>NC_059104.1:78115782-78427747 GCF_020740685.1 Jaculus jaculus | reverse complement strand
ATCTGAAAACATTCTGAAGAATCCCTAGAATTTAATTTAATGTGTGATACTATCAACATTTACCAGAGTACAAGAGAAATATTATAATATTTACCCAATTAGTTACTTAACAATAATGATGAACATGTTAATAAATATGTTTCTATGTAACTTTTTTTCAAAATGAAATTTAGTGAGAACAGTTTTCACACGTTGACAAATATTCTCAATGTCTAATGAAAGAGTAATGTGTGATGGTTCATGACTCTAATTCCAGCACTTGTGAGGCTCGGTCAGGAGGATGCAAAGTTAAAGGTCAGTCTGAGCTACAGAAAGAAACTCTATTTCAATGGCCCTGCCTCAAACTTGAAGACATTAAGATCCCCATACTCCATACTGAATTTGGCTTTAAATCATGTGTTAGGTTGTTCTTGGTGAAAAACATAAAGAAAATGTAGCCTTTCACAGAGATGTAATTAAAAATTGAAAGCATTAGCTGGGCATGGTGGCTAATACCTTTAATCCCAGCACTTGGGAGGCAGAGGTAGGAGGATCACCATGAGTTTGAGGCCACCCTGAGACTCCGTAGTGAATTCCAGGTCAGCCTGGGATAGAGTGAGACCCCACCTCGAAAATACAAAAAACAAAAAAAAAAAAATTGAAAGCATCACAATGATAATTTCAGATAACTGTAGATATGCATTTTTGCTCACAAAAAGTCAATAAGTAGTTTCTTAAAGATTAATTTCAATGTAAAATCTGAAAGCATACCAATGAAGATTTTGTATTCTGCTGCTTTTAAATTCATGGGTCTTGGGCTGGAAGCTGGTTCATCAGTTAGAATTCATGGGTCTGTGTTCCCAATAGGGATGTGTGTTTGTTATCTTCTTATTAAGAGGACCAAATATCTCATGAAAATATAGTTTAAAGGAAGGAAGGTACAGAGATAAGTTCTCATTGCTAGGAAAATACATCAAGGCTAAGGACTTTATGGGATTAAATGGTTTATTTCAGTTTAAAATTTCCACAGTAAGCTTCTTCAGGGCAGAAAAACATAGGCAGGAAAATAGCTGGACATCACAGCATTTGATCAGCAGGAATGAAACAGCAAATGTAAACAAAAGTGGGAAAGAATGGGCTCTTAAACACCAACTGTGGCAGAAAGAAATGCATGCTCAACCTCCTTTCTTCTTGACCAGTAAAATAGTGCTATCCACAGTTAGTGTGGTTCTTCCCATCTCAGTTAATCTCATCTAGAAAATCCATAATAGACAAAATAGGAGACTTATTTCCATTATGACTCTAAATTCTGTCAAGTCAGTACCCATAGATTGAGCATCACAAGGTAAATGCCATTTACCCATTGAAGAAGGGTATTTGTCTTTCTTCCTGACTGCTTAAGCTGGAGGCTAAATCTGTTCCTTCCTTTTAACTCAAACATCATTGAATCTTCTTGTACCCAGCCTTCAGACTTAAACTTGAAGGCACATGATTAACTTTCTGCTTCTCAGACATTCAGATTCTGGCTGGCACTACACAGTGGCTCTCCAAGGACTCCAGATTGCTGGTCAAAGATATTGGTCCTTCTCAGTTCCCATCATCATATCAGTGAATCCTTTATTCTCTCTCTTATACACAGAGACACACAGACACATGGACACACACACACACACACACACACACACATTCTTTCTGTTTTGGTATTATATATGTATAAATGCATACATATATACACACAGCCATATTCCACATGGCAACAAAAATACAAGTATATATTCTGAGAGATGTTTCAGTATGTAGATTCTTAATAGTTTACACATCAGAGTTGTGTTTGCATAAATCAAGATTGTATAGGTCAGCAAAATAGTCTTGATGCAATCAGATGATGTAGAAGCCACATTATATATGAGGTAGCTCCTGGTATAGCACAATAAGTAATTTTCTAAAAGAAGTAATACAAGGATCTAATATAACAATGCTGAGTACAGTATATTAAGTACTACAAATGGTCATTTATTACCACGATCATAATTGCAGGTGTCCTGATTTCATATGACTATTAGCACAGTAGGCTGTTGACATCAATGTCACTATAAACATGTGGGCAGTGATAGAAATTTCCCAGCTCCATCATAATATTATGGGATCATATACATACATGCAGTTTGTAACTGAGTGAAATATTATAGGATTATAAGAATTATTTATACACAATATTTACATATATGTATTTATATGGGTATTATTCATATATTAATAAGTATTGTATATATTATATTTAACATATATTTTATACTTAATATTATATATTGTGTATTTATATGTATTATTTATACACAATATTTACATATAAATATTGTAGAATTATATGTATTATTTATCATATATATATTATGCCATTGGTTAGATACACACACACACACACACACACACACACACACACACACATATGTTTACATATATAGTGTTATATATGTATGATGTCATAGCTGGAATGTGAATGTTCCCCACTGTTTCATGTGTTTATGATTAAGCCACATATTTAATTCTCAGCTAGTGTTAATTTGGGAGGTTGAGCCTTGCTAGAGGAGGTATGTCACTGGGGGTGGACCTTGAGATTTATTAATCCTATTAGTGTAAGATAACTTAGACTTCTTGCTCTTTCCCAGCTTCTATGACAAGATATGATGGCCAGTATTATAAGTACCTTCTCATTACTGGGAAAAAAAAATATCTGGCAAATGCATCTTATGGGAGGAACAAGTTTGTTTTAGCTTACAGTCTTGAGGGTAACCTTCCTCATGGTGGAGAAAAGCATAGTATGAGCAGACATTACATTTCTGAGTGGAAATAGTCTGACTGAGCTAGCTCTGGCAAGAAAAAGTTCTTGGGCTAAAATACTTAAATGTTGCCTCCCTGCCTATAACAAACCTCCTCCAGGTAGGCTTCACTTTCCAAATTACCACCACATGGGGACCAAGCATTGAGAACACATGAGGCTATGGGAGAACATCTCATTCTGACTACCACACTCAGTCTCTAATCTTTCATCTCATGATGAAACTTCTCTTCAAAACTATAAGCCAAAATAAATTCTTTCTTCCCACAAACTGCTTCTAGTCAGGTATTACTTTTTGAGCAATGAGAAAGTAATGGCTATAGAAAAGTAGTACCACAAAATGGAGTCATTAATGCAACAAGACTGATCATGTGGTTTTGTTGTTGGAGCTAATTTGAGGAAAGAATTATGGAACAATTTTGAATGATGGAGTAGAGAATCCTTATTCTGATGCAAGCAGAGTTTGATGGATCATTCTGGTAAGAGTTTTGAAGACCTAAATGCACAGGGAACTGTGGAGTATGGGGGCTTGGCTTATGAGGTTTCAACAGAGAAAGAATGAACTTTGTTGGACTTGGCTAGAAGTCATTCATAGTATCTGCTGACTGCATTTTGAACATGTCCTGAGAACTTGTGCAAAAGTGAATATGGAATAAACTGGTATATTTGGCAGATAACAAATGCAGATCAGAATGATATGAAAGTTATAAAGTTTGGCACAGAAATTAATGAAAGTTTAGGCCAGAGTCTGCAACCTCCAATTGTTTCTCTACAAATATTTGAAAATTACCACCATTAATATTGGGCCAGCTGTTCTGAATTGGTTCAGTAGGAAGAATGCTGTTTCTCTTGAAAGGAGGAGGCCAACTGAAGGAAGATTGATGAAAAAATTTTCTGCTCCAAAAAAACTGGCTTTATTTCCCAATGGACCCACAATTTTAATGGCCTATATGGTATTGGTTTGCAAGTATGAAAACTATGGGACAAAAAGTGGGTTAGGAAGTACATCCAGTTCTAGATATAGCCACTGTGTGATGTGGAGCATGGTTGGAAGTCCCAGCTAGAAAAGAACTATAAGGGAGAGAAGAGAGGGGAAGGACTTAAGGGGTAGTATTGCATATATGTATGTAGACAAACATTACTGGGGGTGGAAGGCCTATGTGAGGTCAGAGAATGTGATGGAGTAAAGAAAGGATGAGAGGAAGATTAATCAAAATCTAAGAGGGTATGAATAAGTTGTGTGGAAACCTACTGTTTTGGACGATGGCACAACCAGATGTCACAGATTGTTTCTAGGAAAACTTCAGTGCCAGGAAAGGGATACCTGATAGTAAGTTGTTGGCCAGGAAGGTCCCTGATGCCCCAAAATATTAAGGCCATTGCTAAGGCTCTTGGTTTATCACCAGGAGTAGATGGTACTACCCTGTTGATGAAGACACCACATGTTTGTGATGCACGGTCACTGAGAAATCTTGGTGGAGATGAGCTGAAACCTCCTCCCTGTAGAAAAGCTGACAAAGAGCCTGGGCCGAGCAGTAGTGGTTCTGAGTCTGTGGCCGGCCCACAGCATTTCAGGGCGATCCCTGCTGCTGCCTGCTGCCATCTCATCGTCATCGCTCTCCCGGCCTCGCAGTACCCTTCCCGCAGCCGCCGCTGCCTCCTCCTGGGCCAGGCCTGCAGCGCCCAGTACCCTCGCCTGGCCGCTGCCACCACCGCCTCCTCATTCATCCCCATGCACCATAGGTGGCACCAGCTCCAAGATGTCCAACTGAGTGGTCTGTGAAGCCAGCCACACCGGGAGCTGGTACACAGCCTCAGGACTACAGCTGAATGCACAGTTATAAGGTTGGCTTTCACAATTACAGTCTAAAAAAGACCTTCTACAGCCATTATCACACCCCATATGGGGTACACATACTGCAGATCTTGTGCTGCCCATGCATACAAACAAGTAGACACATCTATCATCCGGAGAATTTTCATCCTTGGGCCTTCCCATCATGTGCCCCTTTCTGAATGTGCACTTTCCAGTGTGGATATTTATAGGACACCTCTGTATGACCTTTGTATTGACCAAAAGATTTACGGAGAGATATGGAAGACAGGAATGTTTAAACGCATGTCTCTTCAGACAGATGAAGATGAACACAGTATTTTAAATGCATTTGCCTTATACAGCTAAAGCCATGGAAAGCCATAAGGATGTGTTTACCATTATTCCTGTACTGGTTGGAGCTCTGCGTGAGTCAAAAGAACAGGAATTCAGAAAACTCTTCAGTAAATATCTACCGGATCCTAGTAATCTCTTTGTGGTCTCTTCTGATTTCTGCCATTGGGGTCAGAGGTTCTGTTACAATTACTATGATGAATCCCAGGGGGAGATTTATAGATCCATTGAACATCTACATAAAATGGGTATGAGTATTATAGAACAATTAGATCCTGTGTCTTTTAGCAATTATTTGAAGAAATACCATAACACTATATGTGGAAGACATCCCATTGGGATGTTATTAAATGCCATCACACAACTCCAGAAGACTGGAATGAAAATGAGCTTTTCCTTTTTGAATTATGCCCAGTCAAACCAGTTCAGAAGCTGGCAAGACAGTTCAGGGTGTTACACAGACGGAGCACTGACGGTCCACTGAAGCGTCTAGTCCTCCCGGGTGCCACCACCCGGACTCGGACTGTGTCCAGACTCCAGCCTAGCCTTTGCCACGACACTGGTTCTGGGTTGGGGGATTCTGAAACCTCAGACTAATAGAACTTTCTTCTCTTCCTTTCTAGTAGGTGTAGTCCTCCTTAATTTCAACTCATTAAAAAATGCTTTATAGTTTGGGGAAGTGGAAGGAAGGTTGGCACAAAGGATATTTTGATTAAAAAGATTACGATGTGAAGGCCTGTTGCGGTAGGTTTTGAAAGGAACTTGTAAAGCGTTTACCATATCCCTAAATTTGCACTCTTTTCAGAATTGTGCACATATATCCCGCTTTCAGAATAGTTTTGCAAAGTGTACACAGACAAAAGGGGTGGGAGTTTTTTAATAAAGAATTTGCTTTTATAAATGATCTGTATTTGAATATAATAAATCTCCAGTTATAGACTATTACTGCCCATGTTGTACAACAGATACCTTCTATTTTAGTTGCTAATAAAGGGCTACACAACTAAAAAAAAAAAAAAAAAAAAAAAGCTGACAAAAAAATGTAGAAAGAGCTATGCTGCATGCAGCTCTGTGTGAGAGAGAATTCATCAGTGGAGATAAACAACATTGGACACTGGAAACCTTAACTTTGGCCATACAGGCCAAGTGAGGCAATGCTTGCAATAGTGGCATGTTTGTTATGGGGGAAACCAGCTACTCTCTCATTTGACTGGAGGCCCACTACATGGGAAGGAATACATGTCCAGTATTGAAAACCCATGACGGAAGAGGTCATGAGCTCTAGGGGTGTAACATGTTCTGTTGTCTGGTTAAATGCCTATACCATGCACACCAACCTGCCAGCTAAACACTTCTCTTAACATTCATACCCATATATTAATGTTACTGTCAATTTGAATTAGAGAAACTTCTTTTTTTCAGATGAGAGTGGCCTTGGGCTGACTCAGAAGGCATCATGGTACTAAAAAGAAGTGACAGAAGAGTGCTCAACACTGCAATATCTCTATCACACATTTCAAGGCTTGGGGAGGTTCCATTGTAGAAGAGGTGGTGGAAAAAGTTTCAAAGCCAAAGGAAGGGTAGGACTCCTTACAATGCATTCTTCCAGACCCAACATGACCTGGATATCCATGACCTCACAGTGCCTGGCACTACCTACACAAGACCCTCATAAGAGGAGGAAAAGGTGATGACATCAAAATAAAAGAGAAACTAATTGAGAAGGGGAGGAGAAATTTTGAGGTATGAGTTGCTAAGGGGAAAGTGAGGGAGAAGAAATTATCATGGTTTATTGTCTATAATTATGAAAATTGTCAATAAAAAATAGAAAAATAAATTTAAAAAGGTAAAGAAGGGAAAAGTACAAAATACATGTGAATTCAAGAGTAAATCACTGGACCCATCTTTTGCAGAAACATGTAACAATGTGCTTCAACATCTCTGAAGATCATCACCTGATCCAGCATTTACAATAAGCTCTGTTCATGAAGATGACCTTGAGTCATTTAGATGATGCTACATAATACTTAATATGTTATGTTTAGAAGCTGAGGGAGGGAAAGATGCCTCCTTGGAAGAATGCCTGAAAAAGAATTCCACAGCAATCACTGAAACATTACAAATTACTTTGGGGTCTTATTTAGATATTTACTTGAGTAGCCTATCTAATTTCAGATGATAGATAAACAAAGCATCTCAGTAATTAAAAGAAAATCCATGCATTTAGCAGGATTACTTTTTCTACTTTATAGATGAGTAATAGGATTGTGTGAGATTAATGAGGTACCTGAGGAAACTGAGATTACCAAGAAAATTAGAGTATTAAAAAAAATGACTCAGGCTATATTACTGTGAAAGAAATATTTAGGCCAGTCCTAGTTTCCTGACATATGGTTCCCAAGATCCATTGCTCCTCTGGAGCGCTATGCTAATGAGATGAATAGATTCTGGAGCTCATAGGGACTTTTAGGGAGAGAGTGGTCATCACGAAGATCAAGGCAGGATTAGAGAGTGTAGTAGACAGGTCACTAAGATGACCTTACAAACAAGGCAAAGTTATGGAACATGCAATATTTATTGAAGCTAAACAATTCAGGGAAGTTCTGTAATGGAAGAAGTTGGCCCCTCTTAAAGGACCAAGCAGAGAGAGTAAAGCCCCAAGACAATAAACCCAAAAGCCACACCGCACACAAGGAAACTTAGAAATTCCCAGCAGAACTCAGGCACTTTGTATATCTTTAGACTGGAATTCCAAACCTGCCATCACACCTTAGGGATATACCCTAAGATCCATGCAGTGACATCTCCTACCACTAGATAACTGGAAATCTAAGAAGCTGTAATAAAACTCCTGAATCTACTGGGGGAGGTGCATCTATTTAAATTACCATATTCTGTCCCTAGTCCCCAATACATTTTAAATTATCTCATATTGCAAATTTTACTCAGTCCAATATCAAAGTTTTCCACAGCCTTTACTTAATTTGGATAGACTCAAAGTCCCAAATCTCCTCTGACATTTAGGACAGGCTCTTACTTATGAATCCTATAAAATAAAACAAGTTGTATATTTGTGTGTGTGTATGTATGTATGTGTATATATATATATATATATATATATATATATATATATATATATATATATGCACAGAGTAAACATAGCAGTGAAACACCATATATATATATATATGCACAGAGTAAACATAGCAGTGAAACACTAGAACAAAGCAAACTCAACCATCAAGCAAACATCAAACTTCAAGTTCGATATAACCAGTGACTGACAGTCTCTGGAACTTCCCAATTCCACTACTCCAGCTGAGCTGGGTAGTCAGGAAAAACGTCTATCCTTAGCCAATAGCGTCCATGGTGGCCCTTGTACAGTCCTGGTATATCCAAAGCATCTTCAGGTTTCCATGCAACCCATGGTCCATCTTGCAAACGCTCTTCCACCCTATTCATGTGTGTCATCATATCTGTCCATATGGTGCATCTCAGCAGCAGCTCCTGAAACTGTGTGCATATCATGACCATTCCACACAATTTTCATGCTTCTAAAACCTATACCAGGTGGGTAAGATATAGCCATATTCTTAATTCAGGGACCAAATAAATCATAACTTCGAAAAGTAGGAAATGTCTCCAGTCAACTCTTTCCCAAAAAAGTTTGCATTTCTATTATAGTCTTTCCTTGGGCATCCTCTCCATTGTTTAAGCAGTTGGGCCATCTTCCTTAAGATTGCTTGTGTGTCCGACAATAGTACCTTCAGCAACCTAAAGCCAATCACACTACCTGCAATTTGAACATGCTTGAGCTTTTCCAACTTAAAATCTTAAATCTCTCAGTCCAATATCTTTACTATGCACATCAGTGTATTACAAATTTAACCTTGATCAAACTGGCTGGATACGGGCAGCAGAACTCAGCCAGCCCTTATGCCAGTAGCCCAGTTTCAGCAAGGTTTTCTGCCATCTTTTCTTCCCCTTAGAAAGTTCATATGCCAGCAGGGCATGGTAGCGCATACCTTTAATCCCAGCACTCAGGAGTCAGAGGTAGAAGGATCACCATGAGTTTGAGGTCAGCCTGATACTACATAGTGAATTCCAGGTCAACCTGAGCTAGAATGAGACCCTACTTAAAAAAAAAAGAAAGAAAGAAAGAAAGAAAGAAAGAAAGAAAGAAAGAAAGAAAGAAAGAAAGAAAGCAAGCAAGCAAAGAAAGTTCATATGCGAAGCCTCCAAGGTCATCTTGTCTGCACTTGGTATTCTCAGATCTTATCAGAATAGTACATAATATTTGGCTTACTGCTCCAGAAGGCATCTGCAGTTGTAAGCCCCAAGTGTCCCATTCCTCCAGCACACAAGTTCCAAAGAACCAAAATCCACATGGTCAGATTCATCTCAGCCCTCTATCCCACTCCTCAGTAGTAATTTCATTAGTAGACAGCTTCAGATCTTTGAAATAAACTTCCAAACCAGGCCAGTTATGGAAGATTGGATATTTATTGAATCATACAGATCCAGAGGAAGTTCCATAATGGCAGAAAAAGTTGCCCCCCACAAAAAGAACCAATCAGAGAGAGAAAACCCCAAGACAGAAAACCCAAAAGCCACAAAGCCACTCCACGCACAAGCACTCTTGGGAATTCCAGCCAGAACTCAGGCACTTTGCATATCTTTAAATTGGAATTCTAAATCCATCACCACACCTTATGGCTGGACACTAAGTTACATCCACAGCCAGGTTGCTGGAAATCTGAGAAGCTTTTAAAAAAACTGCTGAATCTATTGAGGGACATCTACTCAAACTACCATAGAGAGTTAAGACTTTCAGCTCCACTTCACCTCCCAATTTCTATCACACCCAAGGAGAAAAGATGGGCGGAAGGTTAAATTAGTCACCAAGAACTAATGATTTGACTAACTGTGCTAGTTAACCAAAGCTGTCATAAAAAAAACCTGTCACCGTCAGTTTCATGTTGCTTGGATGAAGTTCCAAACCAGATCCAGTTCATGGGGGAAGGGAACCCAGGCATAGTTCAAGCACTCTGCATATCTTTAGGCTGGAATTCAGATCTACCCCCACTACCACCTTAGGACTGGACCCCAAAATCTGCCCACAGTGACTCCTCCTCTAGTCAGGCATCTGGAAATCTAATAAGTTGCAAGCTTGAATAAAATTCCTGAATATACTGGGGGACACTTATTCAAACTACGACAGAACCCAAAAGGACTAGGTTTGGGATATTCTGGATAACTGAACACCTGGAGGTTTCTAGAGGATGGAACATAGGAGAGGTTAAGGTGCTCCACACCCTTTCTCTCATACTGCTCTCATGAATCTCTTCAGTTTGTGTCTTTAATGATGTACATTATAATGAGTGGTTAAATGGAAGTAAAGTGTTTCTCTGTATTCTGCTCTACAGGAAATTAATTAAGCACAAGAAATGTCTAAATTTATAGCCAGTTGGTCAAAGATAGTGGTGACCATATGTGATTGATGTCTGAAGTAGGGAATAATCTTGTGAATCTGAGCCCTAGGCCTACAGGATTGGATATTGTTTCTGGGTAGACAGAACTGACTGAATTACAGGATTTCCTGCTGTTGTCCCCTGTTTGTAGCTGGAGAAAACCTCACGCATTTTGGTGACCAGAAAAATAGTCTGTGCCATATTAACTGTGTATGATAAGAAGACTTTTGTTCTTTATTATAAACATCCCACTCCTCCCACACTCCCTTCCCTCAGCTGCTCAGAAGGTAGTTTGGTACCACCTGTGAAATAAAATTCTCAGTATCTCTGAGAAATTGAAACCATATAGGAGATTCCAAGAAGCTGTATGCTCAATGACATTCAGCATGAACTCAACTCATCAGTCATGCTGAGTTGGAAGATAGTGGATGTGGAAAAGTGACAGTTATTTATAACTTCTGAATAATGCAGTAAGGTTTGCTTCCTGGTGAGAGCCTCCTTGTTAGGGCCCCTGAGAGCAGGTCCTTAGGCAATAAGATGCTCAAAAACATACTTTCAATCATACTGCATTGTAACTTCTCTGGAAAGGAAGAGAGAACAGCACCCAACTATCAGGACATATCTAAATTGGTCCAACACAATTCTTAGACAAACATGGAATTCATAATACTGAAGTCAGTTTCTGCAGATCATTGTCTGCTCATCTGCTTAGATAAGAAGATTTTGCACTAAAGCATTGCTTAGCCTTGTATGGAAATCTCCCCCTGAAATAGCAGGAAATCAAAGGTGGTGAGATTACAAGACCCCAAAAAAAGGAGCCAGGATTTCAATACAACCATGAATATTCTCCACCAGTTGTTGTGATCTCTTCCCTAATCAGAAGTAATTAAAGAACTCCCCTATATCAATTATCTGGACTTATCAAGTTAAAAAATAGCCACATATCTAGATCAATGAAGCTGGAATGTTGGTAGATTTGACTTTTGTTCTCTGCATAATTGCCTCAACTTTCTTTTCACAATTTCTGCATGAATATAATTTGCAAGCTGAAGATCTCATTAGCTTCTACAACTCACATGAGGTCCTTTCCTCTCTCCCCATTTTGTTCCCTGCACTGCCATCTCTTTGCCCAACACTATCTCATCATTGAACCTAGAGTTGGATATGGATAGCTCTAATGTGTTCTGCAGGGAAATCTAAGGGTTTTTTTTTTTTTTTTTGTTTTGTTTTGTTTTTTTTAAGTATGATCGTCAGGCCACTAGAACTGGTAATGTTTGGAAACAGGTCTATAGTATAGAATCTCATGTCTCTTCCAGTATGCTCTCAGGAGCACCTTAGTTTAAAAGATTCACATAGATTTTCTCTACTGTGCTCCAGAGGCTGAGAAACCTTGAAAGTCATGAGATCTTGGTTCATGCTCGACCTGCCACATTGCAAAAGCTCTTGCACCTTAGAGGACCTCTATTTTCTTTTCAACTGCTGAGACAGCATTCATGTTTAAGTCTAATACAGATTATTGGCTTTTGTCCTTGGGATTCTGATTGCAAAGCATTTAAGATACTATAAGATTTGGGTTGTACTGGTCTAAAATATTTCCAAAGTCAGAAAGACCTAGGTTCAAATTTTTCCATTTTTTCATTTTTCCATAACATAACTGGGGTCCTTTGCAAAGTTACCAAATCTTTTGTGGTCTTAGTTTTTGCATCTTGTAAACAGAACCAATACTGGATCTTGGGAGATTAAATTATTTGTGCAGTTTATAAAAATCACTGAGCAGATAAAGACAATGTACACCTCTATTAGTTCCATCTAGAGACCCTCCCCTCTCCCTCTCTTCCCTCACCAATACCTAAACATTCCCTCTCAAGGACACTGTACTTTTTATCTGGTATCTTCTTCCAGAAAGTGATTTCTCCTCCATCTCCTTCAGATCTCATCTCAGAACTTGTGTCAGTGACACTTTTGCTAAATAGGGAGAAATATGACAAATACTCCCTGTTACAGGCCTCCAATCTCCATTCCTTGCCTTTGAATATCTATCAAAGGACTTGTGTTCTATGCCACTATATATGCACTTCCTTTTTGTAAATTGTTTGATCACACCCTATCTCACCCACCACTACCAGTCTGGCCTAGAGAATTTAAACTCTATAAGGACCAGCTCTGGTTTTGCTCTTTGCTGGATGTCTAATGCTCAGAACAGGGCCTGGTGTATCATACATGTTGGACAATTATTTTTCAAATAAATTGAACAAATTGAACCCTTTACCTTTAATCAAATACCTTCCTGCACCCAGTTATTTCTTGTTTTGATGGCTTTTGCTATAAAACGCTGTTTTCTTAAATGTTTTTATTTCTTTATTTGAGAGATAGAAAGAGGCAGAGAAAGAGAGAGAGAGTGAATGGGCACACCAGGGCTTCTAGCCATTGCAAACAAACTCTAGATGGATGTGCCACCTTGTGCATCTGACTTATATGAGTCCTGGGGAATCAAACTGAAGTCCTTTGGCTTTGCAGGCAAGCACCTTAACTGCTAAGCCATCTCTCCAACCCCCAAATACTAGTTTCTTTTTTATTTTTGAAAATAAACATTGATGCTTTCTCAGAGTTTTCTAAACTAACTCTACACTGAGTAAATACCTAAATTTATTAACAACAAATTAGTCATAAGACTAGAATCTGAATCTGTATGCCTTACTCATTAAATAATTAACAAATGAATAGATTCATTGGTAAGAGATCAAAATAGGACTGGGTGCTCAGTGGTTAAAAGTGCTTGGTACACAAACATGACCACCAGAGTTCAGAACCCCAGAGCCCACATAAGTAGTGAATTTCTCTGCAAAACAATGGGAGGAGGAAGCAGGGGAATCTCAAAGATGTTGGGCTAATTTGCAGTGTCACAAAAGTAGAAGGTGAGAATCAATACCCTGAAGGTGTCCTCTGACCTGCACCTGTGCAAAGTCTCACACACACACCCATAGACATGCATACATACACAAAATAATAATAAAACATATTGTACAAAATGTGAAATAGACTCTATCCATAGCTCTTCTTTCCTCATTCCCTTTCCTTGAAGAAGGTCAGCATTTTTCATGTGGAAATTTACTTTTATCATGGAAATAAACTTTGAAATGTCTTTTCAGATCTGCCTCAAACTTTCTATTGGCAGCATAAAACATAAGCTGTAATTTATTTAAATATCTCCTCCATATCTTTTGGCTGTGCAGGGGATTAAATCCAGGGACTTCTTCACATATGGTAGGCAAGTGCTCTACCACTGAACTTCATCTTTTTGGGACAGATTCATGCTAAGTTGCCCAGCGGCCTTGCACTTGAGATCCTCTTTCCTCAGTCCCCTGTGTAGCTGGGATGACAGGCCTGTGCCACCAGGTCCAGCAGATGTTTCCCCTTGTGGGTGGGAGGTCATTTTTCATTCTTACTCATTGTCATGTGGCCATGAATGGCTCCTGTACATGCATTTTGTCATAGTACAAAATGTTTTAGAGAAGATCCTTTGAAATGTCCAATTAAAATTTGATCATTACTGCCACATTGCAGTGAGTTTACCATTTTCACCCTGATAGAATGTATGTGACAAAGAGTTGTCACCTTGCCTGCCATGGCAAGAGTAGAAACCACTTCTGACCCAGTCTGGTTGGCTGCAACAAGACCTCAACAGTGCTTCCTACTTCTTCAGGTTTTCCCAGGTTTAGCATACCTAGGTGAGCTGACATTTTCCTGACAGCCTATTGAGTCCACCAGCAAATCGAATCTCTCCTTTACACATCTGAGTCTGATGATGGGGCTTATCATATCAGATTTTGACATGCAAAAAGGAACCTAACCATGTATATGAGTCTCTTCTTCCTCTAGATCCTCACTTGCGTTAGTCTTCCTTCCCCCCAACACCTCTCGTTTCCAAGACTGGAAAGGAGAGGATTTCTTTATTTCTGTGTCCATCCCTGCCTTTGTATAGGGGTGTTTTCTTGCTTGGCAACATGTGTGATCTCTCTTTATGCTCAGAGTCTTTCACTATTTCTGTCTTCTCTGACCTTATATGTGAGGTGGACCTTTTTGCTGGTGCTCTTCTCCCTTGATTTCCAAGTGTATAAGCCCCTGCTCTGGAGGTTTCTTCCCTAGAGATGTGAAGGAGTTTTTGTTGTTGTTGTTGTTGTTTGTTTGTTTGTTTGTTTTTAAATCCATCTCTCCTCCTCTTTCCCATCTGGCACAGGGAGAATTTCTGGCCTGGGATTCCATGCTAGTCTTCCCCCTGGATCCCTTTTTTCCCCCTGTATCCTAACTCTCCCTAAAACAAAACTTATTTATAATTTACCACTCTGAGTTAATGTTTTCAATTCCTTATTAACTTGGACAAGAACTCAAAAGTCAAGGCCTATGATTTCCTGCATCTTTGTGGAAATTAACCTCTCCTTGGATCCCAAACATTATATCACTACTACATATTTTTTTGTGATTAATTCAAGCTTTCTGCTGGATTTTCTTTATTTTCTATTAGATTATTAGAAGTATTTTAATATTTTGTTTAAAATATTTAAAAGAACTCTTTTATTCTCTCAGATAGTGTGTATATTTTCTTCCAGAAATACTTAATTTATGTCTTTTACTACAATAAGTTTTTAACATTTCCAAATTTGTCAACCTTTTCTTTTCTAACATCTGCTCTTTGAGTCTTGCTGAAGAAGTTATTCCCAACCTCAAGGTTATAAAAATATCATATCATTTTTAATGCTCTTTCATTTTTGTGTTTAACTTCTTCAGGAATTCACTTTGAAATATTCCAACCATACATTTTTTTAATAAATCCAAATTCTTTCATTATGATTTCTAAGTTATATATGTTTTCAATTTTGAGAAAACTGAGAAATACAGATGATATTAGTCTAATTTGTGCAGTCTAGTCGCTTAAACTTATGCCTGTCTTTCTCAGGTCTGTGAATTAAGAATCATCTGAAGTTAGCTTTGACCAATGTGCACTCATCTAAAGAGATGTTTTGATCTTCTCAAGCATCTAAGATTTCCTTCCCTGCAGAACCAAGTGGGCTGCCCCATATATGGAAGATCACAACATAGGAGGTGCTTTGGGAGAAAGTCCAAGTGACTCAGCCAAAAACAAAGAAAACTTTTCTCAAGCCTGGGCAACAGCTATTGGAACAAGGAATAGCTTTTAAATGGAAAGTAATAAAAGAACCAATTAGTGTTTTGTTTTGCATCAGCAACATAGAAGCATTTGCTCCTGGAGTTCAGGATCTTATTCTTGCTTGTTGTCTCTCAGCTCATGTAAAAGCTAATGTAGAAGGTGCCTCCATCCTCAGAGGATCTAATGGTTTTCTTGGATATACATGAACCACTCTCCTGATTAGCAATATGACCCTAATAAGGACCCTGGACTGGCATAGTCTATCAATATTACTTTTGGTATGCATTTGTCCATTTTGGATCAGATATTGAACAAAAAACTGAGGTAGTTTTAATTTGTGCACACATATATGTATTTTTGCAGAGGCTTATTAGTATGCAGTGGCAGCAAATCTGAAAAAGGAAGGACAGGGAAAAGGCCACCTCATATCTTTTCCTCTGTAGAGAGGGAGAGGGCTGCACAGAACAACAAAAAGAAAAAGATAACACCATTCTGGGCTGAAAACTGTAAAACTAAAGGATAATATAATTGAACTGATGTAGTTTAAAAACTCCTCATTACCTGGCCTGAGATACAGCACCCATTGTTGCTAGTGGCTGGAGATTATTTCTCAGCCTGCAGCAGGCTGATAACAGACTGTCCACTGGCTAAAGTCTCATTGTTCTGCAAGCAGGGAGGATGCCTGGGATGAGGCAGCCTGTACAGCCAAGCGGCTTTGGCCTTTCCTCTCTATTCAGCAGGATTACAGAGACAATCAGAGTTTATATCACTTGAGAGGTGCTCTGGGACTTTTCCATATTCCTCTCTTACCCTCCTTTGACCTAATTTGGATCAAGGTAATTCTCAAAATAAAATGCTGAAGTTTTTTTTTTTTTTTTCCTTGAGAACAATGTCACATTAGTCAACTTAAAAAAGACTTGTTCATAGCACAAAATTGTCTGTAAACCTCACTTTGCCCCTTAATTATCTTTCACCTTGTTTTATTATTTAAAGGCATCATATGAATTATGTGTTTATCGACATTTAAAATGTTGCAGTTGTAGGTAGATTTAGACATAGTGCTTAATACTCTTGTGTAATAGTCTTGCTGGCACACTGAAGCCAGTAGCCAGTGAGAGAGGATGCTCCTGAGAGAATCTTGAGTGGGGAAATGAACATTCTCCTCCTGTTTCCCAAAGCAATGCTCCAGAAAAGGGGTTTGTGGGTCAGGAGGAAAGGGAGCCTAGTGCTAAAAAAATCACAGTTTTTCACAAATCATGCGATAATGCATGATAAAACTAAATGAGAATCAAGAATTATTTTAAAAATTATCTATAGTTTATATTTTTATTTATTTGAGGAGGCAGAGACAGAGAGAAACAGAGGGAGAGAAAGAGAAAGAGAAAAAAAAGAGAAAAAGAGAAATAATGGGTCCTCCAGGGCCTCCAGCTGCTGCACATGAACTTCAGATGCATGTGCCACCTTGTTCATCTGGCTTATGTGGGCCCTAGGGAATCAACCCTGGGTCCTTTGGCCTTTCAAGTAAGTGTCTTAACTGCTAAGCCATCCCTCTAGCCCAGAGAATCAAGAATTTTGATTTCAGAATTGAGACTTTTTCACACTCTCTTTAGTCTACTTCCAAAAGCATGAGGATTGATAACTCCCAGAGTAGGTGCTTGGCCTCAAGGTGCAGTAAAGTGGAGCATTTAAATGTGAGGAGCCTATTGGCAATACTCTACCTTCTGGCTCTACATTCACAAACTTACAAATGTACCTAGTCTCATACTTATTGGTCCAAAGAATGTGTTCTCTCTCCTGGACAAAACTACTGACTCTTGGTTCAGCTTCCCATTCTCACATTGTTTTGCTGCTTGTTAATACAATTTGCATCCTTTAATCTCTATATTGTTCATGCCTCTCTGGTTCTTTTACTTCAATTTTACAGATGCCTATTATCTTTATACTACTTTTCTCTCATCAGGAACAATCCCTAAATTCTAAATCCTCCTTTAGTCTAAGTATATACCTCTTACTTCCCTACAGGCAAACTAAATATAAATATACTTTCTATTACACTTTTACTTTCTGCTTATATCTTAATAAAATTGCAACCAAAACCACTAGTTACTTTTTTATTAAAGTGTGGTTGATTAGTTTTCATAGTTCATAAATCTTATGCACATGTATGAGTAGATTGGTAGCTTCACCAGCCTGTAAGTTAAGAATGCCATCAGATAGCATCTGGTATCAGTAACAGTGATTTCCCACTTTGCCTATCTACCTGATATTTCCACCAATATACTTGAAACCTACCTTGATTTATGACTTTATTTTGTTCTGTAACCATAACACTTGCAAAAAATTGTTAATACATTGGAACATGGAATCTGAGATGGCATGAATATGTGTTCCCAGGACATGATCTCTCATATTTGGATGTATAATAAGTTATCTCTTTGAGGTGAGAGTTTTTTGTTTTGTGTCAACACCTGCTAGAATTCCCCTGCCCTCCAGAGCACAGATCTAATGCATATTACTCTACATACTTGATATTGCCCCACCAACACCCAGGATGTCCAGAGCTACACTGGGGTCCTCATTACCCTCACTTAAAATCATCTTGTCATTAGCATCTTATGGAAGTAATTACTAGAAAAATCAGTTAGTAAGTATTGTTTAAATATTATTTAACTGCTGTTTTTGTCCTATTGCATTTATTCTTCAAGCAAACATGTATTGAGGGTATCTGGTTCAGTGGTCTTCCATAGGTTATAATCAAGTGGAGCTGAGGCTGTAGTCATTGGAAGGCTTTAATGCAACTAAATGATTCTTCAAGATTGGTTTACTTCTATGGATGAGTCTTTCTGTAGGACAGCTTCAATATCTGTATAATAAGTGATCAGTCAGAAGCTGACACTACCCAGAATTCCACAAGTGTATTCTTAGCAGGGGATAGGACCCTCAAGGACCATCTTGAAAGCTGATTGCCTGGTCTTACTAAGCAAACCACAACTTTATTCAGGGCATCTGCAGGACTAGAGGGAAATACTTAGCAATCTGGGCTCTCTTGCAGCTGCAGAGAATATGGAGAATATGTCAAGGAAAATGAACTTCAGCAAAATTTGTGGGAGGGTTCAGCTGACACATGCCTCCTTGCCATTTGTGTTCACTTTCCTCCTTTCCTTTGTATAGACAATAGACCCAATGGAGGGGAACTGTGGAAGGCCCTCCCCCTCCCTGGTGAACAAGTAGCCCACAGTCTAGACCCAGACTGATGGTGCATTTTCTAGGGTATCTTCCTGGCAGATAGGTTATAGCATGTAGCACATGCCCACATACACTCCCACATCTATGATTTAGTTTTATTACATTTGAACTTATTACAAATGTGCACCATGGAAATATTTTAAAATTGCATTTTTTCTTTTCATATATAGATGCTACTTCTAGCATGCAGGGACTTTGAAGACAAGAATTCCCAGTGCTTCACTGTCAGCACTCAATTCAAATATTTTATGTTTGTCTCGTAGGCAGCCAAGGGTTAACATGATCCATTTATAGCAGCCTTCTCCAAGCCTGTGAAATTCTACCACAGACTCATGATGTAGTGTGGCACTCTGTACTAAAGTCTTCTTGTATATCTTTGGTAATTATCATCATCGAGAGGGAAAATGAGCATCTCACTGCAATATTTATATTTCTTAGCAGCAACGATATTGTCTTTGGTAATTGTGCTTGTAAAAGCAGCAAGAAAGCTGAGAATGTGCAAGTTCTCCATGGTAACTAGGTCACAGCAGCAAGCTGCTTGGCCAAAGCTTCCATTCAGTGGAACACATGGAAGTGAGAGTCCGCCAACAGGAGTCATGTGGGAGAGTGGAGCTTGCCCATGGCCTCAGCACTGGTACACTGTGCTTTGACACTGCAAGGGCAGGGGAGCAAGTCTAATTACATTCTATCTGTCTTAGGACCTCAAAGTACTATGCTGACAACTCAGTCCATTTGATAATCAACAGCTTCCACACATTTTTTTTGGGGGGGAGTAGTTGATGTAGGGTCTTACTCTGTAGGCCAGACTGACCTGGAATTCACTATGTAGTCTCAGAGTGGCCTCAAACTCATGGTGATCCTCCTACCTGCCTCCCAAGTGCTGAGATTTAAGGTGTGCGACACCATGTCAGGGTTCCCATGCATATTCTTAACTCAAGTCACCAGGGAATGTATTCCATGTATTCTTAAGCTCTCAGATCATTTCTATCAAGTGCAAGTCCAAGAGCTTTCTTCCTTTACTTGGATTGGAATAGAAATCATATTAAGCATCTTTTATAAGAGGAAATATCTGCAGAAAAGTATGGAAATGAAAAACTCCATTCAGAGCAGTCATCTTCCCATCAAGAACCAGAGGTGCAGCCAAGTGAGTGACCTTTGGCAAACCAGTCCCAAGGGCAGGATTCCCAGCCCATGTAAAGCTTTATGAAAGTCTATTTGTGAATTTGAACAATCCATACAAAAGAGGAAAATAAATTGGAAGGTGGGAAAAGAGCCCCATAACAGCTGCAGACATAGAATTGATCTTTTCAGGGTGTACTTCTGAAGAGGAACCCAATCTATCAGCAGGTTGAGGCTCTGCACACCTGACCATGCAGTCACTAAAGGAAATCTACTTGGGTAAGTGGTTCAATTCCCTCTGTATTGTAGTCACTCAGAGTGATTTGATTGAGTGCTCTTGGCTGAGCACAACATTATGGACCTAACAAGGAAATTGCATTCTGGGAATGCAACTTCTTAACTGTCCCTGAAATCAGGACACACAGTCTATCATTATTAGATTAAGGAACATATTCACATGGCATCCAAAAGCATGGAAGAGGTAAGGATCCAAACAGTAGCCTGTGTTTGGTAAAGGCACAACACTCTTTCTGTCATCCCAAGAAAAAATGACAAAAAGGCCAGAGGAGATGAAGGAATTCAGGCGAGGGACAGGAACGTATTGAAACCACTGTAAAGGAGACTGGCCTTCATTTAGTGGTGGCCACAGGACACACAGCACCAATTACATCCACAAAGGTGCTATCATAGAGTAAGAAACATTGACAATGGAGATGATGGGCTGGGTTTGAAGGCCATGTTCCTTTTCAGCTTGATCCTTAGAACAAATTCCCTTGGCCAAGTTTTCATCCTGTTTATAATATGCAGTGAGCAGTATGCATTGTGGAACCTGCTGACAAGAAAAACTTACATGGAGAGGAAATGAACCTGCTTGGAAGGGGCAATACAAGCCCTTGGTAGGAGGACACTGGAGACAGTAAGATCAACACCTGGCAGGTGGCTGTGGCTCTAGAGTCAAACCTTCTTTGTTCCAGACATGCTCAGTAGTGGAGTACAGTATGCCCAGCATCTACCCAGCTAACTCCATGTTGATTCTGACAGAGAATGAACATGCATTCAGACATCTCAGCTCCTCTCACTGGAAGAAGTGGAGGATCTTTTGCTGTAAAAGCAGCCAGCTCCCTGGATTGATTGCTGCTATCCTCTGCCTCCCTGTTCAGCCCTCTGTTTATACTCATCTCACCAGCAGGGGGATCTACTCTGACCTGGACCATTTCCAGGGTTGTTAGGTTAGAACTAGGACACTTGCCTAGCTTCCATGGTCCTCTCCAATAAAGTTCCAGATTGCAGTCACTACTGGGCCAGTTGTGGCCACTTGATTAAGGAAAGGTGTTGCCCACGGGACAGTTACTGCCCTCTGGCTGGCTTCCAACATTTTTTTTTGTTTTGTTTTGTTTTTGTTTTTACCTCAGCTCAAAGCTACTGCTGAATCTCATTCTGTTACCATGACTGGAAATCCTGTTCTGGACCACTCAGGGACTTTCTTAACTCACTAATCTTCACCCACTCCTTGTAAATGTTTTTTCCCCCTTTTATATGTTACTTTGTGTAAAAAGAAAAAAAAGAAAACTTTTCATTGAGAACTTTTATAATTGAACATTCTGCAACTTGGTCATAATCCCTTCTCATTATCTTTTAAAATTTTTTGTTGTATTTTTATTTATTTATTTGGGAGTGACAGGCAGAGAAAGAGGGGGAGAGAGGGAGAGAGAGAGAGTGAGAGAGAAAGAGAGACTGGACACACCAGGGCCTCCAGCCACTGCAAACAAACTTCAGACGCATGTGCCCTCTTGTGCATCTGGCTAACATGGGTCCTGGGAAATTGAGCCTCGAATCAGGGTCCTTAGGCTTCACAGGGAAGCATTTAACAGCTAAGCCATCTCTCCAGCCCCTCATTACCTTTTGAAATACCATTTCCTCACCTTCACTCCACTGTATTCCTTCTTCTTTTCAATTAGCCCTCTCTGTTATTTTGATGTCTCTATCACTCTCTCTCTCTCTTTTTTAAATCTATTTTGCTTTCTTCCATCATTCATGTCAAAATATTGATGGGATCAATATTGTGCAGGTCTTGTGGAGGTAAGTATAGCTTATAGCCACTTTAACATCATGAATGCAATGGTAATTTTGTGTCCAGAAAGCAGCATTCTAAAATATTCCTACCTATTCTCTGGCTCTTACAGCATTTCTGCCTCCTATTCCACAATGCTTCATGAACATTGGGGCAGGGGACAGGGTAGAGATGTCTCATTGAACACTGATCATTCACCAGCCACATATTCTTAGCACTTTGATGAATTTTTTGGGTCTTCCAGGGATGCACTACCACCTGCACTAATTTATAAGCTTGAACATATTTTTTTATGGGGTGATTTGATTGTACAACAATATCCATTTAGTCAAATAACAGTAGTAACACCCCCATCTAAGGACTATAATCTTCTTAGCCATAGGATTTCTAGAAAAATATTTTTATTAACAACTCCCAACACATAGGCAATATACTAAGTTCATAATTCCCTCTCACAACCCCTTTCCCCTTCCAAATTCCCCCTCTAGTGAATCCCTTATTTTTTCTAACTAGTCTCTTTTCTATTTTGGTGCCCTCCATGTATGTAGGTTTTGTGTATGTAGTGTTAGTCACTGTGAGGTCATTAATACCATGACTCCTCTGTGTGTGGAAGACAGTATCGTAAACACAAATTTCCTTTTTGCATTTACATTCTTTTGGCCACCTCTTCTGCAATAGTCCCTGAGACTTGGAGGGTGTGATACACATGTTACATTCATTGCTGAAAACATAATTGCCTTTACTTTAAAAAGTTTAGAGAATTTTCAGTCTCACCAGTGGTTACTGCTGTCTTAAAAGAGAAGGTTCTCTAATCAAAAGTGAGAGAGACAGCCAGGCGTGGTGGTGCACGCCTTTAATCACAGCACTCAGGAGGCAGAGGTAGGAGGATCAGTGTGAGTTCAAGGCCACCCTGAGACTCCATAGTGAATTCCAGGTTAGCCTGAGCTAGAGTGAGACCATACCTCGAAAAAAAAAAAAAAAAAGTGAGACAGTCAGAGAAGAGACAAAGACAACCGAGACAGAGGGAGAGAGAGAGAATGGGTATGCCAGGTCCACTGGCCACTGCAAACAAACTTCAGATGCATGGGCCATTATATACATCTGGCTTACATGGGTCTTGGGAAATTGAAACTGGGTCCTTAGTATTTGGATGCAAGCTCCTGAACTGCTGAGCCATCTCTCCAGATCAGCAATAGGTCTTTGATTAGATGTTTTAGTAATAGGCAGAATTACCTCTCTTGGAGTGGACCATAAACTCAATCATATAGCACTTGATTTTCCCCTATAATGCACATGCCACCCTTGCACCAGTTGGTATACTTAGCCTTGTTTTTGGTTATAAAGCTTGCAGGTTCCACTGATGATAAACACCATTGATGACTTTTTTCCCTCAACAATCTGCACAGCTCTTTTCAGCATCCCAACAACTAGTCAACATGGAGGCTTCCAGCTCATTCCAGCTTGATTTCTTTGACAACCCAAGAATGTTGTACCTTCAGCAATAGGGTCTTACTATATAGTTCTTGTGGGTGATCAAGAACATTGCAAATGTCTGTCATGTTTGGGGGGATATTAGAGGCCTCCCTGAACAACAATTTGCTGGAAGGTTCCACACCCTTAACACTGAAATTTTCCCATATATATATATATATATATATATATATATATATATATATATATATATATATATATATTTAATGTTAGACACAGGAGAGAGAGAGAGAGAATGTGTGTGTGTGTGTGTGTGTGTATTGGCATGTCAGGGCCTCAGCCACTACAATCAAACTCCAGATGTTTGTGCCACTTTGTGGGCATGTGCAACCTTGTGTTTGCCTCACCTTTGTGTGACTGGCTAATGTGAGATCTGGAGACTTGAACATGGGTCCTTAGGCTTAGCAGGCAAGAACCTTAACCACTAAATCCTAGATACAGCAGAAGCCATGGACTTTTGACTAGGTTTTCAGTTCTAGGCAGGGCTTTCTGTCTTATGGATTGCCCTCAAATCTAATCAGAAGAATGGTTGGTTGTCTCCCCACCAATAATAGTCTTGCCATTATTGCACTTGTCTGGCTGGTCAGTAGTAGTGTATTATGTAGGGTGGATGTACTTTTTGTGAGATTGTTCATGACTTTTCTCCCCTACCAGTTGTAGAGTGCTTTCCAGCTTACAAGAAAGGAGGAAAAGTTTAGCTCAGTTTCAGTTTGACTACTCAGTGTCCTCCAGCTGGTAGGTGGGTAAAGCAAGAGTCTTTGGAACCTAGATTTTTAGGGGACTTGAATGCTCTCCATGACCAACAACTGGGAGGTCTCCTGCACTTGAGACTAGGTTTTTCTGCGACAATTTATGGATTCCAAAGGCAGCATTGTCTACCTCCACAGGGAACTTTTCTCCAAACTCTTTTTTTTTTTAAATCTTAATTATATTTCTTAATTAGCCAAAAAAGAAGTGATTTGTCTTCAGACTTTATTTATAACATCTTTAGTTTTAGTTAACTCTTCCTACCCTACCCTCTCATTTATTTCCCTCACCTAATAGCCTTTCTATCCCCAGTGTACTAAACACACATCCCTTCCCCTTAAGCCTTCCTTGCTGTACTCCTTTATGATTCCTTTCCAGATTCTTGGTCTCTAATATCTCTAAGTTAGCTTATAAAAAGAACTAAAATTTGAAGTTATCATCTGTATATAAGAGAGAAGATGCAACATTTATTTTTCTGTGTCTAGATTACTACACTCCATATATTTTCCTTATCCATTCAT
The DNA here is from genome assembly GCF_020740685.1 of Jaculus jaculus. Lineage (NCBI taxonomy): Eukaryota > Metazoa > Chordata > Mammalia > Rodentia > Dipodidae > Jaculus > Jaculus jaculus. The sequence goes on along the minus strand of NC_059104.1, from coordinate 78,402,932 downwards.
TTTCCTATGAATTTTATAATTTAGTTATTATTATTATTATTATTATTATTATTTATTTATTTTCTTTTTCGAGGTAGGGTCTCACTCTGGTCCAGGCTGACCTGGAATTAACTCTGTAGTCTCAGGGTGGCCTTGAACTCACAGCGATCCTCCTACCTCTGCCTCCTGAGTGCTGGGATTAAAGGCGTGCGCCACCACTCCAGGCTTAGTTTAATTATTATTTAGAGCTGAATACACTGTGTATGACCAGCATCTAGACTGATTCTATCTGATCCTAGGTATTGGGATCAGAGCAGGAATAAACATGGATGAGCAGACATCTCCACACCAAAGTGCAGAGTTCTTAGGGTATATGACCAGCAGTGGTAAAGCTGAGTGATGTGGTAGATCTGCTGTTAGCTTTTTTTTTTTTTTTTGATTTTTTTTTTTAAATTTAATTTATTAGTTTTCTTTTCAGTAAATACAGGCAGTTTGGTACCATTATTTAGGCTCATCTGTGATCTACCCCCTCCCATTAGACCCTCCTTGTTATTGAAAATGGGTCGTGCATTGTGGAGTTAGCCCCCAGTTATTAGTATGATAAATGTCTCTGAAAATCATGACCCAACATGTAACTCTGACATTCTTTCCGCCCCCTCTTCCGCAAGATTTCCCTGAGCCATGTTGGGTTCATTTTTGGTCTGCTTCAGTGCTGAGGTGTTGGGGGCCTCTGAGGCTTTTGCAGAAACCTCCATAATGGCTATAGTAGTTTATACTCTTATCAATAGTAGATAGGAGATCCTCTTTCTCCACATGTCATCAGCATGTGTTGTCAATTAGATGAATGCCGCATGAAGATATTGGCATAGCTAAGACCTTTCTGAAAAGGATTCTTATTTCCCAGGAAGCAATCAACAAATAAGACTTAATACAACCAAAATACTATTGTAGAGCAAAGGAAAACATCAACTGAATCAAAAGGCAACCTATAGAAAGGCATATAATCTTTGCTAGCTTTAAATCTGATGTAGCATTAATATATAGAAATATAGAAAAAAAGTAAAACTAAGCAAGTAAAATCAAGCAATCCAATCAACAAATAAGGTATGATATGGTCTGGGATATGGATCGCTAATTGAAGGTGCTGGCTTGTACCTTTGCTGGGCTTGGTTCAATTTCCCAGCCATCCACATAAAACATGCATTTGCATCTGTAAGAGAGACCCTGGCACACACACACAGACACACATACACACACACAACCTGAACAAATACAAACAGTTCTCAAAATAACTAATATAAATTATAAATATAAATATTTAAGAAATGGTCAACATCTTAAGCCATCAGAGAAATGAAAATTAATTTAAAATATTTTCAGATCTTATCTTTCTGGTCAGGATGGCTGTCATCAACAGATCCACCTATCTTGAGACTCCTGCCTATGGAATTGAGAGCCCAATGACAGAACAAAAGTAGGGTGTTGAGAAGGTTCTGTGCAGAAGCTCAAATGATCTTAGGCCCCAGAAATATCTTGAACAGAGAAACTAGTTTGCTTTTCTTTCTTTTTTATTGCATTTTACTGTGTCATTGAGTTTAGAGATACAAAAGAAATATTTTGAAATTGTCTTATCCATGTAACACTGAGGAACAAACTATGACAATGTATTAAACTCCTGTTACATGTTAAAGTGCATATTCACAAAATTTATCTGTTTAAACCCGAATACCTGTACAACAGAATGGGACTATGTTTGGAGACAGGGCCTTTGAAAATGAGATTTCCTTAAAGTGAGGTGGTTGAGTGGCTCCTAAACTAGCCTGCCTAACACCCTAATAAGGAGAGGAGATAGGAACATAGCCACCCATCCACAAAGAGTAAAGGACATGTGAAGGCACAGCAAGAAGGTGTAAGCTAACATGTTTTTATGTTTGGGGATCTCCAGTTTGCAGAGATGGGAGAAAATCAATTTCTGATGCTTAAGCTACAGCCTGTATAATATTCTACAACAGCCCACCTAGACTCATATGTCTCCCTTCTACAACATAATAACATGCAGAATCATGCTTGTAGATACTGTGAATGTTGATTTTACAATAGACTTCCCACCCCATCTGTATTGATTCAGTTATACATTGGTAATAGTAGATAGTATGTAAAAATTCCTATCCACGAACATTCATAATAGAGTAACAGATTAAAAAAGAAAATGATCTGTGGTTCTGTGTAATTGCCCTAACCTGTTTTGGTCTCAGCTTTCTCATTTTTAAAGTGGGGATGCTAAGAATATGCCTCAAATAGTTGGAAAGATTTGAAGGATGCTTACAAGTGACACTTATGTATAATCATGTGCTATATAATATTTCACTCTTGAGGGGTCACACATATGACATTGGTCACATAATATGATACAGTACAGTGATGAGGTAGCCATCTATGTTTATGCAAGTACAATGTTAGTGTGTTAAAAATATAGCTTAATAAAATAGCCTAAAAACACATTCTCAGAACAAATCTCCATTTTAAAACCTTGTAAATTAGGCACAGATACATACCTTGACTGCATATACTATACTTGTGAGTACATTTCAAATGACAGGATCATCATCTTAAAAGTTAAGAAGACCTTAGATATTGTCTGGGTTTTCTTAATCTTTGTATCACCAAGAAATCTTTAAAAAATATTATCCCCATGTATATCAGTTGTCTTCTTATTTCTGGTATGAAATAAAACTGACAAAAATCAGTTTAACAGAGGAAGGATTTATTTCATCCTATAGTTGCAGGTTATAGTCCATCATGGCAGAAAAAGTCTGGTGGCAGTAGCTTAAGTTAGTCACATTCTGCATAGTGGGGAAGCAGAGTGACGAATACTAATGCCCAGATAGCTCTTATTTTATTTTATTTTTTAGGTAATCTCAACAGACTGGTCATTTTTAATTATTTTTTGTTTATTTTTATTTGAGAGCAACAGACAGAGAGAGAAAAAGGCAAAGGGTGGGGGAGAATGGGCACGCCATAGCCTCCAGCCACCGCAGACGAACTCCAAATGTGTGTGCCCCCCTTGTGCATCTGGCTAACGTGGGTCCTGGGGACTCGATCCTTGAACCCGTGTCCTTAGGCTTCACAGGCAAGTGCTTAACTGCTCAGCCATCTCTCCAGCCCCAGACTGGTCTTTTTTAAAGAGAGAGTGAGAGCAAGAAAGACAGAAAGAGAATTGGCACACCAGGGCCTTCAGCCACAGTAATCAAACTCCATAAGTGTGTGACTCCTTATGCACATGTATGACCTTGCACTTGCATCACCTTGTACATATGGCTTACATGGGATCTGGGGAGTTGAACATGGGTCCTTAGGCATCCCGTGCATCTCTCCAGAGATCTCTTTTTTATACACTCCAGGAGCTCAGCTCATGGAATCAATCAATTCAAGATAATTTCTCACAGGCATGTCCAGAGGCTAACCTAATCTAGGTAAAACTCTCACAGATTGTTCTAAGTTATTTCAAGTTCATGATCACACCATAGATGTGGTTTTTGAAATACTCTACCTACAAAACAAACAGTACTTATTTTCCACATTTTTATTATGTATGGTCATTTATTTAATTTAATGGTTCATTATGTCAAATTGATATAATATTACACAGAAGTACATAGACTCATCTGTATTGACTTTAATAAGCTTTGCAAACTCAGGACATAAATTATGGGTTACCTTACTGTCTAGTTACACTCTAGGACTGCCAAGTTGAAGGCTGTATATGGAGGCCAGTGTCTGAGGTTTCCAATGAAGATGATGGAAGCTAATGACCTATTCACGGTGGCCTTTGAAGCCAAGTCAACAGTCCCACAACGCCACCCTGATCCTTCAACTGTTTCTCTTCCCAGTGCAGATGGATTTGGGATAACAGCCACAGAGATTGTACTTCCTAAGCAGCAGTGAACCCCTCTCCTTTAAGACTGAGTGAATCTGATACTCCCAGGAATAAGGATTTGAGGCAAGAATGAAGATGTTATAAGTATTGTGGAGGGTGTTGGAGGCTGTTTTCAGTGGGGTGGTGGATGCTGTCTGTGTCAGACTCAACTATAATTATATAAAACTAGAAGGATAAAATATGGTGGTAGGGAGGCCGCAGCTCCCCTTTGCTGTTTTCATTACTAATTCAACAGAGGTTGAACCTCTAACAGTACACACAGGATCAGGCAGTAGGGAGTGAAGCAACACCTACCAGGAAGGAATGGTTCAGGTATTACCGGAGCTTATCTTGTGTTTCTGGCCTCTAGTGTGTAATGTGGTAGGGGTGATATAGGACAGGGAGCATGGAATTACAAAGGAATGATATCTCTCCTTTATTTTTATTTCAATTATAATCTATCTTGGATTATAAGGATTCCCTGAAAACATTTTTGTTTAACAGGTGCAAACTCCTGAAAACAGTCACAGAGATCTCAAGAGCACATGGAATGGGCTCTTCATGCTCCTCTTCAGGTATGCTGTCCAAGCTGATTTGACAGCAAACATCCAAGGAATATCCACTTTCACTCCAGCAAATTAAAATGAACACTGTCCCTTGATGCATGACAAGTTATTTCCTGTAATTACTTCATTAACAAGCAGTCATGACAACTCTGACTAAGGTGGCAGCTAGCACATCTCACCACACTGCTTTATGAGGTAAAGGGTTCCAATTATTTTTGCTTCTTTGTTTTCATTTGGGTTTAATTTACATACAACCTCATGCACAGACTCTAAGCATTTACTATGATGAGTTTTGACAAGTGTAAACATTCCTGTAACCACCACCCACATCACTAAATAACACGTTTGATTCCCACCTTCCCTGAAAGTTCTTTTTAGGTCATTCCACTCAATTCTACCCAACAAACTGCTGATACTTCTAAGTCAATCACTGATTTTATTTCACTATGAGTTAGTTTTGATCTTTTGGAACATGTTACCAATGGAATCCTTTCCTTAACCTATTTCTTAAGATCATTTTTCCATGGATTGTTTCTAAAAGTGGGTATTTACTTTTTACCACAAAGTGCTAGTCAACTAGGTAAGTTTATTATATTTTGTGGATCCAACATCCTAATAATGGACGTTTACACTGTTTGTATTATGAATATTATAAATAAAAGAATCATGCAACATTTGGAGGACAGATTTATTCATTTTTTTCTAAGTAAATTCATGGGGGGGGGGGTAACCTCCTAACAAATAGGTGAACCAGCTTCAAAATATTTGCCCTATTTTGCACTTCCAGCAATGGTTCTTAGTGTGTAGGAGTTCTAGTCATTCTATATCCTCACCAGGATTCTCAGTCATATCTATTTAGCCTATTGACTTTTGAGCATATCAAGAATACAACTTCCTTGTGGGAAAGTAAGATGGTAGAACCACTTTGGGAAGCAATATAGAGACTCCTAAAAATGCTGACTATAGAGTTACCAACAGACCCAGTTATTTCCTTACTGGGCATGTACCCTAAGACCTTCAAGCCTCAGTCCAGAGATTTGCTCAACCATGTTTATAGTGGCTTAATTTGTAATAACTAAGAGCTGGGATCAATACAAATGTCCATCACTAGAAGAATGGATAACTAAGATGTAGTATATCTACACAATGGAATTCTACACAGCAATAAGAAAAACAATGACACAATGAAATTTAGAGAAAAAATGGTTGAGCAGATTTCTGTCAGAATACTTGATGACCACCAAAGGTTAGTGGTAAGACTCTACTGCTGATGACACCATATGCAGTTGACATGTGACATGGAGTGGCATGTCTGGAAGCTGGTAGAATGTCAGGCCCCAGACTGTCACTGCATCTAGTGCCAGAAGGTGCTACATGGGTGACTGGGGAAAAATTACCAATATCTGTCCAAGCAAATCATGGTCTAACCTACTCAGCAGCAAATAACCTGTTGTAATGCTCACACAAGTGCAATAGTGGAACACAGCCATGGTGGGAAACCAACTGTTCTTGATTTGGAGAATGGGACCCATAGCTGGAGCTTGGAAACATGTCAGAGCCATATCCAAACATGAGCCCACTGTCCATTATCAAGCTACCACCAATCATGGGCTACAAGAGGGCCCACACTTATTAATTTCTCTATTAAAAAATAAGGGTAATCCCATATACCTGGTGCTAACTTTACTCTTTGTTGTATAATCTGCTTCCCTTTTTCAGAGAGACACAGATCATAAGGAGAAAACCACCCCATCACAACTCAAAAGGGTCCTACCTGAAACTAAGAATAATTGGCAAAACAAGCAAGGGTGCTGTTTTCTTGGTGAACCTGGTACCAGCACAAAGGTGAAGGAGATTAACACGGAGAACAATCAATTCCTACCAAATCAGATATCCAGAGACACAGAGGCTCCCAAGACCTCATCACTGCAGCAGACCAAAAATGAACCCAACATGGCTCAGGAAAATTACTGGAAGAGGGGAAGAGTGGGGGTGGCAGAATGTCAGAGCCACATATTGGGTCATGATATGCAGAGATATTTCCTCCTATCCTTAACTATGGGCAAACTCTGCAATGCATGACCCATATACCTCAACAACGAGGGGGCAGGGGGAGTGGATAGGACATGGATGAGGCTAACAATGGTACCAACTTGACTGTATTCACTGAGTACAAAACTAATTAATAAAAAAAGAATTATCAAACTAGTGGGAAAAAAAGAATACAACTTGCTTAAATACAAGCCGAGTAGCTACTACCCAAAATTCCTGGGACCAGAATGCTTCAGATTTCAGGGTTTCTAAGATTTTGGAATAATTTCAAATTTTTAACTCTTAAACATCCCTAACTTAAATATCCTAAATCAGAAAATCTCCAAAATCCAAAACTTTTGAGCACTACATTAGCACTTCAGCACTTTCAGATATCATAGTATTGTGGATTTTAAAGTTTTGGATTAGAAAGTTCAATTTGTGCTCACAAGATGTTGCCTTCATCTCTTTATGCCAGTGACCAAACATATACTCACATATCATACAGTTGTCTGGGTGGTCTCAATGCTGCACAATCTGGGAAGGCTCCCTGCTTTGACTATTGGTATTATGCTCATCACCTTGAAGATAGTGTTCCCTGTTTTAGGACTATTGACCTAGCTGCCATAATTGTTTCTTGAAAGCTATGAAAATATTGCACCAAGGTTTAGGTGAGCTGAAAGGATGAAGAAGGCTACAAAGCAATACAATTACATCATTATAAAAATATACTTTAAACTAAATACAGAATTCTTAATCCACATTTTTATAGTCTTCTGTAAAACATGTTTTCAAAGTGCTTATATATCTCCCTCTTTTGGTACTTACAAGACATACTAGATTATGCAAACTTTTGCCAAGCCCAACAGCAATGGACGCACTTACTTAAAACAATGTTTTACAAATGTATTGTCCTGAGCATTCTTTATCCCACATATCACCAAACAGCATCTTCTCCACATAATATATTTTGGGAACTGTTGGTGTAAAATAATGCTGTCAAGATGAATTTCACCTTTCTTGGGTTTAATAATTTTTGCAAAGCATAACCAAAGCAAGCCTGTGAAATAAATATATTTTTCAGAAATTAAAATCTGGGCAAAAAGAATCCCCCCCCCCTCTTCCTTTTATAAACCCACTGGACAGAGGCCAAATCTAATTCAAAGCTTATTGAATTCCATTGCCTATTAATGATACTCAGTAAACATTAATTATTAGTGGTAGTAGAATAAATAATAGCAGCAATAATGATCATGATATTATGGTTTTTTTTCACTGCCATAAACAACAACATCTGAGGAAAATCTTGAGACAGTCTATAAAACCCAAACACAGCTGGGTGCTCTCATCTACAGTGGGTATTACTTACCAAGAAAGAAATAAGTTGTTACACAGAGAAAAGCAGGCTGTCTTGGATCACTGAAAGACAAGTAACTAGCCACAAATACGCCTGTCAGAACTGTTGAAGTATGATTATGATAATCATTAGGAGTCCCCAATGAGTGCTTCTATGAGTCCTCTTTCTCCCTCCAGTTCCTCCAGGTCAGCTCCCACCTGACCTGGGATATCATCTACATACCCTTGGGGCCAACTGTCTTTTATTAAAACATCTGTTCCTGTTGTCATTCAATACATGTGTTAGAGGACCAACTTCTTAAGAGGCTCTAGTGAGGAAGGTCTGAGCAGCTGTGAACAAAACCTTGTCTCTGTCTTCACAGAAGTTTTGGCTGCATGAACCACCTAATCCTTTCTTGAGGGTTATTCCAATTCCAGACTCCTCTCTCATTTCCTTTCAGACTGCGCAAATGTTTTTTTTTTTTTTTTTTTTTGTTGTTGTTGTTGTTTTTTTGTTGTTTTTGTTTTTGTTTTTGTTTTTTGTTTTTTGGTTTTTGTTTTTTGTTTTTTCCCCTTCAGGGCCAGTTTTAGGTTGAGTTCCACCACGAAGCATCTCCTAATCAGTCTTCCTGGCCAGAGAAAAATTGCAGCAATTGTAATTGGGAAGAAAAATCTCACTGTTTGTAGCCAAGAACACTGAAGATCAGAGGCAGTAAATGGCTGGCTAATACATATCACTCATAGTTAGGAGTGGTTCCTGATTTTAGATATGCCTTTTGCAAAATGATATTCCAGTTATTCTCAATTAGACCACATCTATGCTGTGGACTGTTCTATCTGTGTAAGCATGCTTATTTCTCTTTTCTATACTCATTGTTTACAGGATAAAATCCAGGCTTCTTGGTGATACTTAGGGGTTTTATCAATTGGTCCACACTTACCTTTGCAGGAGAGGCTCCTAGTATTTCCTCTTTGCATTTAAAGTGTGACTTCCCTGGATCTGCCCTACTTCATGCCATCACAAATGATTAAGCTGTTCTTTCTCCCATTAATAAAATTAAAAAATAAAATGAAAATAAAAAATAAACTAAAATTGGCCAACAGATTGGAGGTGGGGTGTGAAGAAAGGCTAAATACCTGACAAAACAAGCTAAAGGAGGAAAGACTAGCTCACTACACACACACACACACACACACACACACACACACACACGCACGCACGCACATATGTGTATGTGTGTATATATATATATATATATATATATATATATATATATATATATACACACATACACATATATATATATATATATATATATATATATATACACATACACATATACATATACACATACATATACATATACATTGAGAAAGAGAGAAAGAGAGAGAGAAATAAAGAGGGAGAATAGGTACACCAGGGCCTCTAGCCACTGCAAATGGACTCAAGTGCCACTTTGTGCATCTAGCATACATAGGTATTGGGGAATCAAACCTGGATCCTTAGACTTCACAGGCAAGCACCTTAACTGCTGAGCCATCTCCCCAGCCCTAGATTATAGTTTAAAAGATAGAGCCCATCATGACAAATAAGGCATGGTATTACAGGAGTGGCATGCAACTGGTTCAAGAGGCAGCTAGCCACATTATACTGACACTAGGAAATCATAGAGCTAAGATGGTAATGGAACTTGGTTACAGCTCATTACCTTATCCCCAGCAACATACTTTCTCCAGCTAAGACCCACCTCCTAGAAGTTCCACAACCTCCCAGAAGAGTAGTGGCAGCTGGATACCAAGTGTTCAAACACATGAGCAAGTGAAAGACATTTCATGTTCAACCACAGCATTCAGCAAGAGCCAGAGTTTTGTTTTCCTCTTACAAATTGGACCTCTTGCAGTTTCCTACATTTTGGCAAAAATCACCAACAAGAAATCAGGAAGAGAAGCTAGCTTCAGATTCATCTTTGACCCCTTTCTTCACACCCCACCTCCAATCTGTTGGCCAATTTTAGTTTATTTTCTTAATTTTCTTTTTATTTTATTTTATTTTATTTTATTTTATTTTATTTTATTTTATTTTATTTTTGAGGAAAGCCTAACAGAGTGCTTTTTTATGACAGAGAGCAAGAGCAAGACAGAAAGAGAGAGAATTGGCCCACCAGAGCCTCCAGCCACAGCAATTGCACTGCAGACACATGTACCATCTTGTGTGTCTGGCTTATGGTGGTATCTGGAGAGTCAGTTAAACATGGGTCTTTAGGCTTAACAGGCAAGAGCCTTAACCGCTAAGCCTTCTCTGCAGCTCTTGGTTTCATTTTAGATGTATCTATTAGGCTCAACTATCTATCAACATGTCTGTGCTTCCTACTATTCAGTGCACGCCATCTCTCAGCTAAAGTACTAGAGCACCCATCTGCTTCCCTGCTGCTCACCACAGGGAATGACACTGCCAGTGTTGGTGCAGAGATCAGATCATGTTCTTTTCTTGCACATAGACCATTCATAGTTTTGCCTTGCTCAGCCACAGTGAAATCTCCACCTCTTGTGGTGGCATCATCCACACTAAGTATACCTTCAGCTCATCACCTACTTGGGCCTCATCACTGTCTTATGGGCATCAAAGGCTCCTACATTTTGCAGCTTCTCAATAAATTCTGGATAATAATGCAATCCAATAGAACTTAATTGCCCATTCATAGGATCAGAACTGAGAACAAAATGTTATTGAGGGCTGGAGAGATGACTTAGCAGTTAAGGCACTTGTCTGCAAAGCCTAAAGACCCAGGTTCAATTCTCCAGTACACTTGTAAAGCCAGATGTCAAGGTTGCACATGCATTTGGAGTTCATTTGCAGTGGATAAAGGCCCTGGTGCACCCATTCTATCTGTCTCTATTCTCACTATTTCTCTCTGCTTGCATATAAATAAATAAATAATATTTTTTAAAATGCTATGGAACATGCTATCCACATCTCTCCTTTACTTGGAGGCTAGTGTGTCATGTTAAAATATCTGTGTGATATTGGATATAGAAGAATTTAGACTTTCTGATGAGTTGAGATTTCCTGCAGGCCCATAGGCATACCCTCCTGTAGAGATACCCTCCTATAGAGATAAAGAATCAGAAAACAGATGGTCAGAAGGGAAAGGGCTCTGGAAGGAAACAAGTTCCTTTCTCCCATCCAGGGGCCTTTCGAGATGCTTGTCTCTTAAAGTCCAGCTAGTGAGGAAGTGGAAATGCTTTTCTAATGTGAATACAATCTCAGCTCCGATTCCTTGAGGCGCAAGGTCAATATTCTAACCTAACACTTTTGTGTCCTCTTACATTTCCTCCTCTCTAGATTTAATTCAAACTGCTATCATCCTATACCTCCCTGTCCTTCTACCTTCACTGTGTAGGGTTCCTTTCCATTTCTGTGTCTGCTGGCACTTTCTCTTCTCCTTTCTGAGTTCACATTTCTTTGTTCAAAAAGGTCCCCATAATGGAGAAGAGGAGAAAACATGCATATAGTATTCCACTGAGAGAGAACTGAAGAAAAGGAATTGCCAATTTTGAAGTATCTTTTCCTTTTTTATTGCAATGTTTTGTGCGAGCCCATATCAAATCTTTAAAAGATATACTGCCATTAATAATACATAGTTTGTTTTGTTCAATTTTACCCTGATCCAAAGGGCTTGGAATTCCTGGCATAGACACTTGTTTATGTCATGCTGCACAAACAACAGGATGATTGCTCCTACCCTCTTTCTCTCCCCTACTTTTCTGGTCTTCTTAGTTTCCTGTGTGCAAAACAATTTCTGGTGGTGATGAGAACACTGGCAGCCTCTGCAAGGACTTCCTGAGGGCCATTTCCCAGATGTTGCCAGCTGTGCTTCCTACAGGGGAACTTCCCCGTGTGGCAGAATCTTTGGCTATCTCCTGACTTGCCAGTCTTCCTTGTGATACCTGCTATGGTCAGCTTAGAGGCCAATAAGTGTGGCATCTGCTGCTGTCTTTACTGCAGACCTAAAGAGCTGTTCTCAATGATAATTCTGTGCAACCAAGAAGGGCAAAGCCTAGTGGAAAGGGCTGTGTTGTCTTCCCAAGTCACCCTGTGAGTCATGTACACACCGCAGGTTACTAGTTATAATAAACTATATACTAACAATCTTGTTACAATAGGTATTTTCTCCCATTCTCAACAGTGTTCATGGAGCTGGGAATTTTTCAGAAGTTTGAAATAAAAGTTTGTTTCTCTGCACAGAGACTTCAAGTAGAAATTGACCTTAGTGTATTTCATTTTCTTCCCTTTTTGACAGCAGAAGAAAAACTGGATTGTCTTCCCTCTCTCACCCATGTTCTTTCCCTTCCTGCCTCTTTCCAAATTGATGTCAGTGAAACACTAATAATTCTTTAAAAAAATGGTTCCGCATGAAGAGTGGAGACACAACCTCAATAACTGGAGCATCTTTAGTCAGTGGAAGGAAAGAGAACAAACAAACAAACAAAAAAGGCTAGTTTTTTTTTTTTTCTTTCTTTCTTTTTTTTTTTTCCCCCTTTTGGAAGACTCCCATGCTTCTTCTGACAGGTAACTTAAGTCCATCCTGTAAGTCATAAGTATTATATGGGAGGATTTCAACCAAATAGCAAATGACAATTGTTTTTAATAAGTATGTGCTACAAACACTTCTCTTCATCTACCTCTAGAAACAAACTAAAGCCTTCTGTGTGGAGGAGACATAGTGTCCTGTCTTTCCAAGGCCCTGGGATGATTTCCTTTCAAAGAAACAAAAGGAAGTTGTATAAATTCAAATAATCTGTGCTAATGAGAACACAACTTTTAGCCAGGAGGGGTGGTGGATGCCTTTAATCCCAGCACTCGGGAGGCAGAGGTAAGAGGATCACCATGAGTTTGAGGCCACCCTGAGACTCCATAGTGAATTTCAGGTCAGCCTGAGCTAGAGTGAGATATTACCTCAAAAAAATATATAAATAAATAAACAAAAATAAAAAAGAATGGACTTTCTGTCTAAGGGATCCAAACTCAACTAAAAAAAAGGGTTTTTTTTTTTTCTTTCAACAATTGATTGTAGATGATTTTTCTCCCAGAGTGTTGTACTTAAAAGCTCTACATTGCATCATTGTCACCTCATTTTGTAACATATCTGGTCATTCAATTTGCTTTTACATTACTCAAATCCACTTTACGTCATCTGTCCTGTTTCAGTCTATTTCATCCTGCTCAACATACCTGTCATGGATACTAATCTATCAGTTCTCTGCAGAGCTCTCAGTGAGGTTGGAATGATAAGAGCAATAACACTAATACTGATAACATGAATAAGGCAAGTGTAATGTAAGTATGTTAAAGAGTTGTGCACAATATCCTCTGGTGATTAAGAGAAGGGAATCAAAACATCCCCAGACATGCTCAGAGATATCTGATCAGAGATCACATGTATATCTATGAACCAATAATCCAGAGCCTGCATCCTTGAGCTCCTTCAGCTGATGGTGATTTTCTCTTCACATACTCAAGTTTTCCAGGATACATGCATAATTGTTAAATTATTTGGAGCTTGGGGCTGGAGAGATGGCTTAGTGGTTAAGTGCTTGCCTGTAAAGCCGAAGCATCCTGGTTCGAGGCTCAATGATTCCCCAAGACCCACGTTAGCCGGATGCACAAGGGGGCGCATAAGTCTGGAGATCTTTTGCAGTGACTGGAGGCCCTGGCATGCCCATTCTCTCTCTCTTTCTCTCTCTCTCCCTCTCTCTCTGTCTATCTGATACTCTCAAATAAATAAATAGAAATAAACAAAAAAATTATTTGGAGCTCATGAGAGATCAATGTTGCATGGAGGTACTTAAGACACTTGTTCTACATGATCATTTAAGAAACATTTTACAAACAGGACTCTTATCTATTGATTCATTTCATGAGACTACTGAGCATAGACTTGGTTCTGGGAGGGATACTGGAGGTCATGAAGAATAAGGAGCAGCCATGGTCCTTTAGGCATGAACAGTGTTAGCATGGATTCTTAGTCATCAAGTTAATAATGACTGCCTGAATGCTCCTAGCAGTGCTAGCTGGCCATGGTATGGCGTGCCTTGGATCCTTATTATGGTGGACAAGCCAGCTCAGGTTATCCTTTTTGTCTGCAGACATGGCATGGGTGGGGAGATGTGAACCTGGGCCTAAAGGGGATGTATGAATAGCTCTAGGCATGTGAGAGGTTGTTATCTTTATCAATTGTGGAAGCTTTTCAGAGCAAACTGCTATGTGCCTGATAAAGTGTATTTAGAGTTATATTTGTAAAATGAGTCAGATTTATAGAAAATACTTTTGTTACATATTTCTGAATATTCTCCCTAATGCTTCATAGTTTTTCTAACTCGGAAAGTATACTAACACTTGAGAATGCTGGACTTTTCCTCTTGAGCTGTGAAAAAAAGTAAGTTAGACATAATAGTTTAGCCTGTCAAAGTTAGGGGGTTGACCAGTTATAGAAACTGTCTTACCATTTGTGCCAAGCAGTTTCACATTCTGCTTCTGGCAGAGCTCACAGTGACTTCATGGGTCTAGGGTCATGTGAGAACATCAGAATCAGCTGTGGCTTCACTGTACATAGAATTAGTGATTGTATAAAAACTAGCAAAGTGATGGCGATAGATTAACACTTAATGATTCTAAGATTAAGAGTCTCAGCACATCATAAAATTCAACTACAATAATTTTACCTGGAAATAGGAGAGTAAAGTCATTACTATATTTTAGAAAAAGAAAGATGAGATCTGGAGAGAGTTGCTGTTTCCTCACACAGACTTTTAGAATGGTGACAGGTTATGTTTCCTCTATGATGACTAAGCACTTGTATCTTACATATATCAGCTTAGCTCATTGGTCCTAACAGTGATTCTAGAGATGGGCTCAAAGACAAGTAACACCAAATTCCTTTTCACAGATAATGTTCATCACAAGTTACTCTTTGTTTCCCAGTTTCTCTTTCCACTGGGCAGTGATCTTGGCATACACAGTCCTGGGCAATATGACTTTGGTAGTAGAATGTTAGGAAGGATATCTATTCTTTAGTAATATAAACGGGGTTCATTGGGAGAGGATATCTATTGAGTTTTCCCATCTAGAATATTGGCATGATGACTGAAAGAGTAGGAACCATCTTGGGACAAAGACAATAAGACATGTGGAGGATGTGTCTTTAAATTGCTACCAATACCAGAGACTCCATACATCTCTTATGTGAGATCAGCAATCCTCAAATCACCTATTCTTGCAGCCAAACACCCTTATATGCACTTATGTGTTCATTTATTTACATATCAAGTGCTGAATGTTTTCTAGGTACCTCCAAATATTCACTTGCTACAGATAGCAGACAGTAACCAAGTCAAACTTAGCTTGAGTTCAGCAACTGATATGGCATGTTCATTTACTAGAAATGTGCATATGTGTGCATATGCATGCATGTGTTGTGATGAAAAGCATTGAGACAATCATGCATGGTATGTGGATGGAATGGGGAACACACAGGTGATAGAGAGAGGGTTGCTGTTTTATGGAGATTGATCCAAGATGTCACTGATTCAAACAAGTAGCATGTGAGTAAGGCATTTATACTTTTGGAGAAAGCATGTCAAACAGAGGAAAGAACCAATTTAGATGCCCTGAACTTCGGTGAAGCTTATTGTCCTGCTTGCTGCAGGATCAGAGAGAAGCCTCTTTGTTTTGCAGGGGCCTGAGAAGAATAAAGAGAAGAGGAGGGGTCAGAGATGTGAGAAGGCTAGGTGACAGGTGATGTTTCAGACCCTGGGGAAAGGCCTTTGTCTCTGTCTCGGTTGCTCCCTACAACAACCATAAAGGGGAAAATTGCACTATTGCAGCCAATGGGAGGCAATGTGGTCTGCATTTTCCCTTATTTCTTGTTAACACTGCGAGTACCAGTCACTATAATACACTTATTTGCAGTCAGTTTTCAACAACACATTTCTCTAAAACTTCAAATATTCTGACTAGGATTCTTCCTGTTTAGTACAAAGGAATATGAAAGTATGAAGAAGATGTCATGGCTTTAGGAAACACAAGGCATTTGTCTAAATAGTACATTGATTTCTACATCAATTTCATAGGCATTTACTTTCTAACTGAAATGGGATAAAAGAAAGAAAGAATCATTTTATTTAAATAATTCAAATTCAAGTCACATGGGCAATGTTAGTTGCAATAGTTAAAGAATGTCTTAAAGAGAGTTTGCACTGGTTATCTGTTCAAAGAGAAATAAAGCTTGGAGACTTTCCACACAAGGTTAACTGTGTAACTAAAATCCCAGAAATCAGAGACAGAGCTTGCCAATCAACTTTTATTCTTGCCCGTGAATCTCCCAAACCTAGTGCATATCCATAGGAGTCCACATTTCCCATTTCACTTCAAATGGACTCTAACTGTTTCTTCATCACATTGAAATAACCTCCAATTGCAACTCAAATTTTTGCCAAGCAACTTCAGTTTCACTATTGGTCTTTTAAATACGAGACAGAAGAATTGTATAACTTTTACCCAAGAAGTGCCGAATAACAATGTCTGTGCATGACAGTGCCTATCCAGCATGCTTGGCTATTGGCATTCTCCACAGCTCCCCCTCAGAGGAAGTTTCATTTTTAGGACTTTGGCAAGGAATGTGAAAAGGGTCCTGATGTTTTAAAATGACATGTATCAAGATATAGTGGACATTTTTATTGGTAATGGGACATCCTGAAGATTTGAAGAGGAATAAAAATTCTCATTTTAAGTAAATTTAGTTGTTCCAAACCTTAAAAAAATGAAATCTAGCAGAGGAAGGTATGTACACCACAAATGTATTTGCATTTATATGTTGGTACAATTCCTACAGAGATGGTATCTTCATTTTTCTGGGTTCTTCAATAAAACAATGCTTTCAGAATTCTGTGGTTATGTTACTCTCTGGCAGGTGGTACCACACCTTGAAATTCATCCAAGGAATTAAATTAGGGATGGTCAAGAAAAAAAAAAAAAAAAAAGAATCAGACTTAAGATTTGGCCCGGCCAGTCAGGTATTAAAGTTGAGAGAAAATTATGCAGTACCTGGTAGTTCCTATGCAGTAGATAGCATAGGAACAGAAACAACAGCTGACTGAAGAGCAGATGGGTGGCCAGCAAAGAACATGAAGGGAATTGACATGATGGGCCAGCAATCAACAGGCCTAGACTGTCAGTACTGTCGCTTTGGCTTTCTCAGAGAAGCTAATATTGAGAGTTTATTAAGGGCCACATGGATCTTACCTTAGTCCTGTATCATAGGAAATGTTGTTATCACATGAGACTTGGCCCAATTCAATACTCACCAGGAATGAAAGTCTACCTGCAGAAGGGTAAAGCAGCTAAGACCAGAAACCATTCATTTCTAAGATGTGACATCACAAGAAGGCAAAATCATTTCATCTTCAAACACTAAATTATGCACCATGAACACCTCAGACTGAAACCTGACCCAATATTTAGTGCATGGTTGATCTCTGGCAACTAGTTTACCCTTCAGTGCCTTAGTGGCCTGAGTTGGAAAATGGATATTGATAGCATTGTCCTCAGGATGAAATGTGTATTAGTCAGAAGTGCATACCACCAACTGAGGAAGAGGTCTGCAAGTGAGTATTATTTGCAAGTGGGATGGGTAGTACCAAAATGTGCTCCCTCCACCAGAAGCAATATCCAGACATCCTGAGGCTGCTATTTGCTTAGAAGTCACTTAAGAAGATTAAGGTAAGGTCTTCCACATACTAGCCCAAGAGAATCAAAGATCAGGCCTATTTATCTTGTTTAGGACTTAGAGTCACGTTTGAAGAGGAGATGAAGATAGAAGTAATAAGTTATAAAATGCAGATGTACAGTTGGTTAATTACCTCATATATCAAGTCAGGATTGAGTTTGGACACTGAAATCAAAATGTGCCTAAAAGGGGTAGGGCAGGATCCAAGTGACTATTTTGAATGTTTGTTTAGTGAAATGAACTTCATCACTAGTTAACTAGACATCACCTGTCTTCATTTTGTGCTGCCCTCTGAGTTCAAATGAAACTGTTTATCAATCTTGCCTGCTTAATGGTGAAATATAAAAAATTCTGGCTGGGCGTGGTGGCGCATGCCTTTAATCCCAGCACTCGGGAGGCAGAGGTAGGAGGATCTCTGAGAGTTCGAGGCCACCCTGAGACTACATAGTGAATTCCAGGTCAGCCTGAGCCAGAGTGAGACCCTACCTCGAAAAACCAAAAAAAAATAAAAATAAAAATAAATAAACAAAACAAAACAAAACAAAATTCTGGGTTTTGAACTGAAACGTGTAGTTTTTCAATAACCTAATTTTTCTTCCTATTATCAGATAAGTTTGGAAAATTCAACAAAAAGTTATCCCTTACTTAATCATGGTTCCCTGGGCAACTTACACCAGGAGGCAAAGGTCTCTGAAGATATTGGCACCAAGGTCCTTTGGATTTGTGTGTTCCCTTCACAGATTGTGGCCACACATAGAGTTCTTAAGATTCCCAGATTACCAGTCCCTGTGCTGTGGTACTGAGGCCTCTACTTTACACAATATCTTTCTTGCCTCTTCCTTTGGAAATGACCCATGGCCAATGGTCCTTGATTCTTTCAAATGTTTTGGCCCTCCGCATCTGCCCAAGGACTGGACTTTTAAAATGAGCATATCTTAATTGCATAATGTTTAGCATTTTGTTATTATATTTTCTTACAAGCATATACTGTCTTCTATTACCATTTTTTATATTTTATTTTCATTTATTTATTGGAGAGAGAGGAGGGGGGGGGGGGACTGGTTACCTCAGGGCCTCTAGCCAGTGCAAATCAACTCCAGATGCATGTGCCATCATGTTCATCTAGTTTACATGGGTTCTAGGGAGTCAAACCTGGTTCCTTTGGTTTCACAGGCAAGTGCCTTAACTGTTAAGCCATCTGTCCAGTCTCTTATTAACATTTCTTTTCTTTTTTTTTTTTTTTTTCGAGGTAGGGTCTCACTCTGGCTCAGGCTGACCTGGAATTCACTATGTAGTCTCAGGGTAGCCTTGAACTCTCCGCAATCCTCCTACCTCTGCCTCCCAAGTTCTGGGATTAAAGGCGTGCGCCACCACGTCCGGCTCTTATTACCATTTCTTAACCTCCCACATGAACATTCTTTAAAGGTTTTATTTATTTATTTATTTATTTATTTATTTATTTATTTTTATTTATTTGAGAGCGACAGACACTAAGACAGATAGAGGGAGAGAGAGAGAATGGGCGCACCAGGGCTTCCAGCCTCTGCAAACGAACTCCAGACGCCTGCGCCCCCTTGTGCATCTGGCTAACGTGGAACCTGGGGAACTGAGCCTCGAACCGGGGTCCTTAGGCTTCACAGGCAAGCACTTAACAGCTAAGCCATCTCTCCAGCCCCCACATGAACATTCTTGAACATCAAGAGGCATGGCTATCAGGAGCATAGTAGAAATGATCACATTATCCCACAGTTGTACTGATTCCTGACCCAAACATGCCTTTTCCCTTTTGTCATTATTAGTAACAGATTTCATCTCATAATTCTCTAGTAGGTATTATGATTACATGAACAGAATGGAGAAAAGAGAAGCTGAGAGGTTTCTTTGAACTAATTCCTAGTTAGTAAGATTTTAGTGGTGGAGGGAAGACAAGGTAACATAAGACATATTTGTTGGACTGGGGAGATGGCTCAGTGGATAAATTGCTTGACACAAAAGCATGAATATCTGAATTTGTATCCCCAGTGCCCACATAAATGTCAGGTAGATTTGGTGGACCACCTTTAACTTCAATACTCCAGAAATGGACCAGAGAATCACTAAATCAAGCTGGCTAACTAGACTAGACAAATCAGTAGAGCTGTGGGTTCAAGAAACTCTGCCTTAGTAAATAAAGTAGAGATCAATTGAGCAGAATGCCCTGTGTCAACCTCTAGCCTCCAGAAACATAGTCATGTGTACACACACTCACACATATGTGTACCCACATGCATAGGAACATGTGTACACATGCATACACATGCCAAATATATTCATATAGAAGTACTTCCAGAAGATTCCAATTCTAAGTCATGTTTCTTTCTAACATATAGGAAGAAAAAATCATCTAGGCGTGACAGGAGGAGAAATGGCATAGCTGATTAGGTGCTTTCCTGCAAAGCCTAAAAGCCCAGGCTCAATTACCCAGTACCCATATAAAGTCATATTACAAAATGGCTCCTGCATCTGTCATTCATTTGCAGTGGCTAGAGGCCCTGGCATACCCATCCTCTGTCTCTGTCTCTTTATTTGCAAATAAATAAATAAAATATACTTTAAAACTCTACGAGTAAAAATGTTAACATACGTGCACCTTTAGGTAACACCTGGCTGCACAGTCTACACAGGGAGATGAAAGATAGCCAAATGTCAGCAACACCTATGCCTTTGTATTAGCTACTGTCTTGTAGTATATGATAGGCACTCCAAAAATCTATACAGAATTTGTGAAAGGGTCTATTAACTTTACTTCTGACTCTTGATCTGCTGACACCCTGAGAATGTCTTGCCACTTGGACTGCCTACTTTGAAATCAGTGTCTTCCTCAATTCCTCTCCATTCTTTGCTGGGCTCCTCCCCAGGGGGTAGGTAGTGCTGAGAAGGGACCAGGTCCACTGGTTCCTCCCAAGGGGTTGAAAAAGAGGGTAAACATTGGACAACTCAGAACCTCTCCTAGTCACTGGAGAAAAACCACACTGAGTTGGGATACTTGATGAAGTAGGAACTCCCTTTATTGTTACAAGCAGTTGCCTATATAATGTTGAGAACAAAGGCGGGGATTTTAGGATGGGGGGAGAGGTAAGGGTCAATAGTAAACTGCAACCTTTGAGATGACTGGTCCTAACCACATGCGCGGGAATTCCTACTCCTACGTGGAAGTAGCAGGCCAGAAGCCATTAGGCATAGCTGGCCCGAGGCAGATCACCAAACTTTAGCTAGGCTCAGGAAGTTCCACTAGGCCTCACGCTCAGGCCTCTCAAGGACCAACATCTCCCCTTTTGTTTTTATAAGAGCATTAGTCACCATGGCTCCTGTCTTAGCTTGTCCCCCTCTGGGGATCTTACCTGTCACTGGGTACCATGTGTTTAGCTCGCTGAGAACCCATTCCATGGCCTGTCTTAGTTTGTCTCAGTCAGTCTGAGATCTTACTCATCATTGATCACATGGAGGGCAGAGGAGGTGGCAGTGGGTCATCTGAGGAACTTAATTCCTGAGGTGCCAGCCTGTGATAATGTATCTCAACCTGATGGATTTGTATTGCCTCTAGCCACTGGTGAATGAAATGTGTAATTTTGTTAATTACACAAGGCCTGACAGTGAGGATAAGGAGGAGAGGAAGGAGGGGCCTAAGTAGAGGGAGGAGATAGGGTAAGAAGCCATGTAAGCCTGTCCACAGTGGGCTGTCCCGAAGGTCCTGCCATCTCTTGTCCAGATCCTCTTGAAGTTTCTTGATCTTGTCCTGGATGATTCCTGATTTATTGGCATAAAAGCACATTTTTCCTGTAAAAACAAGCATATGCCTCCCTTTTCGGCCATTAGTAGGTCTAGTCCCCTCTTGTTTTGTAGGACTACCTCAGCCAGGGAATCTAGCTTCCAGGAATGATATCCACATCTGGGATTAAGGTGGCTGGGGCACAAAGGCCCATTCACTTGGTGGGCAGAAAGTCATAGGCCATCTTGCCTCCACAAACATAAACCATTCCAGAAGGCATGCAACATTGAGCACTTGGCTCAGTTGTGTTAAAAGTACATAAGGAAGGATGAATGTATCCCTTATCTATACTGGAATTATTAGGGGGAGGCAGGGCCCAAATGCAAGTTCCAGAGAAAACATTGGGAAAAGCTGGACGGGGATGAGGAAGGTGGCTGAGCGATTTTTTAAGGTCGTATGGGCAACTGTACTGCAAGCAGCTGGGGAGGCCCAAATCAGAGGCAAAGCCAGCTCCAGGACCCAGTCAATGGGTCCCTCCATCTTACCCAGATAGAACTGTAGGTAATGAATGAGGACCAGTGTTTTTGAAAAAGGGATAATTATTTATTTTCTTTAGAAAAATTTAAAATATTTAGGATAAATAATGTTTTTTTTTTTTTAGTTGGTTGTGTGGGGGTAAGGATTACCCCTTTTGTTTTTGTAATTGAGACTTGAGAGTCTGATTATCCTATCTTTAAAATTTCAGTTGTACTATGGTAGTATAAGCCTTATATATGAGGTATAGAATGTAAACATATCTCATATTTTAAATATCTAATACTTATAAATATCTCACATTTTAAATATTTAACATTTATAAACACAGGCAGAACCTGTCACCAGTCTTGAAAACAGTACCAATTGATTTATAGACTAATTCATTTAACCTAGAAATTTTTAGCACCTGTGTTTGAAAACATCTTTGATTAGTTTAGATACCTGTGTTGGTACAAATTACCCAGAGAACACTGGAAACAATGTTTAATAATTTTTTAAACCAAAACAGCTAGCTAAATTTTAATATAATCCTTGATAAATCTTTTTGAAAGAAAAAAAACCATTATTTGACAAACCATGATTTTGGCTTAAGCTTGATAGTTATTGATTTTATGTACCACAGAAACTTTTATTAACATAAAACTATTTTATGTTTTACCCATGACTTAAATTTGATAAAGCTTAACTAAGCTATCCTAACATATCCCAGGAAGATGAAAGTTACCATTATTGAAATTAAATCACTGGGCTGGAGAGATGGCTTAGCGGTTAAGTGCTTGCCTGTGAAGCCTAAGGACCCTGGTTCGAGGCTTGGTTCCCCAGGTCCCACGTTAGCCAGATGCACAAGGGGGCGCACGCGTCTGGAGTTTGTTTGCAGTGGCTGGAAGCCCTGGTGCACCCATTCTCTCTCTCTCCCTCTATCTGTCTTTCTCTCTGTGTCTGTCGCTCTCAAATAAATAAATAAATAAATAAATAAATAAAAAAAAATAAAAAATAAATTAAATCACTTAAACCTAAGTGATTAAACCTAGTTATGACCATTCAATAGAATTAGCATAAATAAGACATAAGCTATTTTTAAAGTTACAATGTCTTTAGGTATGAGTACTTCACCTTTGGAAAATAACCACTTCTATGTGAGGCTTTATCTTAAGAATAGTTAAAACCTTGATGAAAAGAGCAACCTAATTTACTTTACTGAGAGAGTCTTTATAACCCTTAAATCATAACAAATTAGCAACTGTGACATGTTAATGAGTGAAGTCTTATCATAAGACTCAGTTTCTCCATTGATTAAAACCTTGGCATCAGGTAATTATTAGAGTTAATCAAATTAAATGTTTTAATGAAGGGGCCCTTCCCCTGATATACACATTAGGCAAGTCTGATGCTTATCTTATATAAGGAGTTTGTAACCTGGTCATATACCTTGACTCAGTTTACCTATTTAACATCTTGTCTAGTGGGAAATTTTATCTAACAGATGTGACTTTAGCTGTTCAAAAGAGAAGAACTAAAGAGACTACAGTTATATGCTGTACTCCTTTTTCTTTGTCAGAGATAATTGGCCATTTTGTCTCTAGCCAGAGTCTGGGGGACACATGGCTTCAACTTGTATGGGGTCTGAGATAAAGGGGGTTTTATGTAGTTTTTTTGTAGAGTCCAGCTTTCCATGAATTTAAGCAGCATATGTTGGAAAGCAAGAGCAAGATGAAATTACAGAGCAGAGAGATAAGCATCCTGACATCTTTTATCCTATTTTGAAGTTGTTTGTTTTTACATAGCAAATTTATCCATTTGCAAAACACAAGGTGATAGACTCTTGTCTATATTTAACTTGGTTAAACCTCCAATTACATCTGTACTTATGACTTTGTGACCCACCTACCACAGGTATCACCTGTGTCTAATGTAAGATGAATTTAGATTAAGACTATGCCCCTATATAAAACTTTTAAAGTATCCTTAAGAGTCTGTAAACCGTTGAAAACTCTCTAACTTTAGTCATGGCGTTTAGGTTTAGCCTGAAAATTCTTTCCTACATATGCACATCAGTCCATTACAAATTTAACCTTGATCAAACTCTTTGGACCTGGGCAGAAGGATGCAGCAGCCCTTATGCCAGTATCCCAGTTCCAAGAAAGTCCTCTGCAGTCTTTCCTTTTCCTTAGAAAGCTCATAAGCCAAACTTTGAAGTTTAATGCTGTTTGTACTTGGCATTTTTAGACTCTCATTAGAATAGTCCATAAAACTTAGCTTACCACTCCAGTAGACAGCTTCAGTTGTAAGCACCAGTTCCATGCCTATTCCTCCAAAACAAAGGTTCCAAAAGATCAATATCCACATGGTCAGGTTTTTCTCAGTGCACTTCGTGGTACCAAGTTCTGTATCAGACAGCTTCAGGTTCGCTGAGATAAACTTCCAGACCAGGTACAGTTATGGAGGAAGGGATATTTATTGAAGCTTACAGATCCAGGGAAGTTCCATAATGGCATAAAAACCTGGCCTGCCTTCACAGGCCCAAGCAGAGAGAGAGAGAGAAGAACAAGCCCAAAGGTCAAAAGCCACACAGTGTGTCCACTAGGGACATATGACCCATTCAGAAATACAAAAGCCACAGATGCAGCTTGCTGGAACCAAAAGTGAAAGGAAACAGAAAGAGATATTGACAAGCAAATACAGGTTATAGAAGCAAAGTTTAGCACATTAAATATGAAGACTGCCTCATAACTTATGAGGGTATGCTCACCCACTCATGTATACCGATTAACCTCCTCGAGAATGCCTCTAATGGGGCACTAGTCTGCCGGGTTCCCAGAGCCCCATGTTAGGCACCAGATGCCAGGCTCCTCCCCGGCGGGTAGGTAGTGTTGAGGAGGGACCAGGCCTGCTGGTTCCCCCCAAGGGGTTGAGGAAGAAGGGATGAACATCAGACAACTCAGAACCTCTCCTAGTCACCGAAGAAGAACCACACTGAGTCAGGAGTCTTGTTGAAGCAGGAACTTGCTTTATTGTTACAAGCAGTTGCCTATATAATGTTGAGAATGAAGGCAGGGATTTAAGGATGGGGGGAGAGGTAAGGGCCAATAGTAAACTGCGACCATTGAGTTGATTGGTCCCAAGCATGCACACAGGAATTCCAACTCCTACGTGGAAGTAGCAGGCCAGAAGCCATTAGGTGTAGCTGGCCCGAGGCAGATCACCAAACTTTAGCTAGGCTCAGGAAGTTCCACAAGGTCTCACGCCCAGGCCTCTCAAGGCCCAACAATTCTTATGTGGTCATTGGTCTTATAATTTATGTACAGTTATTATACTTTTCTGTTTTTCTGGTGTATTTCCAGTTTTTAGCTCTCCCTCCCCACCTTGTGCCATATTTTTTAAAATCAATAGCTTCACTCACCACTGCTGACATGCTTTTTCATTTGGACAATTTTCCTATCACTGTCTGCTTTGTTTGCCACTGTCTCACAATTCCTTGCTCCCTCTTTCTGCCTCCACTCCTTTCTCTAACATTTATTGAGTCCTAGCATCCCCTTGCACTCTTCCTGGTTGCTTTCTTCAGAGCACACAGCATGACAGAATGGGGACACTGAATACAGTTCCAATCATGTTAGTAGCTCAGGGGAGAGGAATGAAAAACGGAAGAAGGAAAAAACACAGACAGTTCTAATTAGATATCTGTGCCACTGACTCACATTTAGTATGCAAATTTTTAGCATGTCCATTGTTAAGTGAAATCAGAGTTTTACTTAAATTTGAAAATGACTAGGAGATGAGGAAGGGGAATTAAGTGACAGAATTTTAAGCCCATGTTTCATACTACCAGTGGAAGCATATGAAAGCACAAGTCTTCCTTCTGTTTTACACTGGTGAATATTGGCTTAATATTACCATTGCTTGATTGCAATGATGATGATGATGACAATGGTGGTGATGATAATGTTGTCTTATTTGTGTGTGTGTGTGTGTGTGTGTGTGTGTGTGTGTGTGTGTTGCTGCTGTTGTTGTTATTCTTTGGTTAAAAAGTACTTTCGAATCCTGCATCACATTTGATCCTTAATGTGAAAGTCTGAGGTTTGTAGGGCTGATTGGCATGTCCACAGCACAGATAAGAACTAAGACCCAGGAATGCATTCAGTTTCTCTCAGAAACCCTGGGTGATAAGGGTAGTGTTACTTAGTGGTCTTTCCCCTCTTCTACAACTGCCAGATATGGAATTGAAGCAATAATAAAAGTGGTTTGATAATGGAGACAATGCCATAAACCTGAGCTTCTATATACATATTTAAGCCATCCTGTATTTTGATGCATTACTTTGAAAATAAATTTGTTAAAATGTATTTTTTAATGCTTACCCTCATTTATTGATGACACCTTAATTGTAACTCTGGGAGATAAATTTAGAGAAAGGAAACTTCAAAAGGTTCTTAGAGCCAGTGTGCTGTCATTGCTAGTAATTTTGCAATTGGGAAGCTGAGGTAGGAGTATTGCTGTAAAGTGTTAATTTTGTTTCAAGTTGCATTTATCAGGTCAGCCTGGGCTAGAGTGAGACCCTACCTCAAATCCCCTGCCCACCCCCCGCCCAAAAAAAGGATATTGGACTTCTGGTTAAAATGGCAGCATTGGAACCAAGCCAAAGAAAGCAGCCTACGGGAGAAAAAGAAAAAAAAAGAAAAAAAACAAAACAGCAAAATACACTCTTCTACTAAAATGTGAGGTGTATAAGAAATTACCAATGGCAGCAGACAAGTAGAAGAGATCAAGTGCATCCAGAGCCCACAAAGGCAGGCAGAAGTGAATCCAGCAGTGGTGGCACCAGGCATGTGGGGCCACAGCTGCTAGGTTCGGCTTGAGCTGCAAGAAAAGCCAGGTGAGGGGATTTTCCACTCAAACCAGACCTCTTCGCAAACTCAAGAAACATGAAGGGAGAATGGCAGTGAACAGGGAGAAGTAGATCACATGGTAGAGGATCACATAGACCAGTGAGAGAATTAGAGCCACCACTGACAGCCTCCCATCCTCGACAACCATCAAAAGCACCAGCAAACACCAGAGACCAATGGAAGGGAGATCACAGCACCCAGCACTGGTGAACAGAGTGGCAATCCAATGACCCAGCCAGCACACTTGAACCCACAGAGCACAAAAGAGGGACCCAAGCAGAAGTGCAGCATAACTGAGACCAAAATCATCCCAAAAGGTAACTGGGATTACATCACGTCAGTACCCTCCAAATAAACCTGGTGTATAGGCATGAACAGGAAGTGCTAATTGCACCTAACATATAAGGATAAATTATATGTTAAATCTCATGAATGTTCAGATTGGCCATTCTTAAATAAGCTATATTTCGGACTAGTTATTTATTGCTTCTTGATTTATAGTGGCTTTGTTTCTTTTGTATATTAGGGAAGGGTCTCAATTGGTCACAAGCTGACTTGGAAACCTCTACACACCAGATATCTTAACCTCCTAGTTGGAATTAAGTGTGTAGGGCACCACACACCCTTAAGGACAGTGACCTGGTTAGAGGATCTGCTTGTCATAATACCTACTCTGGCATAAATACTTTTTCTGTTTTTCATTGAAAATGTACATTGTTTAGTTAAATTTTAGAATCTGCCTGTATTTTGTTCCACTCAGCCCACTTGAATACTCTTATAACAGGAAAATCCAACACCTAGGGTCACGTTTGTAGATACTCTGAAAGTCTTGAGAACCACACCTAATGCCTTAAGCTCCTACCCTGAAGATATATGATATCAGACTGATTGATACATCTAATAATACTGCAGCTAACTGGAAAATCAAAGCATTAAGTTAATCAAAGATGCAAAAATATAGACATTACAATGCAGGAAACACCAAAAATCAAGACAATATAAACCCACAAAAAGAATTAATGTGTCAGAAATGACTTCCAGTGAGAATGAGTTAGAGGAAATGCCTGAGAAAGATTTCAAAAGAATGATTATAAATATTTTCAAAGAAGTCAAAGAAGAAATAAAAGAAATGAAAGAGAAAATCAAAGGAATCAAAGAAGACACAGGACACCAATTTAATGAAATAAAGAGGTCAATACAAGACATAAATAATGAAATAGAAAAACAAGGCAGAATTACTAGCAATGACAAACACAGTTAATGAAATTTTAAAAACTCTGTCGAGACTTCTGTCAGAGTACTTGATGACCCACCAAAGGCCAGTGGTAAGACCCTATTGCTGAAGACTCCATACGCAGCTGACGCATAAAATGGAATGACATGGCTGGAAGCCAGGAGAGAGTCAGTCCCCA
This sequence comes from Jaculus jaculus, assembly GCF_020740685.1. NCBI lineage: Eukaryota > Metazoa > Chordata > Mammalia > Rodentia > Dipodidae > Jaculus > Jaculus jaculus. Next base: position 78,374,740 of record NC_059104.1, on the reverse strand, counting down.
GACAGTCAGAGTGTCTAGTGCCAGAAGGCGCTACATAGGCGACTGGGGGAAAAGACCAAGATCTGTCCAAGCAACACATTGTTTAACCTAATTAGCAACAAATAACCGGATGTGATGCCCACACAAGTGCAATAGTGGTACACAGCCATGGTGAGGAATCAATTGCTCTTGAGTTGGCTAACTGATCCACTCAGTGGTACTAGACCCTTAGCTGGAGCTGGGAAACAAGTCAGAACCATACCCAAACACAAGCCCACTCTACAACATCAAGCTACCATCAATCACGGGGTATAAGAGGTCCTACACCTATCAAACTGTCTATCAAAAAAGTAAGTGTTATCTCAATTTTCCGGGTGCTAACTTACTCTCCGTTGGAGAATCTGCTTCTGTTTTCCAGATAGATGCAGATCCTAAGAAGAGAGCTTCCCCAACATACCTCAAAAGGGGCCCAACTGAAACTAAGGACAACTGGCGAAATAAGCAAGGGTGATGTTTTCCTGTGAACCAGATACCAGCACAAAGGGGAAGGAGATCGACCCAGAGAAAAATCAACTCCTACCAAATCAGAGAGCCAAAGCCTCAGAGGCCCCCAACACCTCAGCACTGAAGCAGACCAAAAATGAACCCAACATGGCTCAGGGAAATCTTGCAGAAGAGGGGGCGGAAAGAATGTCAGAGTTACATGTTGGGTCATGATTTGCAGAGACATTTATCATACCAATAACTGGGGGCTAAATCCACAATGCATGACCCATTTTCATTAGCAAGGAGGGTCTAATGGGAGGGGGTAGATCACAGATGAGCCTAAGTAATGGTACCAAACTGTCTGTATTTACTGAAAAGAAAACTAATAAATTAAATTTAAAAAAAAATACAAAGAAAAAAAAATAACTCTGTCGAAAATCTCACCAGTAGAATGGATTAAGGAGAAGACAGACTATCTAAGCTAGAAGACCAGGTGACAGATCTAATACAGTCCAACAAAGAGAAAGACAAACAAATAGAAAAGTATGAGTGGGAATCTCAAGATATTCAGGACACTATGAAAAGATCAAAGATAAGAATTCAGGGCATAGTACAATGAGAAGACTTCCACTCCAAAGGCATAGTAGGCATTTTTAACAAAATCATAGAAGAAAACATACCCCAAATTGGGGAAGAGGTGCCATTGTAGATATAGGAATCCTTTAGAAAAGCAGCCAGACAAAACCTGGAAAGAAGTTCTCCTCTCCATATTATAATCAAACTTCCAAACAAACAAACCAAAGAAAAAACTGTTGAAAGCCTTCAGAGAGAAAAATTAAGTTACCTACAAAGACAAGCCTATCAGTATTGCAGCCGATTACTTAACACAAACTACAAGAGCCAGAAGGGCATGGAGTGATGTATTCCAAGTTCTGAAAGATAACAACTGTCAACCAATGTTAACTTATCCTGCAAAGCTATCCATTCAAAAGACAGGGAAACAAGGACATTCCATGACAAAAGCAAGCTAAAGGAGTACTTGAAGACAAAACCAGCTCTACAGAAAATATTTGAAAGAATCCTCCATGCTGAAGAAAATGAAAAGTACACATATAAGGGACTGGGAAAAAACAAACAATACTCAAATACTAGTCATCACAAGAGAGCAAAGGTAAAACCAGTAGAACTACAAAAAAAAAGGCAAAAACGAATACACACCTTTCAATAATATCTCTTAATATCAACAGCTGCAATGCCCTAACCAAACTACATAGATTTGCAGGGGTTAAAAAGCAGGATCCTGCTGGGCGTGGTGGTGCATGCCTTTAATCAGAGCACTCGGGAGGCAGAGGTGGGAGGGTTGTGAATTAGAGGCCACCCTGAGACTCCATAGTGAAGTCCAGGTCAGCCTGGGCTACAGTGAGACCCTACCTCAAAAAACCAAAAAAAAAAAAAAAAAAAAAGCAGGATCCTTCAATTTGTTGCCTCCAAGAAACTCACCTTTCTACAATGGAATCAAACTAAAATTCAATAGCAAGAAAGGCTATAGAGCATACACAAAATCATGGAAATTAAACAACATACTACTAAATGATGAATGGGTCAATGACAAAATCAAGAAAGAAATCAAAAATATTATAGAATCAAACGATAATGAGAACACAATATAACAAAATCTCTGGGACACAATGACAATATAACAAAATCTCTGGGACACAATGAAGGCAGTCCTAAGAGGTAAATTTATAGCTTTAGTGCCTATATTAAGAAATTAGAAAAGTAAATGACCTAATGCTTCACCTTAAAGTCTTGGAAAAAGAAGAATAAGACAAACCAAAAATCAGTAGATGGGAAGAAATAATAAAGAATAGGGCAGAAATTAATGAAATAGAAACCAAAAAAAAAATTAAAAAAATCCAAAGAATCAATGAAACAAAGAGTTGGTTCTTTGAAAGGATAAATAAGATTGATAAATGCTTATCAAATTTGACCAATACAAAGTGAGATGAGACAAAATTAATAAAATTAGAGATTAAAAAGGTAACATCACAACACTTGCCAGAGAAATTCAAAAATCATAGGGACATACTATAAAAACATGTGCTCCATGTTTAATTAATTTAATCATTTAAATAGACCTATAACAAGCATGGAGATCCAAGCAGTTATCAAAAATCTCCCAACTAAAAAAAAGCCCAGGTCCAGATTGATTCACTGCTGAATTTTGCTAGACCTGAGGAAAGAACTAACACCATTGTTTCTTAAGTTTTTCCATCATATAGAAAAAGAAGGAATCCTACCAAACTCCTATGAAGCCAGCATCAACCTGACACCAAAACCAGGCATAGATAGAGCAAAAAAAGAAAATTACAGACCAATCTCCCTCATGAATATAGATGCAAAAATTCTCAACAAAATACAAGAATTTATCAGAAAGAGGGATGGTTCAACATACGCAAATCAATAAATGTAATACATTATATAAATGGACTGAAGGACAAAAATCACATGATCATCTCATTAGACGTAGAGGAAGCATTTGACAAAATCCAACATCCCTTCGTGATAAAAGTCCTCCAGAGACTGGGAATGGCAGGAATATATTTCAATATAACAAAGACTATGACAAGCTTACAGCCAACTTATTACTAAATGGGGTAAAACTGGAAGCTTTTCCACTAAAATCAGGAACAAGACAAGGGTGTCCACTGTCCCCAAGTTTTTGTTGTTTATTTATTTGAGAGCAAGAGAGAGTGGGGGAATGGTAGCGCCAGGGGCTCCAGCCACTGCAAAGGAACTCCAGATGCGTGCACCCCCTTGTGCATTTGGCAAAAGTGGGTCCTGGGGAATTGAGCCTTGAAATGGGGTCCTTAGGCTTCCTAGGCAAGCAATTAACCACTAAGCTACCTCTCCTACCCCACTCTCCCCAAGTTAATTTAATATAGCATTGGAAGTCTTAGCCATAGCAATAAGGCATGAGACACAAATAAAAGGGATATAAGGGCTGGAAAGATGGCTTAGTGGTTAAGCGCTTGCCTGTGAAGCCTAAGGACCCCCGTTTGAGGCTAGGTTCCCCAGGTGCCACGTTAGCCAGATGCACAAGGGGCGCACGTGTCTGGAGTTTGTTTACAGAGGCTGGAAGCCCTGGCGCGCCCATTCTCTCTCTCCCTCTATCTGTCTTTCTCTCTGTGTCTGTCACTCTCAAATAAATAAAAAATAAAAAAAAAAAAAACAAGGGATATAAATTAGAAAGGAAGAGATCAAGTTACTATTATTTTCAGATGACATGATTCTATATATAAAGGACCCTGAAGATTCTACCAGAAAACTGTTAGAGGTGATAAAAACCTACAGCCATGTAGCAGTACACAAAATAAATATACAGAAATCAGTAGCCATCCTATATGTTCACAACAAACACACAGGATGAAAACAGAGAATTACTACCATTCACAATTGCATCAAAGAAAATAAAGTACATTGGAATAAAACTAACCAAGGAAGTAAAGGATCTGTACAATAAAAACTAAAACACACAAACAAGAAATTGCAGAAGACACTAGGAAATGGAAAAACATCCCTTGTTCCTGAATTGGAAGAATCAATAGTATGAAAATGGCAATCTTACCAAAAGCAATGGACACACTTAATGAAATCCCCACCAAAATTTCAATGGCAATCTTCAAGAAAATAGAAAAAAAAAATCCAATAATTCATTTGGAATCACAAAAAACATTGAATATCTAAAATAATATTGAGCAACCAAAATAAGGTGGAAGGTATCACCATACCTTATTTTAACTTATACTAAAGAGCCGTAGTAACAAAAACAGCATTGTACTGGCACAAAAGCAGGATGTAGAACAATGAAACAGAATAGAGGACCCAGATGTAAGTCCAGGTAGCTATAGTCACCTGATATTCAATAAAAATGCCAAAAATGGGGCTGGAGAGATGGCATAGCAGTTAAGCACTTGCCTGTGAAGCCTAAGGACCCCGGTTCGAGGCTCAATTCCTCAGGACCCACGTTAGCCAGATGCACAAGTGGCACACATGTCTGGAGTTTGTTTGCAGTGGCTGGAGGCCCTGGTATGCCCATTCTCTCTCTCTCTCTCTCTCTCTCTCTCTCTCTCTCTCTCTCTCTCTCCCTCTCTCCCTCTCTCCCTCTCTCTCTCTCTCTTTTGCCTCATTCTCTCTCTGTCTGTCCCTCTCAAATAAATAAATAAAACAGAAAAAAAAATTAAATGCCAAAATTCTCATTGGAGAAAAGACAGTCTTTTCAGAAAATGGTGCTGGGAAAACAAGATATGTATCTGTAGAAGGATGAAAATAGATTCTTCTCTCTCTCCATGCATAAGAAATAAGACCAAATGTATTAAAAATCTTAATATCAGACTAGAAACTCTGAAATTGCTAGAGGGAAAAGTAAGGGAAACTCTTCACCATATTGTTCTTGGCAAAGAATTTCTGAATATAACCCCAATTTCTCAGGCAATAAAACCATATATTAAACACTGGGACCTCATGAAAGTACAAAGATTTTGTGCTGCAAAGGACTGTGAATAAAGCAAAGAAGTAACCTACAGAAAGGGAAAAATCTTTGCCAGCTATATATCTGATAGAGGATTAATATCTAGGATATACAAAGAACTCAAAAAGTTAAATAATAAGAAATTGAACAAGCCAATTAAAAATGGGCTATGGAGCTAAATAGAGAGTTCTCAAAAGAAGAAATATGGATGCCTATAAGCATCTAAAAATGTTCTACATCCCTAGTCTCAGGGAAATGCAGATTAAAACTACATTGACACTCCATCTCACTCCTGTCAGATTTGCTACCATCATGAAAACAAATAATCATAAATGCTGGTGGGGATGTGGATAAAGAGGAACACTTCTACACTGTTGGTGGGAATGCAATCTCATCCAGCAATTGTGGAAATCAGTGTGGAGGTTCCTAAAACAGCTAAAAATTGATCTACCATATGACCCAGCTATAGCACTCCTAGGCATATAACTTAAGTATTCAACTCATTTCCTTAGAAGTACATGCTCAGCCATGTTTATTGCCACTCAACTCATAATAGCTGGGAAATGGAACCAGCCTAAATGTCCCTCAACTGATGAATGGATAATGAAGATATGGAACATTTATACAATGGAGTCCTACTCAGTGGTAAAAAAAAATGAAATCATGAAATTTGTAGGAAAATGGATGGGTCTGGAAAGGATTATACTAAGTGATGTTACCCAGGCTCAGAAAGCCAAGTGTCACAGATTCTCTCTCATATGTGGACTCTAGCTACAGATGATTGGGTTTCTGTTTGAGAAGGAAAAAAAAACTCAGTAGCAGAGGCCAGTAAGCTAAAAAAGAGATATAAAGGGAAGAGAAAGGGTGGAGGGTACTTAATAGATTGGTGTTGTATATATGTGGGTAGAACAATAGATTAATGGGGGTGAAAAGGTCCAAAGTGAGGGCAGGGGAAGAGATTGAGTAAAGGAAAGGTGGAGGGAGGACTAATCAAAATCTAAGAGGGTATAAATAAATCATATGGAAACTTCCAGTTTGGGAAAATGGAACAATCAGGAGCCATAGACCACTGCTAGAAAATTTTCATTGTTAAGAATGGGATACCTTCTAGTGAGTTGTTGACCAGGGAGGTCCCTAATGCCTCCAAAACATTATAAGCCATTGTCGAGGCCCTTGGTTTCCCACAATGAATAGATGGTAAGACCCTCTTGCTGAAGGCTCCACATACTTGGGCTAGAGTGCCATTGAGAACTCCTGGGGAACTGAGCTGATAACCTCCTCCATGTAGACCAGCTGACAGAAACTTGAAGAAGTCATTCTACATGTAGTTGCATGGGAGAATGAGATACCACCAGTGAAGATACTCAACAGTGGACACTGCATGACGTATATTTGGCCAGCCAGGACAAATAAGCCAATGGGTGCAATAGTGGCACATCTGTCATGGTGGAAACCGACTACCCTCTAATTGGGCTAGAGGCCAGCTCCATGAGAGGGAATACATCCCTGATACTGAAAACTTAAAACAGGGGTTGTCATGGGAGTCCTAGGGGTGTAATACTTGCTGCTGTCTGGCTAAATGTATATACTATGCTTATCAAACTTCCCAGTAAGCACGTCTCTTAATGTCCATACCCTTATATTAATGCTACTCTCACTTTGGTTAGAGAATCTTCTCTTTTCAGATTGCAGTGACCTTGGGATGACTCAGAAAGTATCATAGTGCTGGAAAGAAGTGACTGGAGTACTGAGTAACATCTCGATCACACCTTCCAAGGCTCCAGGTCTAATGCGGAAGAGGCGGCAGAAAGAATGTAAGAGCCAAAGGAAGGGTAGGACTCCTTACAACATGCTCCTCCAGACACAAAATGGCCTGCATATCCATGTCCTCACCGTGCCTGACACTACCTACACAAGACCATCATAAGAGGAGGAAAAAATCATGACATCAAAGTAAAAGAGAGACTGATTGAGATGGGGAGGGGATATGCTAGAAAATGGAATTTCAAAGGGGAAAGTGGGGAGGGGGGAGGGAGGGTATTATCATGGGATATTTTTTATAATCATGAAAATATTAATAAAAATTGAGAAAAATAAAGTAAAACAGAGACTAAGATGGGTAGGTGTATGATGGAGAATATAGTTTCAAAGGGTAAAGTGGGGGTGAGGGAGGGTATTACCATGGGATACTTTTTATAATCATGTAATTTGTTAATAAAAATTTATTATCTGTGTCATTAAGCATTCTTTTTTATTATCTGTGTCATCATGCATGCTTTTAGCCAGCACAGCCCTTTAAAAACAATTTATTGGAGCTGGAGAGATGGCTTAGTGGTTAAGCGCTTGCCTGTGAAGCCTGAGGACCCCGGTTCAAGGCTCGGTTCCCCAGGACCCACGTTAGCCAGGTGCACAAGTGGGCTCACATATCTGGAGTTTGTTTGCAATGGCTGGAGGCCCTGACATGCCCATTCTCTCTCTTTCTATCCTTCTTTCTCTGTCTGTTGCTCTCAAATAAATAAATAAAAATAAACAAAAAATTAAAACATAAAACATTTTATTGCATTCATTGAAGAAGTAATGACCACAACTCCTACTGCTAGGATGTATTGACTAATATTGCATAGAGTACTTTGCTGAAAATAATGCATTTATATTTGAAATATTACATAGAAATGCATTCAAAATATTGTGATTGGTATTAATAGCAACATTGTGAGCATGGGTCACTATTATAACTGCAAATAACTACAGAATACCCAAGTAATAATTGTAATAAATTTTAAACATCTTCAAATATGTCTTAACAACTGATATATTTATAATATACAAATTAGTATCATATTTAACAGAAAAACCAGGATATATAATTTCATAGCAAGAGAATAAGACAAAGGATGTCAATTATAAATATTAATATGAAGCATACTTGAACATTCTGGCCAATGAAATTATATATATATGAATGAATGAAAGTCATCTTCATTGAAAATTTACATTGTTTCATATCACAAAACAAGGGATTGTATATATTTTACATCATTGAAAATTTGAAGGATATGTTGGCTATCCTTTAAAGTAAGCTACTGAATTTAAAAATATATTCATGACCCCTTGATGATAGCAAGAAAAGATATCTGCTTCGAAATTGTACTAAGGTAGAAACCCAAATGTATTGTTCAGATTCTTCGTAAAATAAATTACAAAAGAATTTCTAAGTTATATTATAAAAATTATATTTATATATTTAGGGAAACTAAGGTTTAGAAATATTTGATGTCCCATAGTTAACTAGAAATAATAGTACTTCTAAGAGAGATAGACTTAGATTGATTAGTAGAATTGGATTTTCAAAATATAGTATATTCATCTAATGAATAAAAGATTACAAAGGAGTTAGAAAGTCAGAATAAGCATCAGTATCGTTTTCTCTTTAGTTAGATAATAAGGCTTCAATCAAAAGTAGTGACTGAGCAATAACTAGCACTCTGAGAGCTAACTTGAACAGATGCATTAATTGTCTATGCTAAGTCACCTCAAGGTCTAGTGCTTTGCAGAGTAAGTACTTATTACTGTAGCACACTATTTCCAGAGATCAGTAAAGCAGAACTGATAAGAATCTAGCTCAAGCTTCTCACAAGAATACACTAGGTATAACTTGGGGCTCTAATCATTCAAAAGCAGTATAGGACTATTGGATTTCTGCCAGGTGCTTACTCTCATGCTGGGCAAGTGTGTGATGGTTTGACCAAAGTCTTTACACTACAAACACTCATCATGTCTTTATGTCATGGCAGCTGGTTCCAATCATAATGGATGTTTCAAAAGAAATGGCAAGACCCGGGAGTGATGGTGCACATTTTGGAGGCAGAGATAGGTGGATTGCTGTGAGATTGAGGCCACCCTGAGACTACATAGTGAGTTCCACGACAGCCTGGACTAGAGTGAGACCCTAATTCAAAAAAACAAAAAAAAAAAAAATGGCAAGAATGTAGACAAGAAATGCCATTATGACTTAACCTTGGGAGTTTCATGACATACTTGAACTATATAGTGTGGTCATGTGGATACACACTGATTCAATTTGGTAGAGAACTAAACAAGAGCATAAATAGCAGGAGGTAAAGATCAATTTATCTATCTAACTACATGTTTACCTACCTACGGACCAAACAGTACCCACTAGGAGGCAAGGTACCATCACAGATGGTCTAAGGAAACACAAGAAATTTTAGTATCCATGCAACTTAAAATTAGCACATGAATGCCCCACATCCCTAAGTAATTCAAATTTTAAACCATCACCATGTATTAGAAAGAAGGGTTTAAAGGAAGCATAAATATAAGAGATAAGAAATAAATTTGGAGCTCTATATCACAAAATATATTTCTCATGGTGTTATACAAAGAGCAGAGGACAGGGAGTAAGGCAACATCTTCTAGACACATGCATATTGTTATTTGTGAGAATATGTATTTATAAAACATAGAAGAAGAGAAAAGAAAGTCATTCACAAGAATTCTAGGAAGAGCATACTTCAGAAATGGCTTTCATTGCAGAGAAATATAAATGGACTTGGTGTGACTAAACCCACACATAAAAATGGCCAGAGAGATATCTTCCATACAATGCATTCTTCATTAAAATAATGGAAATGTGAATTCCAGAACCCTAAACATTTTTTTAAACTTTCTGGCAAATCAGAAGAAGAAATAAATGCAATCTCTAGGAATTGACTTGAGAGGTAAGAGCTAAATAAGAATGACACTGTACTCATGAACAGTGAACATGAATAAAACTCATCAGTCAGCTATGTCAAATGAGCAAAGGGTCTTAGAACCAGAATAAAGTTTAAATCTGCATATAAGCAGGAAGGCACTATGGGAAGTAATACTTCTTATGGACTTTACAAGATTTCTGTGAGATGCTCTTTTTGTTAAATTCTTGTCCTGTCTTGTAACTAAGTTCTAAAGTTAATTTACAACCATATAATCAATCAATCTGTTTAGGATAATGCAATCAGACTTACTATGCCTTGTCTGCCTTTGCTCTGATCAGCACAAGTAATCAATATTGACAAGGAATGTTGGATATGGTGATGTGACCTCAAGCCATACCCTTTATTTCCCCAGTGACCTGATTGTACTCTTGACCCAGAACTATGTGTGTGTGAACATGAGATATGTTGACTGCTGTTGAAAACAATGGATGCCAAAAGTAATGAACTGCCAACAAGAATGTTGAAATCAATAGGTGAGCTTAGAGTTAAAATATCTGTGGATGATATATGTGGCTATGTGTTCTGGGTCAGCAGAGTTGAAAACATCCTGCCCCTAAGTCCCATCCTTTGAGTAAATGTTTAACAAATTCTTTGGAGTCAAAGATTATGTCCCTCACTCACATATTGTTTTCTTTTGCTCACATATTGAAACTTTTCTTTTGTACAGTAAAAACATGACATGAGGGCATGCCACCACACACAGCAGCTTCAGGAGCACAGGAAGCTCCTAGCAAGAAAGAAGCGAGAAAGAGGAAGAGGAGGAGGAGTAGGAGGAGGCTTGCTCTTGATTTAAATAGCTCCAATAGTTAGCTTCTTCATTTCAGGCCCTGTTTCAGGAAGTGGTGCACCCACTAAAGAAAATTACCTCAAAGGTGAGTGTCGATATTTGATTATTCTGCTGTAATTGGGCACAGAAAATCAAAATATAGATATATGGAAAGATCTAAAATCTCAAATCAAAGATATGAATTCCAATCATGAGAAACTCTAACAAGTTACATTGGAAAATTCAAACAAAATGTTATAATGAGAGAGAGAGAGAGGGAGGGTGGGAAGGAGGAAGGGACAGAAGAAGAAAGATCATATGAAGGTCTGTATTTCCTCATAGCAAACTCTATGAACCCATCAAGTATGTTAAGATTTTAAAATACACATTTTCCTGTGAGGAAAAGCTAGTGTATGTATAACAAACTCACCACACATTAGGAGTCAGTTTTGAAGAACAATGGCACACTTCTGATAAAGTGTTCTGAAGCCCACAGATAAGCAGTGGATCATTTCTACTCACACAATTGATTACTCACACAATAACATAAATGAAGACTTCAATTTCTCTATTATATCACTACATGCAAAATTTGCTACTAGTTCAGGAATTCTGAGGGTGAAGATGATTAACTTTGTGTTTTCTGTCATGAATGTGCTCATTACATGTGATGGCATCCAATGTCTTCTAAGACCTGCTCCTGAAGCATGTTGACTATTGCTTATTACTGCAGCACTAGCACCTACCATAGCATACATTGTTGAATACAGGTTTTCCATAGAAGTTTACACATGGAAGAAGGGATCTTATGCAAATCAGAAAAATACAGCATTCCTAACTTTTTAGTAAAATTTACTGAAATGTATTCTAGCCAACTAAAGATGAAGGGAGTACTACGTGAAGGCCTAAAAGGTACACTTGCATGCAATGTCTTACTGAACCTGAATTTTAAGAGACAAGGTTAAAGAATTGTTATAAACTGATTATATCAGTGAAAATACTTATGTTCTAATATCTAACCTTTGATTTGAGGTTGAAAATGAGATGTGACAAGGTACAGAAATACACGTGCTAGGGGTGACAGTGACAGAGAAACCAATGTAATCCTTGTCCCACAGGGGCTCATAGAAAATGTCCACTGAGTTTGAATAATTAAATTCACTTGGGTTAAAATGTTTTTGAGAACTTAAATCTAAGATACAGCACGAATAAAAACATGATATATTCATTTCAAAAGACGGTAGAGAAAGAAATAAAATAAAAATGTATTTCAAAGAGTAAGTGATATAAAACATAAATGCCATGAGAACAAAACCCAGAAAGAAAAAAAAAAAAAAGACAAAGACCAAACACATCAGTTTTAATAAGACCTTCAAGTGAGCTGATCTTCCCATTAAGAGGCAAGAAAGACTCAGGTTCTATGAAATGAGATTTTAACAATACATGGAAAAATATCTCTGTTCTATTTATAAAGTATGCCTATAATTCAGATTAATGAAAGTATTTTTAATGGCTTCATAAATATATTAACAAAATCAAAGCAGAAATATATCAAATATGATATTAAATTGACAAGTTATAAGCAAGGCTAAATATTTTAAATTATAATAAATACTAATTTTATATTCTTTACAGAAACAGTAGGTAATAATATTTTATTATATTATAATATATAACTATTAATAATTTTTTAAAAATTCATTATTGGATATGTGAAGCAAAAAGTATTCCTAATGTTCAGATAAAATTTAAGTAGCATTTAAGGATTGGCACGATCTGCCTTCTGAGTAAGAGAATCCTCTCTCCCTCTGCTGTTTGTTATTTATTTACCTCATGCTGTATATAAAATTTTAAAAGACTTTTTTGGGGGGGTTGAGGTAGGGTCTCACTCTAGCCCAAGCTGACCTGGAATTCACTATGTACTCTCAGGGTGGCCTCAAACTCATAGCAATCCTAATACCTCTACCTACCCAGTACTGGGATCAAAGGTGTGTGTCACCACACCTGGCTTAAAAAGAATTTTTATAAATTCAAAATTGTATAAAATTGTCTGTACTCCATTACATATACTTTGTATATATGTTTATATAACACATAGTATTATATCATCATATATTAACACAAATATTTATACATTTCAATATTGATGAAAATTATCAAAATTTATATTATGTATTTTTAAACACATTCAAGCGGTAATTTCTGAAAGAAAGAAATTACAAAAACTTAACAATGTTGGCAAAGAACTACTTATAGATGAATTCTTAGATCTAAGTAACTTCATAGATAAATAAGATCAAATATTTAAGGACAAAAGTTTTTACTTTATTTAAGTAATCAAGAATATTAAAAAAAGAGAGTCACCAGTTCATTTATTTATGGCATCACAAATGAAACAAGTACATTTCTTAAATTATAGGAAAATGATACGCATTCTTTGTTTTTCAAAGGATTATACTAAGTGAGGTAACCCAGGCCCAGAAAGCCAAGTGCCACATGTTCTCCCTCATATGTGGATCCTAGCTACAGATGATTGGGTTTCTGTGTGAGAAGGAAAAAACTCAGTAGCAGAGGCCAGTAAGTTAAAAAGGAGAAACAGAGGAAAAAGAAAGGAAGGGAGGATGGTACTTAATAGATTGGTATTGTATATATGTAAGTAGAATGATTGAGATGGGGAGGGGATATAATGGAGAATGGAATTTCAAAGGGGAAAGCGGGTGGGGGGAGGGTATTACCATGGGATATTTTTTATGATCATGGAAAATGTTAATAAAAATTGAGAAAAAAAAGGATAGTATAAGTTTGTCATGAAAACAAGAGATTTAGTTCAACAATGTAAGCTTGCTTTATTGTGAAATACTCATTCCATATAACTCATCATATAGTCATCCAAATACATTCCAAACAAAACTTTTGGCAAAATGTACACACACACACATACACACACACACACACACACACACACACACACACACACACACACACACAGCAGTCTAAAAAAATAATCTGTGGTGAAAGGTCTACTGTGTTATTCTTTTAAAAAATATTTATTTATTTTATGCCAGGCATGGTGGCACATGTTTTTAATCCTGGTTCATGGGAGGTAGAAGTAGGAAGATTGATGTGAGTTTGAGGTCACCCTGAGATCACATAGTGAATTCCAGGTCAGTGTGGGCTAGAGTGAGACCCTACTTAGAAAATCAAAAAGAAAAGAAAAGTAAAGAATAGAAAAAAAAAACAAAGAAAGAAAGAGAAAACCTATTTCTCTGACACACACACACACACACACACACAGAAAGAGAGAGAGAGAAAGAGCGAGAGAGAAAGTATGGGGGTTTCAGAGCATCCTGACAGTGCAAATTAACTCCAGATTCATGTACCACTTTGTTTGTCTGGCTTCACATAGGCACTGGGAATTGAACCCAGGTCTTTGGGCTTTGCAAGAAAGCACTTTAACCACTTAGCTATCTATCCAGTAATGTGGTTTTTAATAGATGAAACTGGTGTTCTTTCTTGTCAGCAATTAGACAAGAGCACTGAAGAGATGGCTTAAGGATTAAGGCACTTGCCTGCAAAGCCAGAGGACTCAGGTTTCATTCCCCAGGACCCAAATAAAGCCAGATACACAAGGTGATCCATGTGTCTGGAGTTCATATCCAGTGGTTAGAGGCCTTGGTGTGTCCATTCTCTCTCTCTCTTTTTCTGTCTCTTCCTCTTTCTGTCTCTCATAAATGAATAAGTAAATAAATAAAATATTAAAATGAAATTAGACAAGAATACCAGATATCAGAACTTACCTTTAATATTACATTGATAGACATGTAACCAAGTATAATTAAGGCAAGGACACACTTCATGAAGGTGTGCAAGACATGGAGATGCCCTTTTTACAGAGAACATAGTACTTGTGTTAAAAGTTAAGTAACCTAAAAAAATACTAGAAATAATGAATGAATTTAGGAATATAATAGGATTGAAGGTCGATATACAAATTCAATTTCATTTCTATATATTTTCCGTGACTGATTAAACTTGAAATTTATAAAAAAAAATCATCATATTTTTTGAAAACATGAATACTTTGGAAGTATATGTTCTACACATTGAAGACTAGAAAATGGTTGAGAACAATTAAATAAGGCTAAGTAAGTCATATATATTTTGAGAATTGTAAAACTCTATGTTGTTTAGATATGAACTGTTTCCAAATAGATTAGTAATCAAAATATATTTACAATTGAGACTTTAACATTTTTCTTAATGAATGCTTTCAAAATCATTCTTAAGCTATGTGAAATACAACTTTGAGATAGTCAAAGTTGACAACCTGTCATATCTGATTTTAGGACATTAGAACAAAACAGTAGTTAACTGGCATCATAATAGAAACATAGCAAATAGAAAAAAATAGAGTAACAGCAAGAAATCAAATAAGCGGTGAATTGATTTCTTTTTTAAAGAGTGTTAAGTTATTTGTTGGAAAAGGATGATGTTTTAATGGTGCCTCTGGACTGATAGCTATGAAGGAAGTATGAATTTTAATTTTTGCTTCACAGCATGCATGTATATTAACTCGTCAATTTTATACTTAAATTTTATACAGAAAGCTAAAGTTCTAAAAATTCTAGAAGAAAAACATATGAGACAACTTTTATAATTTCTTATTGCATTGTGTATTTCAAGTAAGTCATAAAATACTAGAATTATTAAATGAAATATTGATAACTTAGAGTCCATCATAATTTAAAACTGTGGTTCTTTGAAAGAAATCATAAAAGAAAATGAGAAGACCAAACAGACCATGCAAACTAGAGTAAATAGTCTTAATGCATATAGCTCACATGCACCATGCATCTAGAATATTTAAATAGCTATCCTAAGTCAGTAATTGGATATTAGCTCATTTAACTTGAACACTGAAAACATTTCAACCAATACATAAAACAAGAAGCTATACAAACAGCTAACCAGCACATGGAACAAATGTTGATCCCCACTAATTCTCAGAGTAATGAAATATACAAATATATATTTACTGTACTTACCTATGAGAAGACACCACTTAAAAGAAAGAATATTGGGCTGGAAAGATGGCTTAGTGGTTATGGTATTTGTCTACAAAGCCAAAGGACCCAGGTTCAATTCCCCAGGACCCATGTAAACCAGATGCCCAAGTTGGCACATGCATCTGGTGTTCATTTACAGTGGCTGACTGCCCTGGGAACCCATTTCCTCACTAGATATATCTGCTTCTTTCTTTTTCTGTTTCTCTTTCTGAAATAAAAAAATAAATAAATAAAATATTTTTTTTTTAAAAAAAGGATATCTCATGGTAGGTAAGTCTGAGGAAGGTCTGAAATGCTTATCCAATGCATAAATAAATAAATAAACTGACCTAAGTCCAGATTCTTATAAAATCTCATATTACTTACTATGTGATTATTCACTCCACTCCTCTTTGTTTTTGTTTTTTTTTTTTTTCCAAAAAATATAAATTTGGAGCCGGACATGGTGGCACATGCCTTTAATCCCAGCACTCGGGAGGCAGAGGTAGGAGGATCGCCATGAGTTTGAGGCCACTCTGAGACTACATAGTGAATTCCAGGTCAGCCTAGGCCAGAGTGAGACCCTCAAAAAACAAAAATCAAAACCATATATATATATTTGGATCTACAAAGGGCCTGCAGATAAATATTTACAGCAGTTTTATACACAGAAGTAAAAAAGCCTCCTGAGTAACAAATATCAATATATCTATATAATATTTACCACTCAGTTCTCCAAATGTATGTGTCATTTACTTAGCCTTGTTTAATTATTCCCAACCTTTTTTTTTTTGGTTCATCATTAGCCCCAAAGGATTTCGTTTCTGAACACCATGATGAAAAAAGAAGGTCCACGTACACAGCACCCATAAAACTCTATAGAGATGAGTAAGATCACTTACAAGCAAATAATATGTAATCTAAGGCCATAAATATTTTTCATTTTTATTTTTGTAATTTGTTTTCTTTCAAGTGTTATTTATTTATTTATTTATTTGAGAAAGAGGGAGAGAGAGAATGGGCAGGCCAGGGCCTCCAGCCATTACAGACCAATTCCAGATGCATTTGGCCCCTTATGCATCTGGCTTACCTGGGTCCTGGAGAGTTGAACAGGTTTCCTTTGGCTTTGCAGGCAAACGCCTTAACCACTAAGCAATCTCACCAGCCCTCATTTTTATATTATAACAGTCTTAACTTTAGATCCCTTCCACTTCTCCCACAGTCCCCAACCCAGCTCACCTTTCCCTGAGGGCAGGCCTCCATGGGGTTGTTGGTATTCACTGTGGGGTCATGAAAGTATGTTCCCTGTGGGGTACTGTGCCTCAGGATAGTCCTACCCATTCTTGTGCTCTTACAATCTTTCTGGCTGCCCTCTTCCACATTGTTTGCTGAGTCAGGGTGAGCCTGTTAGAAGTGTGATTTAGTGTTGAGTTTTCTGTAGCCTCTGGGTTTCTAATTTGGTGTATTTTGATTGGCCATGTTGTCTGCCGCCATTCCCCTGGTGCTTGCTTTGCTGTGAAATAAGCACTGAGAGCACTATACCGTTTCTGCTTCCTCCACAGTGTCTCCTATGCTCCAGGTGCTGTGTTAGCCCTGGAACATCCTGTGGTGGGCAGTGGGCTATCTTTTCTTGTTGTGCTGGTGAATCTTAGATCTCTTCAGTATTCTCTACCATCTTTCAGTTTTGAGAAAAAGGGTTTATTGTGGGATCCATTCCTCTGGCTTCCTTCATGCTCTCTTTCCACATTGACCAGAAGCCCACATTTTTATTTTGTTTATGTTATAATTCACAAACACATCTGTATAGATCTATAACTTTTATTTATAAAATTCAAGCACATATTTTTCAAGGAAGTATGTTTGTATTCTAGGTAAATATTTTTGTAACAAAGTCTAAGGCATGGTGGCAAAATATACATGTTTACTCCTTTGGGATGGCAATGATGTTGAGAAAGAACAAGGCAACTTCCTGCACTACAGTAGAAGCAGTGGTTACATAGAATTTTAAATTTGTCCAAAGTCACCAAAATTTACACTAAATCGTGAGATAGATATTTTTGTGTGTATGCTCTTGTGCTGTCTGTTTTTCAGATCATGACTCATTTTGTTTCTTTTCCTTCATTAATTTTCTTTCTTTTTTATTTACTTTTGAAATTCAGTCTTATTATGTATGTAGTCTAGGTTTGCTTTGGACTCTTGATCATCCTATTGCCACCTCTGGAGTGGTAGGGTTACAAATGTACACCACCATATCCAGCTTTGTATCTATTTCTTAGACCTAATTTCGTATGCATGCCATAAGTACAAATTAATATCTAACAAAGTATAACTAAAGGTGTTCTCTTATTTCTTAGGCTTAACATTAGGGAGAATAAAGGGTAGAGCTGTGGAATGAGGAAGTTAAACAATGCTTGACATTAGGAATCTGCAAAACCATTGCTGCTGACAGACTTGAACATATAGAGGAATGGGGCAATGAGGTTCAGGAAGCCTGGAGTTCTCACCTCTCTTGGTGCTGTAATAGGAGAGAAATAGACTGGTAGGGAACTTCTTCTAGCTAGCTTACTCTGGAAATTGATAAGCGATATGCCATTGCCATATGTATTTGATATTTGGGCTCTATTTTGAAGATTTTGGCACAGGTTTGTGTCACACGGAAATTCTTGTTTATTTGGTTATGATAAAAAGCTGTTTTCTTATAATGATGTGTCATAATTAGACCAGCAACAAGTAAGCTCAATGTTATCTGGGTTAAAAGACTCCACATTTTATGCTCCTACAACTTTTATATTTCCAATGACAGATGCTGTTTCTCTTTTTACACCTTTAATCTAATTGTTTCTACTTTGAGTGAGATATTTTTGTTTGCCTTCACCAAATTTATGTTGTTCTTTTTCTTTTCATTAACTAGATCAATTTTGTAAATTATTTATACCAGGAAGCCACCCTGATCCTCCTGTACTTCAAAGGGGACCTAAGAAGCTCTTTGGAAGTGCTACACCGCTTTGAGGATATTACTAATACCCCAGCATTCACTGTTTTATAAATGCACATGTATGTATGTCTAAAACTGTGACCTTCTTGAGGAAACCTGAACTCTATTTATCATTTTTCCTACAGTGTCAAGAACAGTATATGGGAAGTTTTTGGGTTTTTTTTTTTTTTTTTTTTTTGACAGGATCCCAATATGTAGGCAGGCTGGCTTCAAATGCTCTATCTCCCTGCCTCTGAAATGCTGGAATTACAGGCTTGTACCATCATACCTGACCCTGGTAAGTAACTGACACTAGGTAATTTTTTTTTTCTGATGTACTAAATAAGTGCATGAATGAATATATAACTGAGAGATGGATTTTTATAGCTTCACTCAATCGAACCAGTTGAGAAACTTCTTCTTCTGAGAGGTGCATACTAGTTGCTTTCCACCTTTTCTTTCCTTTATTTTATTCCATTTGTTTGCCTTTTGGCAGAAGACCTTTGTGAAAATGAAGTGAAATGAAGGCATAGCGGCATGCCAATATATTTAAAGAATAATACTGGTGACAATGAAGATATTTCTAAACATTATTTTATTAGATTGACATATACATAGCCAATGTATGCAAAAAAAATAAAATTGACAAATCCAGAGTCCAGCAAAGTGGAAAGATCATAGGATATCTGTGATTTGAATAATGATGGAAGTGCCCATGAGAGGTGGAAGGATGAGGCGTCTGTGGAGTCCTGCCAGGCCGGGTTTTGGACTCTGGGAGAGCAGATCTGGCTAGACGCTAAAAAGAGCCAGAGCCTCAGAGGCCCCCAACACCTCAGCACTGAAGCAGACCAAAAAATGAACCCAACATGGCTCAGGGAAATTTTGCGGAAGAGGGGGCGGAAGGAATGTCAGAGTCACATGTTGGGTCATGATATGCAGAGACATTTATCTACCAATAACTGTGGGCTAACTCCACAATGTACGACCCATTTACATCAACAAGGTGGGTCCAATCCATTGGGAGGGGGTAGATCATGGATGAGCCTAAACAATGGTACCAAACTGCCTGTATTTGCTGAAAAGAAAACTAATAAATTAAATTTTTTTAAAAAAGGAAACCTTATCTCATTGGCAGAACATGAGTGTATGAGTAGCTGGGTACTTTGAAACTCCATTCAGACTCGAAAGGAATGTCTCCCCTACCCTGCCTTTGCATCAACTGTTGTCACACTTAGGGAAAGTCCTTAAGAACAGATACCAGAAGGAGGGTTGGACTTCGGTCAAGAGTACAAAGAGAAAAAGAAGGGCGACACATAAGGGAGAGAATAAGGTGCCTGGTACGGTACAGCATAGCCCAGGACAACAAAGCTTCTAATGTCTTTCTGCCTAATGTTCTAGAGCTCCCTGTGGGCCCATGACGCTCTTCAGGAGTGGCTCTGTACTCATTAGCAGCCCTTGGAAATATCTCCAGTGCTGGTAAGGGAGAAAAACCCTTTCACTGCAGATGTAATTACTGCATCGGGCTCCAACTGCGCAGGGGCGAATAAAGCCAGGCTCAGTGGAGCAAGGAGGAGCCCTAGCCAGGCCTGAGATGGAAACGTTTATGGACTGCGATGGTGCGAGGAGCTGAGGTAAGCAGGAAAACGTGTGCTGTAGGTGGGGAACACAGGAAGCAGAAGATAGTAATTGCGGTTCCACCAGTTACTTTCCCTAGAATTGCTCTTAGGAAGAGAAATCACCCAGAGTGTTATGAAAATCACATTATTTCTAGAATTCTCACGGGACTAATCACACCAATAAGTGACTTGAGAAAAACAAAAAAGTGTTGATGGGATGAGAATAATAAAGCTAAAAGAGTGGCAAAACAAAAGAAATGGAAGGGGAGACTTCCCTGACAGACTGCTTACCTGTTCTGGCTTCCCTAAGGACATCTGTATAGGAAGAGGTTGGCCATCTTGGCAACCCTTAGGTATTCTGTGTGCAGTATCCAATTCCCTTACTTCCTCCTTCAGCCCCAGTTCTTGTTTGTGTTAGTCAACTAGGGCCTCCACCTGGGAAGCCTGGATTCAGAGTGACAGTCAGCCAGTTTTGGTTAATGAGATCCATTCCCTCTGATCCTATTTATCTCCCGTGAAGGCTGCTTCTTCCAGGCTGGAACATTTGTAAGACTGGAGAGCCTACACTAAATAAACCAAGCAAAGTAACTCCTTCCTTCTGCAGCTCCTGCCTCTGAGCCTCATGTACAGGGGAGCTCAAAGCAACCAGGCTGGCTGGTTTTACACTAGGGAGGGAGGAGCTTCCCACTCTGCCACTCTGCCACAGTGTCTAGTCATTTTGTAACCCCAGCACTGTGGGAAGCCAGGGATAATATGTCCACAGAGGAGGAAGCTCCAACCCAAAGGGTCAGGAAAGGTCAAAATTCTACTGTCACAAATACACTGTATAAGGTACTAAGATAATTCTCCTATTTTGTCAAAATGGAACTATACATGCCCAGATAAGTCATCTCAACTTTTGTGCTTCCTCTTTGCAAAGCTAATGAGTTTCACAAGTCATAAATTTCCCACAAGAACCTGATTAGCTGGGACTTGAAGAATGTCTTCCAGATCAAAGACCATTATGATTGAGATACCTCGAGCAGGCCATGCTTTTATATTGGGTTAAGGTGTGATATAAATAAAACCTCAGCAAGAGGAACACCTCGTATCCAACAGACAATTTGGGGTAAAGGGAGGACCAAGAGTGATGATGAGGAAAATAGAGGGGAAAAAGAGCATTTGAGAGATAAGAAGCCCAGTTCTCACAGCTCAGAGGTTAAACCTGAACTTCTTCCCTGTGTGCATCAGAATTCTACCATTAGATTCCCTCCCCCCCATCAGGTTTCCTCCCCCACCCCATCAGAATCCCAGTGTTGCTTCCTGGGTATCATGAAGGACTTAGAAAGATCCCCACTGCCTTCCATTTCTTTTCTCTGACATGCTGCAGAATGAATATAAGGTCAATACAAATGCACATTGTTACCCCACAGGAGCTCTTAGATCACCTTTGAAATGTAAGCCACTGTGTCAACCCAAGTATTTTGTAAGCTGTCCAGTGGCTGAAGGATAGGAAAGGAAGATAGGGACCCCATCTAGCCAGTGGGGCACACAAGCTCTAGCAGGTTATCAATACCTCAGTTACTCTGCTGAATCAAAACAAACGGCTGTTTAGGAGGAGAAGTAAGAGCCTGATGAGGACCAAGGTTGGGTTGAAGCATTCCAGTGCTTGATGTCTAGACTCAATGTCTTGCTCATAGTGCCAGGCTAACACACTGTGATTGCTCAGATGAATGCAGTACACGCAGCTATTCTCAGGTGGTAATTATGCCTGTGTTGATCATTCTACAGCTCAGGGCCACAGTCCATGTGTGTGTCTCTGTGATGGTATAGCTTTGTTAGATGTGGGCCTGTCAACCAACAGACCTTACACATAAAGCCATAGCCCTTCCCAACCTTTGATGGGGGTAGTGGTCTTGAAAAATCGGTGACAACAGACAGCTTCTTTCCTGTCTCTTTCATGCTATGACTCAAGTACTCTGCAGTACAGTGTTGGGTCATTGGTCTTTCTCCTCCCAACCCCACTCTCACTTTCCAGCAGGCTATGTTCTGCTGTCATTGGTTACCCAGTGATCCTTTCTTCTAGAGTTAATTTACCCACAGCAACTTTCACTGTGAATGATGGGAACCCAATTTAAAACAGCTTAGCCAAGAAAAGACAACAGAACTTTTACCCTACACAGGTAAATATATGTAGAAAGAAATATACATGACTATGGAAAATGAAGCCAGTGGTCAGAGTTGTCCTGAAGATCTTTTAATAGACACTCAAGGGTCCTTATGCTATATGGAGGAACGAAACCAACTCTTCTGAGGTTCCCTCAACATCTGGCCAAGCAAAAGTGCTCAGTGTCTACATTAAAGTGCATTATCTCTGGGGGGTGGCTGCAGTGTGTTGGTGTGGAGCCAGGCTGCTTATTATTTTCTATTGAAGCCCACAATTTTAGTTCAGCAGCAAGAGTCACTGTGGACCCACTGCTGAGGCCAATTAGATATACAGTACTTGTAAAGCTGGTTTCAATTTTATCAGTGTCCAACTGATTTCAATAGCATAATTTGATATAGCAATTGCATAAAGAAAGCTTTACAACAGATGGCATGCAGCACTGGGTGCTTTTCCAATTCCAATTTTACACTTGCCATGATACATGTTAATATCCATTCTTATAATCTAAAAGTACTTGGAATAGATATTTATCAAATTCCATTCTTCCTGCTTCCATAAAGGCAACATATTATTACAAATTCCTTTTTATTTTATAGGTTTGATATGGAGACAGAGGTTTAGTCAGTTTCTAGATTTACATAGAGAATGAGTAGATCAGATAGGAGATGTTCCTATCTCCTATATCCATATCTCCAAGCTTTCTTACTTCTCATTTTCTTTGTGTTTTTCTAATGTTCTCAACCAAACTTGTATAGTGGCTTTGTTTGACCTGTGTCTTTTCTGCTTTCTTTGTATTCAGCACACAGCTTATTTCTTGTAAACCCATTTTCCTATTCCCCTGGGATACTTGGACACAAGTTCTTTCCTGTTAGAAAGATGTCTGCCCAAGGACTCATTAAATGTTCATATCCCAACCTCTCCCCTATTCATTATCCATCTCAAATGCCACCTACTCAGGGAAAATTTACACAAAACTAGGTTATAGCTACTCACCTCCCATCCTTACAAATAGTTACCATATATTGAAAGGACATGCTCTTGACTAATTGGTCAATGTGTATTTCCTTTCCAGATCATAAGCTCACAAGGGCAGGATTTACATCAACCTTCCACACCATTATGGCTAAGAGGGGAAATAAATATGTCTGTCTGTCTTTCTCTCTCTAGCTTTTTTTCTCTTTTTGAACATGTCCATGTTTGGTTATATATGCATATGTATGTGGGTGCATGTTTGTGTGGATGTACATTCTTATGTGTGCACGTACATGTAAAGAACAGAGGTCAACATCAGTTGTCTTTAATTGCTGTCTACCTTATCATTTGAAGCATAGTCTTTCCCTAAACCTAGAACTTGCCAATTATGCTGAACTGCCTATCCAGTAATCCCTAAGGATACTCCTGTCTCTGCTTTCTAAGTGCTGTGATTACAGGTGTGCACCACCTCACCCCAGCTTTTCCATGGATTCTAGGCACATCAACTCAGGTCCTCATGCTTTTGAGGCAAGCGTTTTACTGACTGATCCATCTCCCCAGCCTAAAAGCAAATATTCTTAATGCAAGCAACGAGTGAGTGAATGAATGATTGAGAAGCAAAGATAAAGGCTTAATGACAAATGGCGAGTAGCCTTTCCAGCTCTAATTTTACATGTGAGGTAGCTGAATTTTTCACTGGTTATGATACATGTTTATATCCATTTTTATGTTTAGTCTCTAAAAATCCTTGTGAAGAAGCTATGAATCATTTCCATACAAACTTAATTTCCAGCTGCCCTATCTCCAGCATACATAGTTTCTCAACTCAGTGTGGGCAATATTAAGTAAAATTACTGAGTCTGCTCATATGTCCAGAGGTATATCTGTAAATGTGATGATTGTTTGCTTCAAGTTGGGCTCCTTCTCCCAAACTTCTATCTCTTAGCAAATGCTCTTCCTTCTCCCCCCTCCCCAGGGGTGAGGGGGCTACAGGGAGGCTTATCTCCAAGGCATTAACTTCCATGCTTCCTAGGCTTCCAGAGTTAGGATCCCACTATGAAGTCTGTCAGGGTCATCAGGTAGGCTGTGAAGCTGACTGATGGCACATGCTTGCCAGAATAGCTAGCTATGCCCTCCCATTGCTCACACAAAAGAACTTCATGTCAGCCTCCCAAGGAAGAAATTCTCAGTAATTTATGACTCAATCTACTCACCCAAAAGGAGCATAAATGGGATTAGTTTTAATATTGTTAAGTTGCAAAAATACAGGCATATGTGCATGCCAAAGTGAAAATGTACCTAAGCGAGTTGTGGCGGGGGGAACATATGGGCACCCATATGGTGAAAAGTGCATTGCTAGACCTTCATACACTTCTCATTTACAACAAGAACCAGAGTTTGTGAACATAAATTTTCTTTGCAAAAAACGTGAGAGGAACAGCTTGTTTGCCCATAACTGTTCCACTAAGCAAGTTATGTATAACCTTGATTTCTCATCTCAGACACCTCTTTCTCACACTCCAGGGATTAATTAGACTCTAAACATGACTCCAGATTAGAAACAAGGATCCTGGCTGCAGAGCAGAAATACAAAGGAGTTGTAGTAAGAATAGACCATGTAGCAGGTCAACTAATAGGCAATGCCTGTTAGTGACTGGAGCTTGCACTTGGAGTAACTTAGAAAAGCAATGAGATTGGTAAGTCTCCATAGGTGTATTTTAATTAAAGCACAGGAATAACGGACCATCAACAGACAATGGCTTGTCTATGGTTTTGATTTTGAGCCTGTGTGGAGCTGAAAAGTGGTTACACCTAGGAAGATGTGGTACTGAGAAAGAAAATATGAGATGTAGGTAATGCTCAAAGCTAGTGAGCACCCTTGGGTGCCCCAGATAATAAGCAAAATTTAAAGATGTGCTGTTCCAATCTCAAGCAATGGGAGCCATCTTTGTCTAGTACAAAGAGCTCCAGACTGAATCTTACAGGCCGGTTCCTTTCATAGATGCACAACTTAGCAGGTTGCAAGTCATCTGTCATGCCTTAACCTTTTCTAGGAAGCAAGCAGTGTTTCTTCTCTGGTCTGTTTTAGAGTAAACTGTGATAATCTCACTTGAGATAATGCATGTGGAAATAGAAACTACACCTTCATCTAGACAAAAATATAGTAGCAGATTGTTAATGAAAAACTGCAGGTTCATCTTATTCTTAATTTACATTTATTGAAATGATTATTATTTATAAGAAGTTATTAAAATATAAACATTTTCTATAGACTCATCAGTCATTTTCTCAAGTAGTTTTATACTGTATAATTAAATACATATGCATGTTAACTAACCCTACACACACACACATACACACACACACGTGTGTGTGTGTATGTGTGTGTGTGTGTGTGTGTGTGTGTCTGCTGTAACTACATTTCAGAAAGGTACTTGGGATTTATCAGTTTTTTAATGTTTATCTTTACACATCTTCATTATGCTTATAGGTTCATATTAGTACCACAGCAACGAAAGTGTGTCACAGCCCTATGCCAATGCAGCACTCTCCCATTGCCCTATCCTCCTGCTCTTTCCAATGTCTGTCACTTTCTATAGCCCATCATTGTAATTTTGCCATTTCAAGAATATTATGAAAATGGAATCATACTGTATATAATATATTTTACTCAGCATAATGCCTACAAACAAATTGGTTCATCTAAGTTGTTGAGTATTCTGATTGTCAATTTCTTTTCATTGCTGTGTTTTATTCCATGATGTGAATATACCACAGTTTGTTTAGTCACCAACCCATTGGAAGATACTTGGGTTATTTCCAATGGCAAGTCACAGATCAAACAGCTATATAATTTCCATTTTATAAGTAGGTTCACATAAACTCTTAGTCACTAAACAAATGACCCAAGACTGTGTAGGAGTAAGGGACAGAGAAGAAGAATCATAAAAACTACTAGTTATTTAGTCTCCAGGCTGTAAGAACATTAAATAAGTTGAAAAACAAAAGATGAAATGCTGGGAACTTTATGAGGACACTTCTGTAGCCAGTTCACACGTTGCAGTCCATTTTGGAGAGTGCATTGACCAAAGCATGGCATAACTGTAACAGAGATGGAACAGCTGCACACCCAATGTGCCCCATAGTATATTAAGGATACATGCTTACCATTCATTTATTTTCATCCAAGACATTAGCTGATGAAATTGGCATAAATTGTCTCATTCTGCAGATCAGAAGAGTGAGGATCAGGGAGATAAAGGGATGCTTCTCACATCATCCATCTTGTTAACAGCTCAGCCTAGAGCTGAAGCTCAGGTCTAAAAGCTGTTGAGTAAGCCAGCTCATGCAGCCATCCAAGAAGAGTTAATATCTACTCATATTTAGAATGGCAAGTCCTTAGCAATTTGTTTAAGACTTTCTTCTTTGGAAATTTTAGAGCAATAAAGACTACAGTAGAAATATGCAAGTTTGTATATTTACCAACTTCAGTATTAGGAAGAGTGAATAGAAAATAGAAATCCCCAACAAGGTCACAACCACAGATTATGATTTTGCTAAGATTCCACCACTATGGAATCCATTCATTTAGCAACCTTCCTATGTCAAAACACTGCCAAGCATTGCTTTCCCTAGAAGACAATCAAAATACTTTAGCACTTACTTTCCTCAAAAATGTTTTCTCCTTCCACTAGGAAGTTCATAAGATCAATTTGATTGAATCAATTTGTTTGCCTGGATTCTTTATCATGAAAAAAAAATCAGAAGCAAATAATCAGATGAAAAGCAACCTCTGGAATGTAGGTGCACTGACTTTAGGAAGAATTGACAATTAGTGATCTGATTGGAGGAAAGAAAGAAACAGCAGAACAACTGTGAAAAACAGACAACAGGATCTGAATAGTATCTAAGGGCTATTTTCCTGTCAGGTATCAACAATTTATATGTATAGTGTTGATGTTGCATTATAAAGACCAGGCAAAATCTATTTACTAGACTGAAGGAAACAGAAAAGAACCTGGCAGTTTTTTAAAGTGCTTCCATTAAAAATGATTCAAGTCAATGAATAAAGGAGTCAGCTTTGGTTGCCTAGAAAATTCTGCAAAAATAATTCATTCACTTACTCCCTGAGGTATCACTGTGTATGAGTAGACTGCATGAGCAACTCACTCACAGGTGAATGACTGTCATCTTAACACCTCAGTGAAGGGAGACAGAATAGAAGACTTTATTATGCTTTCCAAATATCTATCCTTCCCGAATATGTTTTCTATATTTCTATTTGGCCAGATTTGTAAGGCATCAGAGTAGATTACTACAGCATTGGAAAAGGGAAAGAAACACAGCCCTCTGTAGAACAATAACAGGCTATACACTCTCCCTTTTCCTGTCTCATTATAAAACCTTTGTTTTCACATCACTCATGTGCCCAGAAGTGTCAGCCTCCCAGCTTCTCCTTCTCTTCTGGAGGGGATCAACAAACAATTCCTGAACACCTGCTAATTGGCAATATGTTGTAGACACACTGGTCACTTCCCCATCACTTTGCTCATTCATTCTGAGACCTGAAATGCCTGCAGAGTTCTCTGTGAGACTTTACCCAAATCCTGAGCTGCAGGTTGCTGACTACAAATTTCTACACATGATAAACTAGTTGAACAGTGCCATTTTTTTCCACATGCTTACATGGATATTTTGCATGTGTGTATGCATGAACATGTCTGTGAGTGAGTATTGAAACAGAGGACAACCTGGCATCATTCTCAGGGATGCTATATACCATTTTTAGGGATGGAAGGGGGAGACAGGAAATCTCAATGGCCTGGCACTAGTCAATTCAATTAGGCTGGACTATCTGGCTTACAAACCCCAGGAATTCACTTGCTTCCACACCCTCAGTTCTGGGATTACAAGTGCTTCCCATCATTCCTGGCATTTTACATGGAGCCTGGGAATTAAACTCATGTTTGCAAGGCATACACTTTACAAAATGAACTCTCTCTCCAGCCCTGAATATCTTTATTGAAAAAAGTGAAGCATAGCCTTTTCATCATTCTCTGCTAAAGCAGAGAATACTACACAATCTAAGGCTTAATGGTGTGCACGTCAACTGTGAAACCCCATGTGTGCATTGCAGAACACTTTCAACAACAGTCCATCAGGACACTACAACATCTTCAGCAATCCTGGAAAGCGAAATATTTGCCACTTGGTAATATTGTCTCTGGGAAACCTGGAACACATTTAAGATGGTGAAAGAAACCGGAGGCCAGAAGGTCTTCAGCTGCCTTCTCAAAGAGGAGATCAGAATAAAGAAACAAAAAAAGAAAAAAAACTGAGAAGGCTCTGGATCAACATCTGGAATCAGGGTAATTCTACACTTGAATGAACTTTTGTGAGAAAGGTTTTGTTTGATTGTTTGTTTGTTTGTTTGTTCCTTCCTTTCCTTTTCTTCATCATAAAATGAGCCTGAAAAGCAGTGTTATTACTCTGAAGAAAGTGGCAATGGGGGCAAAAGTAGGGGAATTGGGAGGTGCTATCCAAGCCCCTTTCTTTCCACAACTATTTTAAAAAATACTTTTTTAAAAAAATTATTTGATAGAGGGAAAGAGGGAGAGAAAAAGAGAGAGAGAGGGAGAAAGAGAGAGAAAGGGAAAGGGAGAGAATGGGCATGCCAGGGCTTCCAACCACTGCAAAAGAACTCCAGATGCATGTGCCACCTTGCGCATCTGGCTTATGTGGATCCTGGGGAATCAAACTGAAGTCCTTTGGCTTTGCAGGCAAGCACCTTAACTGCTAAGCCATCTCTCCAGCCCCCACAGCTATTTTTTAAATATACATTTGTTTATTTATTTATTTATTATTCACTTATTTATGTATGTATGTATGTATTTTTGCATGTGTGTATTGTGTGGGCACTCCAGGGCCTCTTGCCACTACAAATGAATGCCAAATACATTTGCCATTTTACTTCAGTTCTGGGGAAATAAACCTGGACTGGCAGGCTTTGAAAGAAAGCATCTTTAACCACTAAGCAAGGTTCCCAGCCCCCTCCCCAAGCACATTTTAAACAAACATTTACTAGTATATCTCTGCTTAATTCCTTCCCTTTTCAACTATCTATTATTTTAGTGGTGGTCATACTCCTATATTTTGAGCTGTACCTAATTTTCCTCCAGATTTGTTATATTTTACAGATTTCATTTAGTTTCTAGCTCAGCAAATCCTAGCATTATTCTCCTTTTATACATATTATATTATAAATTTACCAGTTTCTATAATTTGTAGAGATTAACTACATGTACTAAAATTGTCATTTTGTGGTACTGGGGTTTGAACCCAAGGCCTTGGGCATGTTAAGCAAACATTGTAGTACTGAGCTACATACTGAACTTAGACTATCTTTTTAAAACTAGTCTGAATATTATTTTTAATCTTTAATTATCTGTTCATTTGAATATTTTTTTTCTTAAATGAAAAGTTCATTTCTTCATTCCCATTACATAAAGTCAGAACTTAAGGCATATATTTCAAAAATTATGTCAGCATTTTGAGGACAAAATTATCTTGTGAGCTAAATCCTCCCATGTAATCCTATTTGCATTTGAAGGAATACTATTGCAACTTTTACTTCTTATTCTTCCATTATGAACTAAGTAACAAAATTTCCTGAAAAAAAAAAAAAAAAAGGAAAGCTGTTTGATGTTGATGTTTTGTTGGATGTTCCTCTAAACCTTAGAACAAGTCCCTAACTTCAAGTGATGCAGAACAACCCTTAAGAAACAAAAAATGATAGGTTCCTATCCAGCAGATGCTAAGTTTGAACTTGAAAACTCTCTGGGTTCCAATCTTTTCAAGTTGTGGAAACAATGCCCTGCGTTGAAATGCTTGAATGTCACTGAGTGTAGAAGAGGAAAGACAGTACAAGAAATGAAAGATCGTGAAATAAAGACCTGGTGATTTGAAGACAAAGCAAGTTCACAGCAGAGCACAGCCCAGACTTCAAGAGCACAGGCAACAGTCATATTTAGAATTTGCTGGGATTTTGCTGAGGCTGAATGACAACTATTACACCTTATAAAAGGCTGGAAAGATGAATGAATCTTCCTTCTTTTAAAAGGGAAATCTTTTTGGTGTACCATTCGACAGAACTGCTTCAAAACACTTATACAAAGTGAAAATGTCTTTTAAAATAATTCTACGTTTAGAAGTCTATATATTTTGGATCAAGTAAGTATTTTTAAGCCTTTATAAATATATATGACTCTAGCAAATATATAAAATTTGGTCTCATGGTTAGGTAGACATATTTTAGTAGATAACATAAGCCCCCAATTCTCCCTGGCTGTAGACAAAACACCCCTCACTTCATGTCTTTGGTAACATGCACTACTTCTCTACTAGGAAAGCTGAGCTCTATGACAACATCTTGCCTATAAGTATGAATTCCCTGGCTAATATTACTTTCTAAAATATATTTTTAGAAATATTTCATTTATTTATTTATTTTGAGAAAGAGAAAGAGGCAGATGGAGAGAGAATGGACACAACAGGGCCTCTAGTCACTGCAAACAAACTTCAGATGCATGCAATATCTTGTGCATCTAGCTTACATGGGTACTGGGGATTCAAACCTGGATCCCTAGGCTTCACAGGCAAGTGACTTAACAGCTAAGCCATATATCCAGCCCTCTAATAATAAAATTTTAAGTTTCAATGCCTAAGGTCTTTATACAAAAATGTTAAGCAAGTTTATTTTTGCTACTCTTTCTTGATAACAATTCAGCCAAAAGTAATAGCTCTTAGTTACATGTAAACACACACACACACACACACACACACACACACACACACACACACAGAAAACAGAAAAAACTTGGGTTAATGTTCCCACTAACAAATCTTATTCCCTTTTTGATATTACTCATATAACGAGGTCCTAAATTGGGGAAAGACATCCATGCCATAATTTCATACATATCTAGATACTGCAAAACTTACTAGAATCTAATTTTCATACCATCTGTACTTATTTGGGTATACAGCTTTATTAGTTTTGACTTACTTAATGTTCACTCAGGGCAAAACTGCCCTGATTTCTTATACTTCTTTGCACGCCATTCTACCCAAATTCCCACTCTGTAACCAGTGAAATGACTTTTGTCCCAGTAAATTAGTTCTGACTATTCTAGACTGCTCTGGAACTTTACTTAAATGACTCATCCTGTGTTCCTGTGGTTATTCTCAATTCTCTTCTTCAGTGTGCCTTGGGGGCTCATTCAGGTTGTCATGGGTAATAGTGGTTTGTTTTTCTAACTGCTGAGGGATGCTTTGCTGTTTAAGTATTCCTCAGTTTGTCTATTTGCTGTGGGTGGTTATTTGTGCTCTTTTACACTATTATGAATGAAGCTACTACCAACATTAAGGTGTAATGCATGTTTGTGTACATACAGTTCCTTTTAGTTTTATATAAATGCTTATTAATGAAATTACTGGCTCTTATGTTAACTATATATTCAACTTTACAACAAAATGCTAAGTGGTTTTCCAGTGTGTATGCAACCTTATACTCCAGAATTATCAGGCAGGAGGTTCATTGGTGTGATGTTTTCACACACTTCGTATCATCAGTTAATTTTGGTGTCACCCTGCAGTTGAACTTTTGTTTTTTTGTGTTTATGCTGTTGAGTATATTTTCATTTGCTTATTTTCTATTCATAAAACTATCTTGATTAGTTTTGAGGTGGGCTCTTAGAATCTCATGGAATAAATTCTTCATATAAAAAGATGTAAATTCTTTGTCAGAAATATGTATAGATGTTTCTTCTCAGACTGTGCTATATTCATTCCTAATTAAGTTTAAATTTGATGAAGCCTATTTTAGACAAAATTGAAACCCATACTTGGATTATATCCCCATGGTTTCAGAATGTGACTATATTGGAAATAGGGCCCTAACAGAGGCAATCAAGTTAAAGTTAGGTCATTCCTGTGAGCCCTGTGGGACATGTCTCATGTCCTTATGTCATCCTCCAAATTGAAACCTTCCCTCCTGGGGGAAGGAAGGAAGTTCAGGTGATTCTGGAAGTCAACAAGTCTAGGAAAAGATTACAAGACCTCCCCCTAAAGTAATATAAAGGGAAAACAACTACTTGGGATGGGACTCTTCAACCACCTGAGCTGCCTGCAGGATGTGTAGTATGCTCAAAAGATATAGCTATCATGAGTTATCTTTTCAGTGATGTAGCTAACTTTAAGTCATCCATGATCCTATGAGCAATCCCTCAATTGCTTTATAATTAACCCCAGTAAACTCTAGTTAACCCAAACTAGTTTTTGTGCAGTCCTACTTTGGTCTGTTGTGTGTACTCTGTTGTGTGAGCCCTAGCTGGGGTGTATAGAAGTATGTTCAATATTCTTCAGGAAAAACAAAAGTTTTGTGTGACACGTTATAAAAAGGTAGAGTTTGCATACACACACAGGGAAAATGTTTTGTGAAGATGAAGTCATAAAGGAAAGTGATGCATCTGTAAATCAAGAAATGCCAAAGATGACACATATCACCAGAAGCTTATAATTGATTTTCCTTGGCACTAAAGGAAATCAACCTTGCCACACTTTGACCTTTGACATACAGTATCTAGCAATGTGAGGAAATATCTTTCCAGTATTTAAGTCACAAAGCTTTTCATATTTGAACATAGGAATTTTATTGATGTTTGTCATTTTTCTTTCTTTTGTGATAAGGATTTTTTTTTTTTTTGTATCCTAGGTGATCTGTGCCTTTTCCAAGGTTACTAAGATTTACCATTTTTTATCTACATTATTTCTACATTACATGCAGGCATATGCATTTTCCTATTTACTGGTTTCATTTTTGGATTTTTTAATGACAGAGGGAGCACTTGTTTCTTACATAATCTTTAAAATCAATCATAGTTTCTGGAAACAGAGTAAATGTATCAAGTGGCTCTGTGCCCATCTCTTAAAGTTCAACTTGGAGCAATTTTATTTTCAAGGGGAGAGGCCACATGTTCTTTTGATTCCCTTCTCACAAGTTGATATGATCATAACTGATATTTCAATAACAATTTCTATGTGCCCCGCATATATATACACACATACCCAGGTGCAACTCTTTATTTCTACTGCTGTTCTTCCACTCAAGGTCAACTATTTATGTAAAGGTCAAGCAGATATGGCCCTGGATTAGCGTCTGAGTCAAACAAAGTAGGAAGTCCTCTTTTGTCTGCATGTACATCAATGCCAAAGATTCCAGTTGCATGGTACCACTTCATCCTGTACTATAAGAAAGGACATACCTATCTCCATATGAAAAGTCACTATCATCAATGGAAGCTATTCTCATGCTTTTCTGATCTCTGTAGTTTGTAATCAAAGGCTTTAGAGTTCATAGAAAGGATGGAGAACATGATCTGAGTAAATTTGTCCTATAAATTCTTTAGGAATATGATACTCAGCAATTGAAATACCTTGTCAGTGATATTTCATATTACTGAATTTAAATACAGATCCTTTTTTGACAGATTAAGTTTTGTTTGCATGAAAGCCAAGTATTTAATATTTCCCCTGCCAAAGCTTCATACAGAATTCCTTACCTTTGACTGACAGGTGTCTCCATGTCACAGTTGGCTCTGGTCTGCCAATAGCAAGACACAGCAGGGTCACACTGCTTCCCTCATTTACAGTGATGTCTGAAGAAATGTTCATTATCTGGGGAGGAACTGTAAAGAAACAGAGGACAGACATAGCTCAGAATGATTCTTTGCACTTAAGAGGAGCCATCAGCCCACAATTATGTGTTATAGGAAATTTTTATAACAATAAATTACATATTGTTTGACTTGGCTAGGATCTAACCATTGATAATATTATAGAGTGTGTCTTATGGAGAGACATCACTGTTGTGTCCTGTTGATGTAGGTGGTAGTTGTGTCTGTGGCTGTGTGGGAAGCAAAGAATCACAAGAAGGGAGTGCAATCACTTTTTTATTGGGAGACAAAACCAAAAGGCAAATACAAACACTTCCAAGTGTTCCTCTATTCATATGTTCATTCCTTGTAGTGAAATCCTTGGCTTATGTGCATAACCATGAGTAGTTTTTAGATACAACCCATTTCTAAGATCTCACTCATCAACCCAAGCACACTGTGTTAGTTACCCTTTACCATTTCACAGGAACCCCAGGTACTCTGAAATGTTTCGAACTTGGTAAAAAAAAAAAAAAAAATTATATATATATATATATACATATATATATATATATATATATATATATATATATATATATATATATACACACACACACATATACACACACACACCTGCATTCACCTGTTAGAGGTATGGTAGCCTCACCTGTGAAATGCATGTGAGGGTGGTAGCTAGGCTCATTGTTGTATGAAATACTGGCCTCGCAGAGTGCCTGACATAAAATAAACACTCAAAAAGCACTGGTTGCTATGGCAACAATAATAATGCTGCTGCTGCTGATGACAGTAGTGGTAACAATAATGTGTCATGATTGTTTCTTTGTCTTGGACAAAAGCCACATCCAGGCATCTTTTTTATTTTTTATTTATTTATTTACTTGACAGAGAAAGGGTGGGAGGAGAGAGAGAATGGGCATGGCAGGGCCTTCAGCACTACAAATGAACTCCAGACACCTGCAACCCCTTGTGCATTTGGCTAACGTGGGTTCTGGGGAATTGAACCTGAGTCCTTTGGCTTTGCATTCAAACGCCTTAACTGCTAAGCCATCCCTCTAGCCCACAAAGCATCTTTAGCATTATAGGACCTAACATGATCTGTATCTTACTACTTGCCTTGGCTCACTTTCTGGCCTTGGTTATTAATCAACTCAAAGTGAATATAAGATAATATCTAGATTTTATCTCAACTCTTACATTTCATCATTTTTTCCTAACTGTGTCTTTCCACAATTTTCAAATGGAAAACTATAATAGCCTCCCACCTGGAACCCTCCATCTGATACCTTCCTACTTTTTGGTCCATGCAGCCATGTGACTTTTTGAGCAACAATTTAATCAAGTTGCTCCACTACTGACTCTTTTAGCTGGCCTCCCAGGTGAACTCCTCCACACAAGCATGACTGGAGTCTTCATGGTCTTACTCTAGCCTCATTCCAGCAGACAATTCACAGTATCACTATACTGTGTCAAGGCCCAAGTATTACAATGGCTTTGCTTTCCTTCTCATTCCTTAATTCCCTTCCTATAAAGATGTGGCTCATCAAATGTCACCTACCTCTGCCTTACTTATCTGTCCTCATATCTTAGACCCATCTTTTCTGTGATATCTCAGCCAAAACTGCCTCAGGAAGAATACCGAGTCTGCTAAGTTCCAGCTACCACTGGACCCTAGTATCTTTAGCTAGGGGCCTGAGTGGGTGCTTGAGGATAAACAAAACTCATTCACATGTTTATTTTCTTAGCATGAAACTTGAGGATGGCAGAGGCACATGCTTAATTCATCTTTGGGAAAGAATCTAGGGAAAAGTTTGAACAGAAGCCCAAATGCTCAGTGAGGCAAAGCTTGAAGTGGAAGATTTCATATACCTAATACTTCTTCATAGTCCTCCTCCAGATCTTCAGATAAAAGGAACGTAAGAAAGGGAGGAGGCTACAGCCTCTCATAATGCTGATTTATTTCCATTTCCACTTCAATTGTGAATTATTAATTATCAAGAAGGTAGAATGTTAATAGGTTCCAAACCACCCTAGTCTCTGGCAGGTGAGAGTTATGGTTGATGCTCCATTCTGACGACTATTCTGCCTGTAGTTTTATGCTGCTGAGACTTTACAAGTATGTCTATTCAAGGAGAAGTCATAAGTAACCAGCAACACATTTGTAGTCTTAAGGGAATGTACATTAGCAAATAAATAAAAATTGCCTAGCTTATAAATCTGCCATATTTTGGATTATTTCTGCATTAGGAATTGCCCTGAAATTTCGGTGCACATATTTTATCAAAATACACACTGGGAAAAATAGCATACATTCTAACTTCACTGCATTCTCTTGAGAAAATGGTTGTACCTGTTTTTCAGTATTTTCTGGCTTGTTAAAAAATAGTTCTGGGTTTAGAAATGTCAATGCATTTTTTTTCACTTATATAAAGCAGTAACTTCAGTGCAACTTCCAAAATACACTCAAAATAATGTCTGCTTTAGCTGGAAGTACTAGGTCTTCTTACAGTTGGCCCCAGGGCCCACTGGAAAGAAGTCAGGCCCAGTACAGTGAGACATTGGCTCAGTTAGAGGAAGTATGCTTGTGCCCCTGGAGCTAGACTTAATACATCACAGCCATGACTCACAGGCATGAACTCCCAGTGCAGCTCCCACCATAAGCCACCATTTTTATAGCTGGTGTATTTCTTATGATGGTTTGGAGGGATAGGATGAAGAGATACTTTTAAGATCTCACGGGTACTTTGCATGACCTCCTTATTCTCCATATTCTTAGTCACCCATTAGGAAAGAGCTTTCCCAGGAGGATAGCCAAAGGAGGCCAGATGTACATTCAGTTGCACAGTGCTATCTGTCATACCATGCAATTCCACAGCATTCTGTGTCATTTTCTCAAAGGAAAAAGGATAATTCACTCTCAAGGCATATGGTACATAATGAGAGAGGAAAGGAAGAGTGATTTGGCAAGAAGCAAAATACTTCGGAGTCAGTTATGATACACTTATAACTAACAGTAACATTTAAGTTTTCTTTTAAGCTATTTTGCACATTCATGAAAAAGTATGAGGTAAAAATAATAAATCAAAAGAATTGGCTCATGAGTAGGGTCCAGTAAATTAACCAAAATTACAGGATTAGCAACTGAGAGAATGTATATTATTCTTGCTTGTTTGTTTAAACCCATAACTTCCCAAGCCTAGGAGCCCTTGCAACTTCAGTTTCTTCTGTTGGAATGGCTGCTCAGAACAATCACCACAGTAAATAAGGTTGTCATACCATTTAAGCAATTTCATCTCACCACAAAAGATTGGCAACAGAGTTCCCTTCATCCTTGTTTCTTCCATTGCTTGTTAAAGGTATTATTTAATGCTTCCAATTTAATTTTAAATCTGAATTTAA
Organism: Jaculus jaculus; assembly: GCF_020740685.1. Taxonomy (NCBI): domain Eukaryota; kingdom Metazoa; phylum Chordata; class Mammalia; order Rodentia; family Dipodidae; genus Jaculus; species Jaculus jaculus. Next base: position 78,337,318 of record NC_059104.1, on the reverse strand, counting down.
CTTGTCAATGTTACTAAGCTCTAGCCTTGCTTCCAGGATAACTTTAAAAAAAAAAAATTTAAAAGGTCACTTGTGAAATATTTGCCATGTTTCTTTGTTCTGGCAAGAGAACTTTGCTTAACACAAAAAAGTATCTGTGACAAATGAGTCTATTTATCATGTTGTTGTTTATAAGTACTCAAAGCAATATAAAGAAACCAATAGCAGGGTGTGCACAGAGTGAGTAGACCAAAGCTAACAGTTCCTTCCTCCCCACCTCCCACTTCCCTGGTCCTGGGCCCCCTGCTTCTGTCTTGGGTAAGCCTGGACCCTACAGGCATACTGCAGACGCAGCCCCCTTGTTCTGCCTTCCAGTTTGAATTGTCCGTGAGTCCCTAGGCCCAGATCTGTGCTCTCGAGGGTGCACACACAGAGTTAATAAGCCAGAGCTCCTGGTTCCTTCCTCACCTCCCAGTTCCCTGACCCTCCTACTGGTTTGGGGCTGCCTGGACCCTACATGGGTGCCAATGTAGAAGGCCTTTTGCTCTGCCTTCCTGATAGACCTGCCTCTAGGTTCCCAACTACCTGATACCCTGCTCTGGAGGGTGATAGTACAAAGTGAGTGAGCTAGAGATCCCAGGTCCTTCACCACTTCCAAGTTCCCTGGTCCCAGTATCCCACAGCTGGTTTAGGATGGCCAGGTCCATGCAGGTATGTGTGCTGTGCAAGCAGGCCTTTTGCTGTGTCTTCCTGATTGACCAGATTGTGGGTACCCAAACCCCTGAGCCAGAGGATTCATGCACCACAGTGGGAACTGGACTCTAACCCCCGGCTTGCCAGCTTCCAAGGCCCTGGTTCCCCAAACCCTGGGTCCCTCTGCTAAAGAGTGAGCATAAATGGAGAGAGTAAGAGAGAGCTCCCATTTCCCCACCTTCCAGTTCTCCAGGTACTTTGATGTATTTTCACTCATCATAATCTGTGTATCTGTGATTATAACCCCATCCTAATACATTCTGCTTCACATTTATAACTGAACAGTGACTGAAGATACTACAAACCAATTACTTCCTATTTCCTCAATTAAATAAGAATTTTGCCCTGAAAGGGGTAGACCACAATACACACACACACACACACACACACACACACACACAAATGGATATTTAGAAAACTGAGAGATGTCCATCAAGGATGCCTAGTCTTACAATGGAAGCCTCCAATGAAATCATAGAGAAAAAAATAGAACTTGAATCAAAAATCAAAACTAAACAAACTATACAACCATGATAAAAAGAATTGTTAAACTGGAAACAAAGGTTCCAGAAAGCAATTGCAAAAAAGAATTTGAGCAGAGTCATATCTTAGAACACTCAACTTTTATAGCTAGGCATAACTTAATTGAAAAAACCAGGGATGCCTCAAAAGAGATTAAAAATTTATTGAAGGTGAGTCAACAAATAGAGGAATTCAGTAATCAGATATTAAATTTGATGAAGACATTAAATGCAAGAATGAATTCTAGGAAGCATCAAGAAAATCAGGGAGACTTCCGGTCAAGATGGGAGACTTCCAGTCAAGAGGGAGACTTCCGGTCAAGATGGCAACCACCTAGCTGCACTACAGATAACAAGGGGAAAAAGGCAAGTATTAGAGGGAAATTAGGAACTTTTTGCAAGAGGAGGGCACAGATTGGAGTTAACCAGGGAAGCACACACGCCCGCCTCCCACACCCCTCCCCCCCCCCGCCCGCTGCGGACCGGTGCCCAGGCGGCCCCGTGCACACCGAGCCCTACGCGTCCTGGCGGCCCACCACGCCCAGCAACCCCAGCACCCCACACCTGCGCACCCCACGACCCCCCCCCCCGCGTGCCCAACTCCCCAATTCCGCATGCTGCCCGCGTGCCCGGCGTGTCCCGAATGCCCTGCGTCGTCCCGCACCCCGGCGCGACCAGGCGTGCCCCGCACCCCGCACGCCCGCGAACCCCGTGCCACCCCCCCACGCTCCTTGAGCCCTGCCTACCCCCGCGCATCCAGAGTGCCCTGCGGTATCCTGCGGCGTCATGTGCCACAGCATACCTCAGCCTGCTCCATGCCCCCGTGTGCCCGGCGCCCCACTGCGCGACCCGACACCCCACCCACGTGCACCATGGTGCCCCACGCATCCCGTGCCTCCTGCGCACTCCCCCACGCCCCCCCGCACGCCCCGATGCATCCCACACGCCCCGAGCCCCCCGGGCGCCCCACGTGCCCCATGCGCCCCGTGCATCCAGAGTGCGCCCTGTGGTGTCCCACGGCGTCCCTGTGAGCCCCGCAAACCTAGAGCCCACCCCGCGTGCCCCGCCCACACCCACACATCCACAGTGCCCTGCGGAGTCCGGTGATGTCCCACGCCCCTGCATGATTCAACATGTCCCGCCACCCCCCACCCCTGGCGCGACCTGTGCCCTCCCAGCATCCAGAGCGCCCCGTGGCGTCCCATGGCGTCCTGCGCCCCGGCGTGCCCCATGCCCCGGTGTGCCCCGCAACCCCCGCGCCTCCCTGGGCCCACCCAAGGCCCCCCGCGCCCCTAGCCCCACGCACACCATAGCATCGCACGTGTCCTGGGCCTCCCGCATGCTCCCCCACGCCCCCCTGGGCGCCCCGCCCCCGCGCACTGCTCACCCCCACTGTGTGCACGTCCCCCCCAGCGCCCACCGCCCACCCCTAGCCCCCCCAAGACCTCCACACCCCTGCGCCCCGTTGCCTCCCGCACGCTCCGCCCTGATCGCCCAGTGCCCTGGCGCACCCCGTGACACCCCCCACCGTGTGCCCCACTTGCTCCATACAACCAATCATGCCCCGCGACCCCCTTATGCCCCCCATGCCCACGAACCCTCCACACGCCCCACGTGGCTGTGCTCTGATCAGGCACCCACCAACCATGCCTGCCAGCCTGCTGCACTGAAGCTGAGACCTCTTACCTCACCCTTGTTTTCTGATCCTGTGAGTAGACCAGCCACGTGGTGCTCATTTCGAAGGCCCGAGGGGGCCACCCCTGCTGTGAATAGGTGGCTGCCAGATCCCCTGCTGCTGTGCTCACATCACTTGCCACCTGTCAGCCTCCACTGTGTCCTGATCCTGTACCCACATCATCTGCCTCTGCACTACAATTGCACGTGCAGCAGGTCCACTCCCACAGCAAGAGCCACAAAAGTCCACACGGAGTCACTAGCGCCAGCGCACGTGCCACCCCCTACCTGTACATCGTCATCCATCCCCCACTCCCCTGAGGTGGGAGAGAACAGACTGTTTACAGACCCGTGTACACAGCCAGAGTTTGGGCAGCTTCAGGGCTTGCTACTCAGTCCCATTTCAAACTCCAAGGCAGGCAGCTTAGGTACATTACTGGGTGAGAATTCAGGCAACTTTGGGGCCCCTGTCAGGCTATAGATAGGCGGATTTGGAAAGAGTGAGCAAAACCCCAGGCTGCTTGCAACTGCCTCAAGCTGCCTTAGATTTGCATTAAGCTAGATCCCAGGCTGTTACACCCACCTACCTGCCCATACACTGACATGGGTAGAACACAGCGCAAAAGAAATAACATGAAAAATAAAATGCAAGAAAATCCAGACAGATCAGCCAGTCCAACAAGGATTGCATCTAACCAAAACATAGAAGAGTGTTTAGGATCAGAACATCAAGTGGAAGCTATGAACAATGCAACCCTGACCAACCTACTGCTAGAACTGGCAGGAAAGCTACAAAGGACAGATAATCGTCACTAAGCTAGAGCAATATGATAAGACACTGGAAGGAATTCAAGGAGAGCTAAGAGAGTTGAGGAAGAGTGAAAAAAAAGAGGACCTTAAAAATCAGCTGGCCACACTAAATGAAAACATAAAGAAATGCAAGGATGAATTCCAAGAATCATCAAGAAAATCAGAAAATAAGGTGAAAAGGGAGCTGGACAGAGCAATGGAAGTGATACATAGGAAAGTAGTAGAAAATGAAAACTTAATTGAACAAGTCCAAAACTTTAGAGGCTCTCAAGAATAGAGTCAGCATAGTAGAGGATGGAAACTCTGATCTGGAAGACCGATGGAAGAAGCACTTCAAGAGTTCAAAAATTTAAGTAAGTTAAAAAGTTCCTATGAACAGAACATGAAGGAATTGTGGGATACACTTAAACGTCCTAATATCAGAATCATTGCAATACTAGAAGGAGAATTTCAGACCAAAGGCATGGAGAACTTACTTAACAAAATAATTGAAGAAAACATCACCTGTCTCTTAAAAGAAAGGGCCATCAAGATACAAGAAGTGAACAGGACTCCAAACAGACTGGACCAAAGGAGAAACTCCCCAAGACATATTATCATTAAAACTCTAAATATTGACACCAAAGAGAAAATCCTAAAAGCAGCTAGGAAAAAACAGCACACCACTTTCAAAGGAAACCCCATCAGAATTACTTCATACTTCTCAATGGAAACCCTGAAAGCTAGAAGGGCCTGGAATGAAACTCTCCAAACTCTAAGAAACTATGGCTTCCAACCCAAACTACTCTACCCGGCAAAAGTCTCCCTCATAATAGATGGTGAAAGAAAAACTTTCCATGACAAAACTCAGCTTTGTAATTATATGAACACAAAACCAAAACTACAGAGAGTATTTCAGGAAATTTCAGAGAAGAAACAAATAACCAAATACAAATGCCTACAAGAAGCAGATCACAACAACCAAACCCAGAGCAGACACAAAAAATTTCAAATTCCATGAAAATACCAACACACCTCTACCACCACAACATGGCAGACACAAACTAATAGGGTGGACCAAAAAATTAGACAATTGACAATAAAATAGAAATAACCACCAACACCATTGTAGCTGGGGACTTCAACACAAAATTAGCAGTAGTAGACAGATCATCCAAACAGCAACTCAACAGGGAAGTAAGAGAGCTCAACAAAACCATAGAACACTTAGACCTAACAGACATCTACAGAAGTTTCCATCCCAAATCCACAGACTACACACTCTTCTCAGCAGCCCATGGAACATTCTCTAAAATAGACCATATACTTGGTCACAAAGACTGCCTTCACATATTTAGGAAAACCGACATAATTCCCTGCATGATATCAGATCACAATGCTATATTGTTAGAAATCAACAACAAAAGTACCACCATGAATCCCAATGGCACGTGGAAACTGAACAGCCCACTCTTAAACAATAAATAGATAGTGGATGAAATAAAAAATGAAATTGCAAAATTCCTGGAATTGAATGACAAGGAGAATGCATCATACCAAAACTTAAGGGACACAGTGAAGGTGGCCCTCTGGTGAAAATTCATAACACTCAATGCCTTCATAAAAAAGACAGAATAATCCCAAATCAGTAGCCTAACCATCTACCTAAAGGCATTGGAAAAACAATAATAATCCAACCCAAAGAGCTCCAGAAGGAAAGTAATAATTAAAATCAGAGCAGAAATTAATGAATTGGACCAAGGAAACAATTAAGGCAATTGAAAAAACAAAGAGCTGGTTCTTTGAAAAAATAAACAAGATCTACAAACCTCTGGCCAATTTGATTAAGCAAAAAAAGGAGAGTCTCCAAATTAACAAAATTCAAAATGATAAAGGAGAGATGACAACAGACATTAGTGAAATTGGGAGAATCATCAGGACTTATTTCAAAAACCTCTACTCCCCAAAACTGGAAAATGTGGAGGAGATGGATAAATTCCTGGATGCATATCATCTACCAAAGCTAAACTCAGAGCAGATTAATCACCTCAATGAACCCATCACACTCATGGAGATTGAAAAGGTAATAAAAAAAAAACCTCCCCCAAAAGAAGAGTCCAGGACCAGATGGATTCCCAGCTGAATTTTGTCAAACCTTCATGGAAGAACTCAAACCAATCCTCCAAAAACTGTGCAACACAATTGAAGAACAGGGAAAGCTACCCAACTCCTTCTATGAAGCTAGTATCACCCTAATCCCAAAACCAGAGAGAGATGCCACAAAAAAGAAAACTACTGGCCTATTTCCCTAATGAACATAGATGCAAAGATCCTGAACAAAATACTTTTAAACCAAATCCAACACCACATCAAAAGCATTATACACCTTGACCAAGTGGGATTTATCCCAGGAACACAAGGGTGGTTCAACGTACGAAAATCTGTCAATGTAATACACCACATAAACAAGCTTAAACATAAAAACCACATGATCATTTCGATAGATGCAGAAAAGACCTTTCACAAGATACAATATCACTTCATGATCAAAACATTGGAGAGAATCAGCATGGCCGGTTCACATCTTAACATAATAAAGGCAATATACAAAACTCCAATGGCCCAAATAATACTTAATGGAGAGAGACTGGAGGAATTCCCATTAAGATCGGGAACAAGACAAGGATGTCCTCTCTCACCTCTGCTTTTCAATATAGTTCTGGAAGTCCTAGCTCAAGCAATAAGACAGGAGAAGAAAATAAAAGGATACAATTTGGAAAGGAAGAAGTTAAGTTAGCTCTCTTTGCTGATGACATGATTGTATATGTAAGAGACCCGAGAGACTCCATCCCAAGACTCCTGAAGGTGATTAACTCCTATAGCAATGTAGCAGGATGCACAAAAATAACATTTATGTATGCAAATGACAAAGATACTGAAAAGGAAATATGGGACATAGTTCCATTTTCAACAGAAAAAAAAAAACAAAAACAAAAACAAAAAAACAACCTTGGAATAACATTAACCAAGGAAGTAAAAGATCTATACAATGAAAATATAAAAACTCTCAAAAAAGAAATTGAGGAGGACTTGAAATGATGGAAAGACCTCCCCTGCTAGGCAGAATTAACATTATGAAGATGAAAATCCCACCAAAGGCAATATATAGATTTAACACAATTCCAATTAAAATCCCTACAGTGTTCTTCACAGAGATAGAAAAAATGATCTCAAATTTCATATGGAAAGGCAGAAGGCCTCGTATATCCAAACATATCCTCTGCAAAAGAAATACCACTGGTGGTATCACCATATCTGATCTAAAGCTATACTACAAAGCCATAGTAATAAAAACAGCATGGTACTGGCATACAAACAGGAGTATAGACCAATGGAATAGACTTGAGGACCCTGATTTTGGGTCAAACAACTATAGCTACTTGATATTTGACATATGCCTGAACAATATAGTCTGTAAAAAAGATTGCATCTTCAATAAATGGTGCTGGACAAACTGGATAATCACATGCAGGAAACTAAAACTTGATCCACATATTTCACCATGAACTACACTCAAATCCAAATGGATCAAAGACCTCAATATAAGACCTGAAACTCGAATACTTCTGGAAGAAAATTTAGGAAGTACTTTCCATGATATAGGAATGGAAAAAGACTTCCTGAACAAAACCCCAGTGGCTCAAGTTCATAAACAGTCACTCAACCATTGGGATCATATGAAGCTGAAGAGTTTCTTTACAGACAAGCATATAATAAGCAAAGCCAATAGAATACCCACAGAATGGGAGAAAATATTTGCAGTTTATCCAACTGATAGAGGCCTTATCTCTAGAATTTACAAAGAACTCAAAAGTCTAAACAATAAGAAGACAAATACCCCACTCACAAAATGGGGCACAGAGTTAAACAAGTTTGGTTATTCTTGGCCACGTTAATCAAATGAAAAAAAGAGAGAGAGAGAGAGAGAGATTTAGAGAGAAGCCTCAAAATAACAAAATCAGAAATGAAAAGAGAGAGGTCACAATCATTAGGACATAGTTCCAAAACCTCTACTCCACAAAATTGGATGATCTGGAAGAAATGGATGAATTCCTAGACACATACCACCTACCAAAACTAAATTCAGAGCAGATTAATCTCCAAAGCAAACCTATCACATCTATTGAGATTGAAAAGTTAATAAAAAAATCTACCCCCCCAAAAAAGTCCAGGACCAAGTGGCTTCTCAAACGAATTCTATCACACCTTAATTGAAGAAACAAAAACAATATTTCAGAAATTGTTTGGCTTTTAGCTTTTCCTTTGAGAAATATAAAGTAATTCTGATAGGACATTGTTTTATCCTGAGCATTCACACCAGGCCAGTGACTATACTGTTCCCAACACCCTCCCTACCCTCCAGGCCTGCTATCCACTAATGATGGCTATCAATGTTTTGTCCTCAAGTGCCCTGCCCCAAATTCCAACATCACAACCCTACTCTGCCTTTGTCTACTTCTCAGGATTTGAGTTTCAAACGTCTTATTCAGGCTGCTTGGTTATAAACAAAATACCTCTTAACTTTGAGTCCAAAGATGAAAACTCCAATGCCATTTCTTTCAACTGCAGTTTGATTTTTGAAAAAGCTGTATATTTGAGACATTAAATTTAAGCTTCATGGACTATAAAATAGGCATAGGAGTATCTGCTTAGCAGAGGTGTGGACATTACAGAGAATGCTTTAAATAGCTATTACTAATTTCATTTTAATGTTATTATTATGCTCAGAGAATAACAAATATTAGGAGATGTTGTGAAGGCTAATCGAAATATGAAATGCTTTTCATTACAGTTTTAAACACTCAAGGGTAATTGACAAAAAATAATACTGTAAATGCTTTTAAGGAGCCAATATTTTATTCTTGTGGGGGTTACCTTTCTGAATCTTAATTGGAGAGCTTATTTCCTTAAACAGAGGCAAGAATAACTTGGAAAGTGTCATGTTCAGACAAGGCTAGCTCATATATGCATTAGCATGGCAATATACAAATCTCTGTAACAATATGGGAAGCATGAGGACAGATAGGCTCCAGTTATCTTTATTCCTTGCCAGTGTAATCTCATGCAAGTCACTCAGACCATCTGCCAAAGTGTGTGTGTGTGTGTGTGTGTGTGTGTGTGTGTGTGTGTGTGTGTGTGTTATTTGTTTTGGTCATTTTTTAAATGAAGGAACTGGATTACAAAATGTTAAACCTCTTCTGGTCTCAAACTCCACATCCATCACAGAGCAGCACTATAAGCCTAGGTTACAAGTCAGATGTGGTGGTTTATGCTTGTGATCTCAGCACTCAAGAGGCAGAGGCAGAGGCAGAATGACTTCTGCAAGCTCAAGGACAGTCTGGGTTACACAGTGAGTTCTGTGCCATCCTGCACCATAGTATGTGCTTCTGTGGGAAGAACAGTGACATTAATAATGGTGAAGGTGGTAAAAAATACAATGCTCACAAGGAGGATGGTTGGAGAGAGTGGCAAGGATGACAGTGGTGGTGATGATAATGGTGATGACAGTGGTGACTACAAAGATGTTGGTGATGTGATGATGACACACGCCATGTGTGGGACACATTACTCTGAGCTGTTTGGTTGTACAACCTGGCTGAGAATTGAGACTTCTAAATGTACTGGTGCTAGAGGGGTTTTCTGAGACCTACTCTCACTTCAGATTGACTTTTTCCATTCTTGGTTCTACTTTGATGAGAGGAAGATAGGGAAAGAGACCAAATGATTATGAACTAGATACATGACTGTGTGCTAGGTGATATCACAAACCACTCATACTCCACTGAGTTCATTTGTAATGGTTGTCTTTATGGTTTCTCTCACAGTAGTTATTTATAGAGTTAAGCACACATTTCCTATTGTTAATTTGCACAGTTGAAACAACTGACCACGATCAGACAAATTGTTCTGAGTCAGTCATTTTGGCACAGACTGTTCTTCCCAGTTCACTGAGATGCCTGCTCCCTGGGAAATACCTTTTGCTCTGTCTGCTCCTGAGCTGCTGAATGCCACCCCATCCCTGGGTTCTGGCCATATGCATACTTAGGATCACAGGACTTAATTTACATCATAGAATTCTTAAGTACAAAATAGAGCTAGGGATCATGGGCTCTATTTCCTCATTTTTTCAGATCAGGAAACATTTTGGTGTGAGTCCTAGTTCTGTCAGGTATTTATTATGAAGTGGCACCCTGACCTGTAACCTCTGTCAAGCCAAGTCTCTCTTACATCAGGTACACTGGGTATTTTCAGGCCTCCTGGGTATATGTTTCAGAGCTTTCCTCTTTAACATTGTCATAGCATCTCTTATTAGTGCAATCTGAGCTCCTCTTGTTCTTATTCCTAGTTTGACCTTGAGCCATTCCTTGATTTCTTTTACCTCTGTTTCTCAGACTGAAATATGGCTAATGTCCATATGTAACACAGAAATCCATTGTGAGTCAAGGAGGATAAATGAACATAAAAGGATGTTATCATAGTGCCTAGCACCAAGAAATTAACCATATTACAGGCTCTTCATTATACCTCGCTAGCAACTTTCAATGAGATCTTAGTGTCATATGATACCACATAATGGGTTAGCCACACATCTCTTATTTCATCCTCATGATAGAACAATGAAGTTTTGAGGATGAAGAAAAAGGTAGTAAGAGCTTATGTGAGTTCCCTAATATCACATGTTCTCACATAGGTGGGCACCCACATCTGGACAACTGCCTATATCTTGCCAGGACAAGCTCAGAATTCTGCCTGGCTCATATGGTCAAGATCTCTCCAGTCTGGACTGGTGTTAGTATGCACATACCACGGGGGGCCCTGCGGGTGATTGCAGGATTTGGAAAACCTGTCACCCTCATCTCAGTGACTCTAACAGCATATAATACAATAGAACCTGCTTCACTGAGTAGATAATAAAACCAAAAGCAGGGATTCAGAGGCATCCAGCATCAACCCCTTCTCTGTCTCTAATTCATGGACTCCTAAGTTTGCTTCCCTGACTCACAAAGGGTCAATATAAGTAAGAAGTTAAAGTAATGTTGCAGTCAGGTTTGCATTGCTGGTAAAAATCACCCAACCAAAAGCAGCTTGTGGGGAATAAAAGAGGTTTATTTTGGCTTACAGGCTCAAGGGAGAAGCTCCATGATGGCAGGGGGAAATGATGGCATGAGCAAAGGGTGGCCACTACCTCCTGGCCAACATCAGGTTGACAACAGGAACAGGAGAATGTGCCAAACACTGGCAAGGGAAAACTCGCTATAACACCCATAAGCCTGCCTCCAACAATACACTGCCTCCAGGAGGCATTAATTTCCATTTGCCCTCAGCTGGGAACCTAGCATTCAGAACACATAAGTTTATGGGGGACTCCTGAATCAAATCACAACAGCAATGTCATAGTCAGTTTCCTGGTGCTACAAAACATAACTGTGCCAAGCAGTTTTTACAAAGAAAAGCTTGTTTTGGCTCACAGTTATGGAGATTACATGGGCAAGCTCTTTAGCCACTAAGTAGTATTTCTAGCCTGGGAGATTTTAATCACTGAGACCTGTTGCTTTTGTTCCTATGCAGTCTTAGAACTTTTACATCATAGCAGTGGAAGTCAAAGGGTAAGTGGAATGCATGACATCCAAATATTTCCTTAAAGGTTGTGTCTTCAATGACCTAAGATCCAACATACCCCATTTCTTGCAATTCTACCACCTCAAACTATACCACCACTTGGGCATCTGGGGACATGTTTCTTAACTACAGCAAGTGAATATAACCAGTGCCTGGCATGTAGTAAATTCTAGAGTTACAGGCTCTGTATTCTACTTCTTCATTTGTTCTCAGCCCCTCTCACTGAGAACTTAGCAAGTGTCAGGTAGTTCCAGCATTCATAATCTACTCTCCAGCTTCTCACCACCACGAGTCCCTGACAGGCCAGTCCTCAGCCTTAGTCCTGCCATACTGCAAGCTTTTGTGGTTGGTAAAGGTGGCAGTGGAAAGAAGCCTGAACTAAGAATTAGACTTCATACGTCAACACTTTGAATTTCATGATCCACCATGTTCCTCAGTAGCTTATGGTCTTCCTGTTTTTCTTATTATGTTTGTTTTGTTCTTCATGGCTTGCAGATGCTTATCTTATGACTTGTCTGTGTTCATACTGTCACCTTGTTTTACATATTTGAATGGAAATGGGTTTCCTTGATTTTCCATTCTAAGTTTGTACTAGAACCTGACTTAAATCCAGCTGCCATGAAATCTAGTTTGTTCTAGAACCCTGCCTGACACCCATCCTCTATGAAGTCTATCCTTTGGGAGCAACATCAGCAGAAAGCCAGCTTACCTACTATGGAGACTTTCTGATTTGCTCCAGGTCCTGATGACTTGGAAGTATTGAACAATTATTGCTTCCTCCTTGTCATTCAGAAATTACCATTAGAGCTTCCCAAGGTGAAGGGTGAGCTGTAGGGCTTTTCTGCTGAATGATAGACTTGAATTTAAATGATATCTCACCTAGGCTTGTCAACACTTTGGAATATACCTTTCTATCAATAATTGAAGTCATTCTTCCCAGAACCCTGCCTTCCAGTAGACCTTCTTGATTTTCCTTCCATACCTACTCTGCTCTGTGCTGCCAGGGTAGATCCTATGCCTCACCACTGCACTAGAGCTGCAACTGCAGTCATCACGGATCTAGGTCTGAGAAATTTCCAGGGATCACAAGTCAGAACTCTTCTGCTTGGGGAGGCAGGTGGTACTGGAAGCTCTTTAAGACATGAGTGTCTTTCAAACCTAGAGCTCAGTTCTCATTCTTCCACAGTGATTTATGGTTGTATATGAATGAGATGGCAAGGTAAATATACTTTAAATATGATAAAATGTTGTAGGTCCATACTATAAGAGAAGATAAGCTACATCTCAGGGTTTCATTCGTTGAAACTAAGTACATTTTGATTCTGTGTTTATAGCCTAGGGATAAGATGTGACATTCACAATGATGTGATTTGATTCCAGATAAAACAGTTTATAGGAAATTTCTATAGGTCAAGTTTAACTTAGGTATTCCCCACTACCTGTTTTCTTTATGATCATGTCAGATTCCCAGAAGACAGGATTTCTAATGTGAGCAATCGTGATTGAATGTCTGAATGAGAGGAAGTCAGTCATTAGCCCACAAATATATAATAAATATATAATTCTTATGAGTCTTTCTTCAAATCCTGAAAGCCTCCCCCCATTTTAACAAACCTGGAAAGTGTATAAATAAAGATGCTTTCACATTTTCTTAAACTGAGAAGAAGAGGTCCTGTGATGGAATATCCCTGATAAAAACATGATAACTGAGTCTCATTACAGCCAAAGACAAGTCTCATATTTTAGCATTTTTATTAAAGCTTTTTAAATTACCGAGTGTCTGGTATATTCAGTGCCAGCCTATGTGATTTATATTAGTCTATCCCTGGATATTCCATCTAATAAATAACTTGGCAATCTCCTAACCCATAAATATCCCTTGCCCCAGTAAAAAGCAATTAAAGCATGTTAGGAGAGAAGAGAGCAAAAGTGAGTGAGGGTCAGGGGTGAGGGAGAGGCTCCTCTGTGATCAAGAATACAATGCCAATGCCATCAATGCTTCCCTAGGAATGACTCATACCTTTACTGAAGGCTGGGTCTCCTTATCCTTTCCTCTATCAGTTCTTTCCAAAGAACAATTCATACCTTCACTGAGGAGGGTTGGGTCTCCTTACCTTGCCTCCAGGAGCTAATTCTTCCATTCCCTCAAAAAGCAAGATGCATATGAACCTAAATTTAACTATTTAACATATCTCAAAGATTCATGGGTTTTTAACATGCAAAATATTTCTAGCAAACGTGTTCTATAATATGTCAGATATTTTTGGACTAAAACATTGTGAAAAGCCAGGGGTGTTGGCACACGCCTTTAATCCCAGCACTCTGTAGGCAGAAGTAAAAGGATTACAGCAAACTCAAGGCCACTGAGACTACATAGTGAATTGAAGGTTAGACTGGCTACAGAGAGACATTACATCAAAAAACAAACAAACAAACAAACAAACAACACCACCAAAAAAAGTGGTGCAAAAGGCTTCTGGAAATCTATTGTGCCAAAAAGCTTGAGGATATTAAATAAGAAGGCAAATGACTACAATGGTCAAGAAACTACAATGTGAAAAACTCACAAAAGTTTGTGGACGTTTTAGCCAGCAAACCAGGGAAAGAGCCAGTGGTGTGAGTGCTGGAGGCTTTAAGCTCATTTTATTCAGCCGCACAGAGAGATCACTTTCCCAGAAATCCTCTTCTTTGGCTTCCTCTGAAGAAAGACCACATGGATCCGTACTCTGATTTCTACAACATAACATGTGCCATACAGCACACAGTGGGCCACTATCCAGGTGAGAGAAAAAAGCCACCAACAATATATTTCATTATACTCAGGAAAGCTGTTGAAAATATTGCCTGGTATAGGGAAGGATGGCTCATTTTCATAGTTTCAGAGAGTCTCCATATGCATATTCCAGTGAACCCATGACTTCCAGTATCTTGTGATTTTTAAACCACTTTAATTTGATTTGTCTTGTACTAGTATATTCAGTTGTTTCATTAAACATTATTTATTTTTCTGTTATTCACTTCCAGATAATTGTCATTTGCAAATATTGTTGGAAGAAGGAAACATTGACTCTCATAACTTCAAAAGTTCTTAATTACATACTATGTATGGTCTTTTAGCTTCAAGTACAGATGTTAAATAGTGCTAATGTTACCATTCTTGAACTCCTACACTTTTCCTTCATTTGTTATTATTTTTCCTCATGGTGGGATAAACACAAAGACTCACTGAGATACACTTCAGCCCTTCTTCATTCATTATGAAGAAGAGAGAAAAAACAAAAGCTAGGTTTCACATTTATAGTCCAAGTTAGAAGATGAGGGTAATTATACTAATGAGTTTGGTTGAGAAATATTTATTTTTACATAGAGAAATATGTAAGAAATAAAGAAATACTTCCTTTTCTCTGTTAAAAAAAAAGAGATTTACTATAACCAAGTTCTCAGCTCTCCCTAGATTTGTAACTGCACTGCATACTACTTTATAGTTATTTTATTTAATGTAGGTGTGTACGTGTGCTCATATGTGTGGGTGAATGTTTGTGTGGGTGTATACATGTACATGTAGAGGTTAATGTGAGATACCTTTATTAGTCACTGTCCACTTTATTTACTGAGGCAGTGTCTCTTACTTGAACACAAAACTTGCTGATTTGGCTAGTTGAGCTGACCAGCTTACCCAAAATTCCCTTGTCTCTGACTGAGATTACAGGAAGGCCATCCCAAGGAGCCAGCATTTATGTGATGTTAAGGATCTGAATTCCAGTCTTCATGCATGTGCAACAAGCACTTTATCTATTAGAACATTAACATGGTTAAATCATCCCACCATTAATCCATATTAGGACATTTCCATCCCATTATTCTTACAGGTCATATATCTTATTTTTAAATAATATTTTGTATTTATTTGAGAGAGAGACAGAGAGAGAGAGAGAGAGCAAATGTGCTCACCAGCACCTCTAGCTAATGCAAACAACTTCCATATGCATGTAACACCTTGTGTATCTGGATTACGTGGGTATTGGGGAATGGGACCTGGGTTCTTAGGCTTCTCTGACAAGCTCTTTAACTGCTAAGCCATATCTCCAGCACAATATAACTTCTTATATTTTATCCTCTATTTTTTTTCTTACACAAAATAGTAAATACACCTAAGTTCTCTCTCTCACTGTTTTTATTTTTTATTTTTTGGTGGGGGGGGGGCGGGGTTTCAAGGTAGGATCTCACTCTAGCTCAGGCTGACCTGGAATTCACTATGTAGTCTCAGGGTAGCCTTGAATTCTTGGAGATCCTCCTACCTCTGCCTCCCAAGAGCTGAGATTAAAGGTATGTGCCACCATGCCAATCTTCTTCTTTCTTAATATAAAGTACAGAAGTTAGCAGAGAGCACAAATTGCTTTTCCCATATTCTTAGAAATATAATAGCATTTTCATAGCTAAGTGGTATTTCATTATGTAAATGCATTAGTTTATCTATAGGGCCTTATCTATTGCAACATGAGCTAATTTCAATTTTTGTGGTTTGCTATTACAGTGTCACCCACACAAGGTATGTGAACGTGTATTTGTGTGTAGAAAGTAACTGATTTAAAGTACAGAGGCATCTGTAGTTTTGACAGTGGTTGACACTATTTTCCTGGATAATTTTAGCATATCCCACATCCCCTCATATTCTAAGACAACCTTTTTCCCCAAAAGTTTTGTCAACAGTATGTACTTATAAACTTTGAAAATTTTGACAATTTGGTAAAAGAATGCCATTCTTTTTGTATTGTTTTGATTATAGCATTGCATGTGCATGAGGATATCTGGGCTATTTTCAGTGAACTCTGTTTCTGTCTTCTGCTCAGGCAGGTCTGAGGGCTTCCTGGTGTCTTTTATTTATCCAACACTTAGAGTTTACTTACTGTGCTAAATAAAGAAGGCCACATTGTGAAACAACACTCCCACTACATGTGCAATTTGGGGGACTTTCTGAACTTATTTGCACCTTGATTCTTATGCTGAAAATAAGTATACAATGGAAGCCAACAAAAAAGAATGGCTGTGAGGATTGTGTACATTATTCCCATGAAGAGTGAAAACAGTAGCCAAAGCAGTCAAATCTTGACACCTTCTACCACGCTCCATGCCATGCTCCCAGATGCCCTCTGCTACTGCATGGATGGTATGAAATGGTTTATAACCACATCAGGAAAAGGAAAAGCTCTATGATTCTACCACAATATAGACAGAAGTCACCCCAAAAGACTCAGTTAACAAACACATATGTGGAATGGTAACAAATGAACGGTGCACTCACCAGACTCAGGGCTAGTGCAAAGGCCAGAGAAAATGTCAAAGGTTTTGAGAACACAGCAAGATGACACAGGTGAAAACATGCTTGATACGTACTCAACTGGGATATTAGACCCTCATTATATGAAAACTGAGGAGCAGAGAAGATTTTGTAGGTTGGCAAAAATTAACTTTGGCACATAAGAATTCATTGTTTTTCTACAAGTTACCTATATTTTAAGACGAAGAGGTAGGCTGTATCCAGAGTAAACAATTTAATAGAATCAGACATTAGGGAACAGAGGTTTCTTGTGTTTAATGACTGTGACTGGAGTCTTAGAAATAACAGAGTAAGGGGATCAGGCAAAATAAGCCCTTGTTTCCAAATTCAGTAGAGAGAGTAATGAGTTACTTACTATAAGAGATGGTAAAACCTCCCTCCAAGTTTAAGGACCAGGCGTTCATCACAGTTATTCTCATAGGAGAATGGTTAGTTTACTAACTATCCCTTTTGTTGGAAGACTTTATTATTATTTTTTAATTTGAGTTGGGCATATCTTTTTTCAGGCTTGAATTAGCTATTCCAATTAATGATTTTCAGGGGGACATTTTATACATACATATAATCTGCTTTAATTATTCTCAACCCCACTCCCTTACCTCCCCTTCTTCTTCTTGGTAATGTGTCTGCTTGTTTTGAATTTAAGAGCTAAGACCTCTGTGGAGCAAGTGGTCCAGTTTTTATAGGACTCTATGTTTAGCCAATGACTGCTGTGATTGGACAAGGTATCTAACAAGATGTGTCAGTGACTGCTCTTAACCTTCTAATAATAGGTGATTAATTTGTAATGGGTTTCCTTTCTCCTCATAGTATCAAACCAAAACCTTAGATCAGAAACCCACCATGGTCCTTCTCAAGGTGACCAGAACTCTATAGTAGCATAGAGGACACTATTGAAAGTGCTAGAAGCAGAGACATAAAACACTTGGGAGGTCTTAGAGCACAGCCAGCCATGCAAGCAGCTACGCATGCTAGTGGAGATTTCAGAAAGCTCCTTCTGCCAACCCTCTCTTTCCTTCCTCAAGACTCAGTGACAGGCTAGGCTTGTGGGGACTGGGACAGGTTTAGGAGACAGAAGTTCATATAAAATAAAACAGACTAAAAAAGGGGAGCACAGACAAAAGTAGGCTCTACACTGTGGATTCTGCATGGAGTGTAGAATAAAGGGAGAGTGGATATTTGAGGAATTGTCAGTAGCTCAGATATAGGCTTAGAAGTCTCCTCTCCCTCTCCCTTTCACATCCTGTTCCAAAGTCAAAGGAGAATGGAAATAGCAGGGACCTTATAGCCCAGGGAGATCCCATTGAAGGCAGAAGTGTAATGCCCCATGCCAGCTCATTTACATTCACTGGCTCATTTTCCTCTAAATTATGAAGAATTTAAAAGGCAGCTATAGCAACATACATGTATTAATGATCATGTGTCAAAACCAATATTTAGTCAAAGGCAACAGAGTGAAGCCAGGTAGTGAATAGCTACTTATCTATGCAATTCTATTAAAATATTTAAAATTCCTAAGATTTCTGGATATCCTCTGATTTGGGAGGAGGATTCAATTCCCAAAGAGCAAAGGAAATTTTCTCAGGGCTAGAATCACTTGAAATTGAAACTGGATCCTTTAGCAGCTTGTAGCCCTTTTTTGTTTACCAGAAGGCCCTGGCCAGCATTTCACTCTGCTTATCTTTCATTTCTGCTCTCCTTCAATTCTCTCTCATGTTCTGGATAGAATGGTTATAATCAGGACATATTCCTAAATCCATGTAGGCTGTGTACAGAGGACAGAGCTCTTCTTCCCGGCCCCACTATTAATGAATGTCACAAACATTGGAAAAGAGTTATAAACACAAAGTTATTTTGCATACCTTACCCTGTAGCATTAGGGTCTCTACACAAACCTTATATCAGTCAGAATAGTGAACTCTGGAAGCACTGAGACTGTGTCTGAGAGGAGGAAGGAGCAGATCTCATGCTCTGCTGCCCAAGGGAATGGGTACCCTGAC
The DNA here is from genome assembly GCF_020740685.1 of Jaculus jaculus. Lineage (NCBI taxonomy): Eukaryota > Metazoa > Chordata > Mammalia > Rodentia > Dipodidae > Jaculus > Jaculus jaculus. Next base: position 78,318,584 of record NC_059104.1, on the reverse strand, counting down.
CATAGCCTCTAACTGCCTGCTTGCTAATGTAGAAATGATATTTGTGAGTCAGGTGAACTATGCCAGTATACCAAGATGCATTCAAACAGGGTAATTATGTACCTTCTGCCTCATTGCGTTATTTTCTGGTTAAAGTTTAATTTCAAAATTATTCTTTGTATGGGAAGGTCCCAGACAGCCTGTACTTGGGCTGGCCACCATAGCAGCTGTCTCATTTACAAATCAATTGAGTGGCATTTGAGTTTTCACATTGGTTCCAAGAAATGTCTTATTGAGCCCTCACCTAGCACATCATAAAAATAAAAACTTTGAGACTTCAGAATCAAAGATTGTACCAGGCAGAAGGGGGTCTACTTACTGTTAAATGAAAATGATCAGAAATTGTTTCTTCCACACAGGTTGAGGGATGTGTCCCTCTGTAACCTCTTTCCTGATTGTAGTAACATGGTTTACACTGGGATACAAAGGCAAATTCTTAGTGTCACGGGACAAACACTCATTTGGCTTATGTTTTCCTTAATTCAGGGCCTAGGTCTGAGGGCTTTCTTTCTTGGGTTGTACCTTCAGGACAGTGGTTCTCAAACATGAATGAACATCTGAGTCACCAGGGGTGCCAGTAGAACAGCTATTCAGGCCCCTGCCTGAGTCTTTCCTCTGCCTGAGTCTTAAACCAACAGATGCTAATAGGCTTTGAACATTTCCACTTCTAATAAGTCCCCAATGGATGCTGCTGTTGTTCTGGGGCCAGCATTTTTACAACCACTGCACTTAAAAAGAAAGGGGAGAGTCACTTTGGCCCCTTGTTAAAATTGCTAAAATTTCTAAGAAATTACATTTGCATGAGAGGATTTTCAACATTTAGAAGAAGAATATAAAAATCTGGTAAGTGTTCTAGTGTCCATCCTCTGTTTATTAAATATCACCTGTATTTGTCTGCCAGTGGATACTAAGGAGAAACTCCAATTTCCTAACACTTTTTCATAAAACAAGAAAGATTTCTAAAGGCCCCAAGCAGTGAACAATACTATCACCCAGCCCATTAACTCTCTGAAAGAAGAGACAGACACTGGCATTTTCAATCATAGGGACTAAGCTGTTGTTCTCTGTGTCTAGAACCTGTTTACGTAAACTTTCTCTTCTATTACTCATCCTACTACATCTTTTTCAGGTATAATTTCCTCTATATAGCCTTGCTAACATCTTTCTAACCAAACTGAAATAAGTATTCTATTCTACTTCTCTACTCCGTACTTTCTTCTACTGATAAACTTTGCACACAGAACGTAATTTATGGTCTTCGCCTGATTCCCTTAATGGACAGTAACCACTCAAGGCACTGTGTATAATCCCCAGTACCAAGTACAACATCTTCACTTAACAGACATATAATAACTGTTTGTGGATCTGAACTGAATGGTGGACTTCGGATCATGCAGAAAATGAAGTTGCTGCTTTAATAGGCTTGGTTATTTGCTTTTCCCTGGAGACATCCATTTATTCTTAAGCCACTGTGGACAAAAGCTTAGAAGAAAGAAAGGGAAAGAGTGTTAATTTGATGCACTGACAAGTGGCACCCACAGGGAAGAAAGGAGCAAATTCACCAGGAAAAACAGCTAAAAATTAGGAGCCCAGAAGGGCATAGCTGGGTGGCATCTGTGTGAGAAAGAAAAATATAATTAATCCCTGTTGAAAATATGATAGTCAAGATGATAGTGAATTATAATCAGGTATTCTAGGCAAAGATGACTATAACTCACTTAACAAAATAAATAAATATGGTCTAAATTTAAAAGGAAGTGTAAAGGTTCAGAAAAGAAGACTCACTTATCTGGAAGACTCACTCATTTGGAACATCTCATTATCTGATAATGCAGGATGAATAATGCATTCCTGTACATGTTTCCCTTATCCCCCCACATCCTCTCCTCCCAAACTCTGCCAATCTGACTTCATAGGTTAAACTGCCTATAGCTGAATTGGATCTCCTATGTTTGTATTGAATGCAAAATGAGAAAAGATATTAATTTGAAAACCACTATCCAATGCCTCCTTCAAACCTCTTCCATATTATTTTTGCTCTTTAACCTCTTGGCAGTCATCAAACTGTGTGTATAGCGTTGATATGGTCTTCATCTAAATGAAAACTAGGCCAAAGCTACAGCCTTTGCTTGGCTCCTGTTTTACTCCATAGGCCTCAGATCCTGGCATAAGCCAGGCACCTGCTCTTCAATTCCATGGCTAATGGAATCTCTTAGGGTCAGAACTATTCCTACCATGAGGACAAAATAAACCATTTTTACCAAGCTTTTGACAAAGAAGCAAAGTTCTCTCCCGAGCATGGGAGTCATATTTATGAATCTTCTCTGTATAAGGAGAAGGGCAAGGACTAGTCACAAAGAAAACCTGGCTTAGGTTTGTTGAGAATGTTGGAGTCTTTCACACAGCACCATTAATTCCTGTGCCATTTATTTGTATGCCACGCTGACAATATACCTTCTCCACTCCACTAGGACAGACTCATCCATCTCTCATGAGATCTGTAATGTACTAAATATTGTAGTTTGAACATATTTTGAGAGTATCCCCATTACATTGGTCATCACTGTGACAATGTTGAGGTTCTGGAAATTTTAAAAGGCCTAATGGAAAGTAACTAGGTCATTTATGGGCATGTACTTAGTAGAATAGAGCTGGTATCTTGAAGTGATTTGTTCTGGTGAGAGTATGTTAAGTATAAACAAGTTTGTCTCAATCTGTGTAGCAGTTACCTTCTCATGGTTGGAACAGAACACCTGACCAGAAGCAGCTCTATGAAAAGGTTTATTTCCAGCACACAGTTGTGAGGGGAAGTGTCATCATAATGTGGAAAGCATAGCAAGAGGAGACATGCACACTTCCACAGCACCATCTGGAAGTAGAGAGGGATCTCTGTGCTACAAATGGAGTTGGGCTATAGCATCCCAAGGTCTGTCTCCAGCAACATATATCTTCCAGCAACACCTCATAAAGGCTCTGCCAGTTGGGGATTAATTATGAGGCTTATGCACATGAGGCTATGGAGATATTTTATACTCTAACCACCACACTGTGGCTTCTGGTCTTGCATGTACTCTTTCCATTATAACACCATCCATTATATGTCTTTGCCAGAGCCAGTCAACTTCCAGTACCATACAGTTGAACCTTCGTAGTGGTAAGTTAAGAAAATCCATCTACCCTATCAGTAATATAGGCTCAAATATTTGTTAATGGGGATAGAAACTACTAAAACACTGGCCTTTCTAAGTATCTGAGCTAAGGTAAAGACCTGAGGTTAAGAGTTTATCAAATGCAAGTGTGAAACTATGAAGCCTCTTTGCATGTGCTTATATTGCTGAACGATATTCTGCCTCTTTAATTGTTGAAGATTTTGACTAGAAATAAAAATAAAGTCAAATGAAACAACATGGGATTCTCTTTTTGCCTTAAGCTCTTCGGCTAAGATAATTGTACTATTGAGACTTAGTGTTGCTGTTTTGGAAATTTTCTGTGTTGCCTTTGCTGAGAACACTATTCCTATTACAGTTCCTTCAGAGACATATTGGGTAATTCTTGATGACCTCAAAAATAAGGGATCCATAGGAAAATTACAGTATTACCAGATAATCCAGATTAGCCCAATCCATTTCAAAGGCTATGAGATGGATGATAATCTGGCTTGAAAACTCTACAAGATTTCCTTGGGAAGAAAACATAATGTTTTGATTATAAGAAACCAGCCAATCTTCATTAATTTACATTCATCTGCAGAGGTGGTACAATATTGAGAAAAGCTTATAAACTCTCCTAAATGACAAGCTCACAAGTGTGAAGAACAGGGAATGGGTAAAGATCATAACTGTGCCCCCAATCTCTTTCAGTCACTATTAAACAGAGTTCCAAGCTCTGTAAGCACCCATCTGGATAGCTAACAGTGTGCATGAGCATCTGTACCTGAGTTCTACCTGTGCTAGCCCTTCTGAAAGGAAATAAACTTTGAGGGAAGGCTGGAGAAATTCCTCACCAGTTAAAGTCTGCAAAGCCTAACAGCCTAATCCCCAGTACCCATGTAAAGTGAGATGCAGAAAGTGGTACATGTATCTGGAATTCATTTACAGTGGCTATAGGCCTGGGGGTACCCATTCTCTCCCACCGACACACACTTTGACTCCCTTATCTCTGTGTCTCCCTGTGTACAAATAAATAAAAATATTTAAAATAGCTTTGAAGGACTATCTAAAATTGTCCCTTATTTTGATAAAATTTGTAGCTATAACAAGGGGTTGAAATTTTAATGTGAACTTAACAAGACTTACAAGAATTTCACTTGACTTTTCTACTGGGATTTCAGCCTTTCCCATGTATCTACAAAATCATCAAGGACATGTGGAAACTTGCTCTAAATTACAGAAACATGAGATTTAGAAATGAAAGAAACATTAGAAATTGACCCATCATCTAGCCCTCCAATATAACAAATGAAAAAGTTAGAGACTAGCAACAGGACACTTACATTAATTCAAACAAACATGACACCGGAATCCAGTCTCACTAACCAGTCTCCTGCCTGCTATGGAAGAAGCTTCCTGGGGAGTGGGAAGGAGTACTGGCTATTCCCAAGACATGTGTCTCTTGCTGCTTAGGAGAAAGGAGGGGGCCTTCCCTGATTTCCTTCCATGAGCACATACTTTCAGCTACTGCAGCTCTCATGTTAGCATTCCTTCCCTCCCAAAAAATAACTGACTGCTGCTTCCACCATGCATAACCTATAACCCCATAGGGAATATCTGCAACCCCACTGAGGAGGGTTCCCAGCAGAATGGGGCCTGGGATGAGGGAAAAGAGGATACCAACACACGATATATCTGTATATATCGATATATCTATGTTGTTAATAATAATGGTAGAAATAAAAAAAAAAAAAAAAAACTAAGGCTGAGCATGGTGGCGCACACCTTTAATCCCAGCACTTGGGAGGCAGAGGTAGGAGGATCACCATGAGTTAGAGGCCACCTTGAGACTACATAGTGAATTCCAGGTCAGCCTGGGCTAGAGTGAGACCCTACCTCAAAAAAAAAAAAAAAAAAAAAAGAAGCCTTTTAGTTGCAGAAGGCAACTTACTAGTATTCTCAAACCAAATTGAAGATATGCTACTTAATAAATATTTTGGTATATATTAAACTTTAATGTAGAAACTCAGTGAAAAAGTGTAAGAAGAATTTTTCTTTAATATAAAATATATTCATGGAAGAAATGTTTTCAAGATATTATACATATTCTCACAGTTGTAATATGTTCCTTGAAATGTTGTTTTAAATTCAATGAAAGTTTTGAAATTCATCCTGATCTCAAAATTAAGCAGATTAAAATGTGAGTTTTCATTGTTTTATCATCAGATATACCTCCAGAGTTCTTTTTTTGACCTATAAGATTTATATAGGTCAGGAGTTTCTTTTGATTCCTGTCTACTAGCTCTGTAACCTGTGGAAGTTTGAATATATGTTGACCAATAGACGTTTTATTAAAATTTATAATTTGAAATTCTAGCCACCTGGTTGAAAGCGATGTCACTGTTGGCAGATGCTGGGGTCTAGTTTTAAGATGTTAGAGGGTGGAACTGATTTACAGCCTAAAGGTACACAGAATAAGTACAAGTTCTGCCTGGGTCCCTGCTGCTTCCTGCTTATTTGTGCTTGCATATGGTGCTGGCTTTGTTGATGATGATGTCTCTCACTGCTTGGATCTATGAAAGGCAGCCAGCCTCTTCTTCCATTATGGAACTTCCCCTGCATCTCTAAACTTCAAATAAATCCCTTTCTCCCATTAAAATAAATAAATAAATAAATAAATAAATAAATAATGGGGCTGGAAAGATGGCTTAGCGGTTAAGTGCTTGCCTGTGAAGCCTACGGACCGGTTTGAAGCTTTGATTCCCCAAGGCACACATTAGCCCGATGTACAAGGGGGCGCACACATCTGGAGTTCGTTTGCAGTGGCTGGAAGCCCTGGCGTGCCCATTCTCTCTCTCTATCTCTTTCTCTCTCCTTTCTTTTTCTCTCTCCCTCTTTCTCTCTGTCTTTCTCAAATAAATAAATAAAAATAAAAACAAAAATTTAAAAAGTGAATAAATAAATGCATATAACAGATGTTCCAATGCCTTTTCACAGCTAGCTTGTGTTAAGCTTATCTGCACTCAGAATTTTTGGAAGGAAATGAGGTTTGAATTTTGTCAAGGTTTTTCCCTTTATATACCAGACTCCACTTTGTACTATGAATAATCTGAAAGTCTGGTTTTATGTGCTTGAGTGTCCACGTAGAGAAGAGATTTTACCCGGTCACACAAAAATGCAAACTTTGGTTTTAGTGTCTCTTCCTAAAAATGAGTCTTGATTTTATGTGAAATGATTACTTTATGGATAAAACTAGTTTAAATAATGTTATCTGTACCTTATTACACTAAGTTTGAGAAGAATGGGGACTAAATACTGAAAAACATGCCACTTTTACTCTTTTTCTATCTTTACAGCTGTGTGACTAAGCTTGAAATTTAAAGAAAAAAACAGGTTAGATCATAGAAGCAGAAAAGTACTTTACTTTGTGCACATGTTGCTAAAGTTGGCAACGATGACCCCTAGGGTTTTTTCCTTAGTAATGGAGAGAGAAAGAGATGTCTTACCCATTAAATATATACTGAAGATTGTCAGATCACAGTGAAACAACTCTAATAACAATGAATGGGAATTACATAACATCATCTGTCAACAAAGAAAATTCCACCTCCAAATGAACTCACTGCCAAACTCAGCCAAAAGTTTAACAAAGAGCTAATACCAATGATCCTCCAACTGTTGAATAAAATAGAAAGGGAAGGACAACTGCCAAATTCCTTCTATGATGTCTGCCTAATGATAACATCACAACCAGATGACACAACAAGGAAAGAAAGACCGCCCTGATGTGCATGGATGCAAAGTTTCTCAATAAAATTCTTGCAAATCAAATTCAAGGACACATTAAGGAGATGACACACAGTGACCACATTGATTTTATTCCAGTAATATAAGTTTTGTTCAGCACACATAAATCAATGAGTGTATTTCAACACATGGAAAGACTTAAGGTCAGAAGCCACATGATTAGCTTGATCCAGAAAAGGCCTTCTACAAAGCTCAACATTCCTTCATGATGAAAGCCTTGATGGAAGTAGGAATAAAAGGAACACCTCAATATAATAAAGGCTACTTGTAACAAACCCATAGCCTATATTATATTACGTGGGGAAAATAACTGAGAGCATTTCATTTAAAATCTGATATTCTTGACTGAAAATGTTCAGCATTCTTAGTCATCAGGTGAAAGTAAATTAGAATTCTTTTGTGATTACATCCTTTCAGATTCAAAATTGTTATCATCAAGAAAACAAATGACGAGTTCCCTGGTCCTGGTTCCCTGCACCAGACGGTGTGTGGATGGGTGCAGCATGGAGTGAATACGCCAGATCCCTGTTTCTTGTATCCTCCCAGTTCCCTGATCCTGACACCCTGGCCCAGTGGTGTGAGGGCAGATGTGGCATGGAGTGAGTAGGCCAGACTCCTGTTCGCTGACGCCTCCCAGTTCTCTGGTCCCAGTAGGTCCCATTATGCCCTGATTGGGAAGGCCTATTCACTGTGTGGGCTATGGATTCAGGCTTTTTGCTCTGGGATCCTGACTGGCTACCGGGTACCAACAACACTGTTCATTAGAGTCAGAGGGGGCATGGGTCAAAAGATAAAAAATTGCTTCCTCCTCAATAAAATGAAGAGTCTCCCAAACTGTGTAGACCACAATGCAAAAAAGCCAAGGAAAGTTAGGAAGCTGAGAGATCTCCACTTAGTATGTCTAGTCCTACTATGGAAGCCTCCAATGAATTCATAGAGAAATCAACAGAAATTCAATGCCAAAATTCAAAAATAACAAGAAATAAGACATTGGCCAATAGAAATGCTGAACTGGAAGCAAACCATCAAAGAATCAACAATTTCCTAAATGAAATTTAACAGATTCTTCTTCTTTTTTTATATTTGTTTTGCTCATTGCTACTTATTTAGTTGAGAGCAGCAGAAAAAGAGTCAGATAGAGAGAGAGAGAGAGAGAATGGGCACCCCAGGACCTCCAGACACTGCAAACAAACTCCACATGCGTGTGCCCCCTTGTGCATCTGGCTCACATGGGTCATGGGGAATTGAGCCTCAAACCTGGGTCCATTGGCTTCACAGGCAAATGCTTAACCACTAATCCATCTATCCAGCCCTGAACATATTCTTCTTTTAGTAAATTAAGCTTTTGAAAGTAAGCTTTACTTGATTGAAGGAAATGTTAAAACTCTCAAAAAGGATATGAATAAATTCAAGGTGAGTCAAGAAGATCTCAACAACTGGCTTAATCTTAATGAAGACTTGATCAAATTCAAGAATGATTTCCAGGAAGCATCAAGAAAACTAGAACTCAAACTGAAATCTAACCTCAAAAAAAAAAGATGGATATGATGAAAAATAACACAGTATAAATAAAAAGGTTAAATAGAGACTATAGAAACCTCTCTAGAACTGCTTAATAATAGAGTTACTCACGTGGAAGACAGAACTTCTGACTTGGAAGACAGGACAGAAGAAATTAATTAGGAGGCCAAAAACTTCACTAAGTTCAAAAAATCAAGTGAACAGAATATGAGAGAACTGTGGGATATTCTAAATTGATCAAACATCTGGATCATGGGTATACAAGAAGGAGAGGAAATCCAGGCCAGAGGTCTATAGAACATATTCACAAAATAATTGATAAAAATTTTCCCGGGCTGGAGAGATGGCTTAGCAGTTAAGCGCTTGCCTGTGAAGCCTAAGGACCCCGGTTCGAGGCTCGGTTCCCCAGGTCCCACGTTAGCCAGATGCACAAGGGGGTGCACGCATCTGGAGTTTGTTTGCAGAGGCTAGAAGCCCTGGCGCGCCCATTCTCTCTCTCTCTCCCTCTATCTGCCTTTCTCTCTGTGTCTGTCGCTCTCAAATAAATAAATAAATAAAAATTAAAAAAAAAAAATTTTCCCAATCTCTCAAAAGAGAGACCCAGATACAAGAAGCCCACAGAACACCAAACAAACAGGACTAAAGAAGAAACTCTCCAAAACATATCATGGTTAAAGCTCTTAATAATGAAAAAAAGAGAGAATGTTAAAAGCAGCAAGAGAGAAACAACTCATAACATACGAAGGCAATCCCATCAGAATTATATCAGATGGAAACCCTGAAAACCAGAGGGCCTGGAATGGAACACTTCAAAGTCTAAAAAACTATGGCTTCCAACCCTAGCTACTCTACCCAGCAAAAGTATCCCTCATAATAGATGGGGAAAGTAGAACTATCCATGAAAAAAAGTTAGCTTTATGATTATATGAACACAAAGCCAAACCTACAGAGAACACTTCACACAAATGTGTCAAGCAGCCAATCTCAAGAGCCAACAACAAGAAGATCACAATAACCAAAAATAGTCCAGGCTCAATGTAGTACAAAACACAAGAAAACATCAAACCCCATAAAGCAGCTCATCATGGTAGGGATTAATTCAAACCTCATAGTAATAACCTTAAATATTAATGGTCTTAACTCACCATCAAAAGACACAAGTTGTCAAGGTGGATCAAATAAATGGACCATTCTATCTGCTATCTTTAAGAAACCTACCTCATGTGCTGGACAGATGGGTTAGTGGCTAAGGCATTTGCCTGTACAGCCAAAGGACTCAGGTTCAATTCTCCAGGACCCACGTTAGTCAGATGCACAAGGGGGCGCACGTTTCTGGATGGCACTCCCATTCTCTCTGTCTCTCCTCTCCCTGCTCTTTCTCTGTCAAACAAATAAATTTTATATATATATATATATATATATATATATATATATATATATATATATATATACAAAAAGAAAACCCACCTCACAAATAAAAGGAGACACCTCCTCAGGATGAAAGGAAGGAAAATGATATTCCAAGCAAATGGAAATAAAATCAAGTTATATTAATATCTGATAAAATAGACTTAAAACCAGAAGTAAAAAAGACAAAGAAGGCCCCTTCTTACTCATCAACAAATGATCCTACATGAGCTCATCACAATCATAAATATATATGTGCCAACCACAGATGTACCACAGCATACAAAAGAAAATCTACTTAGCAACAAAGCAAAACAGAAATAAATTGCCATACTCCACTATCATCAATACACAGATCATCCAAGCAGAAAATCAACAGGGAAATAATAGAGCTCAACAATGTCATATATCAACTAGACCTAAGAGACATCTACAGAACTTTCCACCCAAACTCTATAGAATACATATTCTTCTCAGCAGCCCACAGAATCTTCTCCACAATTGACCATATATTAGGCCATAAAGTGTGGCTCCATAAATTCAGGAAAATTGTAGCAACTTCCTGCATCATTAGATATCACAGTGCTTTAATGCTAGAAATCAACAACAAAAGACATATCAAGAAGTCCACTAGCCACTGAAGACTAAACAACACATTTTTAAGCAATAAATGGGTCATGGAAGAAATAAACAAAAAAACAAATTGCAAAATTCCTAGAATTCAATGATAATAAAAATGCAACCTACCAAAACTTACATGATACAATGAAAGAAGTCTTAAGGGGAAAATTTATAGTGCTAAATGCCTTCATTACAAAGACAGAGAGATCCCAAATTAATTAACCTAGCTGTCTACCTAAAGACACTGGTAAAACAAGAAAAATCCAACCTGAAGAGTTCTAGTCAGAAAGAAATAATCAAGATTAGAGCAGAAATTAATGAATTGGAAACTAAGGAAACAAATTTTAAAAATCAGTGAAATGAAGAGCTAGTTCTTTGAAAAATTAAACAAGATTGACAAACCCCTGGTCAATTTGATTAAGTTAAAAAACAAAAATAGAAGCATCAAATTAACAAAATTATAAGGAAAGATCACAATAGATATCAATGAAATTGAAAGAATTATCGGGGCATGCTTCCTACTCTACATAACTGAATAATAAGGAAGAAATGGATGATGTCCTAGACACATACCAAAACTCAACTCTGAGTAGATTAATCTCCTAAACAAACATACCACATCCATGGAGACTGAAAAGGTAATCAAAAATCTCCCCAAAAAGAAAAGTCCAGGACTGGATGACTTCTTAGCCAAATTCTGTAAAACCTTCGTTGATGAACCAAAACCAATTTTTCTCAAACTGTTTCACATAATGTAAGACCAGGGACTCCTGAAGCTAGAATAGCCCTAACAACAAAAAGAGACAGCAATGTAATGAGTTACAGAAACTATAGACCTATATTACTGAAGAATTTACATGAAAGATTCTGAACAAAATCTTCCCAAACCAAATTCAACAACATATCAAAAGCATTATCTATCTTCTCTGATCATTCCACATATGGAAACTGATAAACATAATGCACCCATTAATGAACTTAATCATAAGAACCACATGATCATCTCAGTTGATGCAGACTAAGCCTTTGACAAAATGCAACACCACTTCATGATCAAAACACTGGAAAGAATAGGCATGGAAGGTTTGTATCTCAACAGAGTAAAGGCTATATATAAAGCACCCAAAGCCCTAATAGCACATAATGGGGAAAGACTCAAGGAGCTCCCACTGAGATCAGGACAAGACAGGGGCGCCCAGTCTCAACACTGCTCTTCAACATAATACTAGATGTACTAGCCCAAGCAATAGACAGGAAAAAGAGATAAATGGATTTAAATTGGAAAGGAAGAAGTCGTTAGCCCTATGTGCAGATGACATGATCCTGTACATAAATGACCCAAAAGTCTCCACCTCAAAACTTCTAAATGCAATTAATTAATTCAGTCAATGCCAGGATACAAAATAAATGCACAAAATCAGTAACATTTCTATAAACAAAGAACAAGTACATAGCAAAAGAAAGCAGTGAGGCTGTCTCAAATTCAATAGCAACAACAACAACAAAATTAAATACCTTGGAATAGCACTAATGAAAGAAGTGAAAGACCACCTATGTAACAAAAACTTTAAAATATTCCAAAAAGAAATTGGGGAGGTCTTCAGAAGATGGAAGGACCTTCCATGCTCCTGGATAGGTATAATTAATATTGTGATAATGGCAATTCTACCAAAAGCAATAGACAGTCTTAATGCAATACCAATAAGAAAACCAGCATCATTCTTCACAGAGTGAAAAAAAATCTCAAAATTCATATGCAATGGCAACAGGCCTTGGATATCCAAACAAGTACTCAGCAAAAACAACACCTTTTGTGGGATTACCATACCCAATCTAAAGCTATATTATGAAGCCATACTTACATAAACAGCATGGTACTGGAATGAAACAGAAACATAGACTAACGGGACAGATTGAAGACCCAGATATTAAATCAAGTAGCTACAAAATTACTTGCTTCTTGGGCTGCAGAGATGGCTTAGTGGTTAAGTGCTTGCCTGAGAAGCCTAAGGACCCCGGTTCGAGGCTCAATTCCTCAGGACTAATGTTAGCCTGATGCATAAGGGGGCACATGCATCTGGAGTTCGACTGCAGTGGCTGGAGGCCCTGGGGCACCCATTCTCTGTCTCTCTCTATCTGTCTCTTTCTCTTTCTGTCTGTCACTCTCAAATAAATAAATAAAAATATTTTTAAAAAATTTGACAATAGCTATCAAAATTTAAAAAAAATTACTTGCTTCTTGACAAAAGGTGTCAATAATGTAGACGAGAAAAGATAGCATCTTCAACCAGTGGTGTTTGACAAATTGGATCACCATATATAGAAAAATGAAATTAGACCCATTCATTTCTCCATACACAAAAAAGTCCAAATGAATTAAATACCTTAATATAAGACCCGAAACTCTTCAACTCCTGGAAGAAAAAACAGGAGGCATGCTCCACAATATAGGACTGGGAACAAACTTCCTGAAGAAAATCTCAGTAGCCAAGGAAATTACGCAAGATTTCAACCAACAGGATCTCATGAAGCTAAAATGCTTTTGTACAAATAAACATACCATAAGCAAAGCCAATAGATTACCCACTGAATGGGAGAAAATCTTCACCAGCTATACCCCTGACAGAAGCCTAATATCTAGAATCTACAAAGAACTTAAAAAACTACACACACACACAAAAAAAATCAAACAACCCAGTCAAAAGTGGGGCCGAGAAGTGAACAGGGACTTCTTAGCGGAAGAATTACAAATGGCTAATACACATTTAAGAAACTGATCAATATCAATAACCATTAGAAAATGCAAATTGAAACAACTATGAGATTCAACTTTACCCCAGTACTATCTAATGAAAACATTTAAAAAATCAAATAAAAACAAATGTTGGTAAAGATGTGGAGAAATAGGAACACTCATTCACTGTTGGTGGGAATTGTAAGCTGGTACAATCACTATGGAAATCAATAAAGACACTCTGGAAAAGGATGAATATAGAGTTACCAACAGACCTTTTTATTCCCTTGCTGGACATTCAACTTAAAAGCTCCACACCACAGTTCAGAGACATTTGCTCAACAATGTTTATAATTGCTCAATTCATAATAGCTAAGAACTGGAATCAACCCAGGTGTACATCATTGGAAGAATGTATAAGCAAGATGTGGCATATCTACATGATGAAATTGTACTCAGCAGTAAGAAAAAAAAAACTGCACAATGAAATTTGTAGAAAAATGGTCAAACTTGGAACAGATCATACTAAGCAAACTCACACAATCACAGAAAGTCAATTGATGAATGGTCTCACTCATCTGTGGTTCCTAACCTCAATCAGCCCTAGTTGCTGACATACCTGTAAGGCATCTTGAGACTTGAACAATACTTAAGGTAGAGCTTGGGGGAAAGGGAAGGGCTGGGAACAAAAAACTCAACCCAAATTGAACTGGTACCATAGAAACCTATATTTTGGAAGTTAGATTAAAAGATTAAGCACCGGAATCAAAGGACCCTGGAGAGATGAAGCCCAATCTTAAATTTCTCCTGTTTCTTGTTTTTTTTCTTTCTTTTTTATTTTTTCCTTGGTGTTGTATTGTAATTCTCTGTACCGGGACATGCTTAACATCCACAACGTGTTGTTGATTGGAGATATCTACAGGGTCTCCCAAAACAAACTTCTGTCAGAGCAACATGTGTTGTTTACATAATAAGTATGTCCATATATAATAAAATGATAATAATCACAAATTAATAAAAAAGAAAACAAATCCAACAAATTCTGGCTATGATGTAGGAAAGAGGAACCATTTCTCCTTTCCCTGCTGGTGAACAATGTGGAGTTTCTTCACAAAACTTAAATAGAACCAAATGGTCCAGATAGACCCCTTTTGTCACATACCTCAAGCATTCTAAATCAACAAACCACAGTGTGCTTGTACACTTGTGTTTTCTACTGAACTACTTACAATAGCCAAAGAATGGAATCAGCTTAGATGTTCATCAATGGATGGTTGGATGAAGAAAATGTGGCATATGTACATAACAGAATTTTATGTACCTGTAAAGAAAAATGAAACTCATGACATTTGTAGGAAAATGGATGCAACTGGAAGTCATTATGTTAAGAGAAATGATCCAAACTCAGAAAGAAAAATAGTACATTTTTTTCTTGTAGATGGAATGTAACATATATATTATATATAGTTTATATGTAGCATATAGTATATTATATATATAGCATTTATTATATATGTATATAAGTAAAGACATACTCTTAAGGACATATATCTGTATGCTAAGATAAGAAGCATCAAAATTTTAAGACTTGTTGCTTGTTATTAATTTTTTTTTTTTTTTTTTGAGGTAGGGTCTCACTCTGGTCAAGGCTGACCTGGAATTAACTATGTAGTCTCAGGGTGGCCTCAAACTCCTACCTCTGCCTCCTGAGTGCTGGGATTAAAGGAGTGTGCCAGCATGCCCGGATCACTTGTTTTTAGTTTTATTTTGACAACTTCATACGGGAGTATAATTTATTTTTATCATATTTCATTTCCCTTCCATTTTCACTAAATCCCTTCTTTTTCTCAACTAAATATTTTCTTGCATTAACCTCTTTTTGTGTGACCCACTGAGTTAACAAAGTATGGTTTGTATGGGTCCTAGTGATGTGTTATGTATTGGAGTATGGACAATTCACCATTGGTTATACTACTGAAGAGCACGACTACCCCTTCCCTAGCAACCATGGACTACCAATAACTATTCAGAGCGGTGTCTTGTGAACCCATTCCATCCATGATGGGATGTTGATGGGGTCAATCTTTTTCAGGAGGACTCTTGCTTTTTGTAGAAAACTCTAGAGACAGAAAGAAAAATACAATGGCCCAGAGTATTGTCACTGACTCCCAAGTTCACTCCTCTTATCAAAGGGATGCTTGACAGTTCCTAGCTTTCTATTATATTTTGGTTTGCCTAAAAGTGCAGGGGAAGTGCTTCTATCTTGCCTGCCACAATCTGTAATCTTTTCTTTGTTAAATTCAAATTTAGCTCCTCAAGAAAACCATTCTTAGTTAATCTTATTGATTTACATCACTGGTTAAATAGTGTTTTTACTTAGCACACATTTATTAAGAAAGCCTCCTTTGTTCTAAGCACCATGCTAAGCACAGAGGAAATAAAAACAAATAAGGTTTGATTCTTGCATCCCTTGCATGATTTGCAGAAGGATCATGTATTGGCACCCAGAAGGCAACAGACATGCAAAGGAATAGAAGTGGTGTTTACCAATGGGGTCAGGGAGAGCTTCACTGAGGAGGAATTGTTGGGGTCTTTGGAGCTATTTATAGATAATTAACTTTAACTTTTTATCTTAAAATCTCTACTGCTATTTTTCTTCAAAAACTATTTTTCTATGGGGTAGAACAGCTGAAAATGCCCCTTGCACATAAAACCACAGAGATCATTTAGTTTCTACATCTGTTGTTCATATAAGCAGGGATGGAGGAGTCAGTGAGAGAGGCAAAACCACCTGTCTCCTGCTTCCTTGTATCCCTCCTTTATTTTAATTTTCATGTTACTTCTTCACATTCAAACCCTCTTCATATTTTTCATTGTCAGATTACATTTTCCTCTTCACTCTAAACATTTTATGAAAATCCTGGCTCAACTTGTTTACTTATTTCACTGATTTTTTAAATGGATCCTAAGCCAACAACAACTATATCATAAAAAGTGAGCTCTGTAGAATATATTAAGTTCCCTAATGCATTCTCCTTTGAGACTAAATGCTCTCATTTTGCAGATTAAAGATGCAAATGCAGTTAATGATAAATAAAATCTAATCAGAAGTGTTTGCTTTAAAGTCATATAGAAATGGATCAGCCAGAAACTGAAGTCCTGTCCTTAGGTTCTCTGACTACTCTTTCCCATGATTTTGGTTGATTACTACTTTCTGACTATTCTGTCTCTTCAACTAGAATCTTGATTTCAATGGGAATGTCACAGGCAAGAACAATTTTCAAGATACTTAATATTATCCTGTCCACATAAGTTCTCATCAAAAACCCAGACTCATGGTTGATCACAAGCAAATTCTTAATTGACACCTTCAAATCTTTGATAGAGATTGCCATTTAATTCAGTCAGTGACTCACAGAGTGACTTTATATTTAGTCTGAGAAGTGGGAGAGAGATGAGAATCAAAAAAGCAAGAGGAAGGAAAGAACCAGGGAGGGATAAAGGGTAGAGTACAACGAAGAGAGGGAAAGAGAAGCAAGGAGAAAAGAGACAGAGTGAACAAAAGGAAAGGACCAAGCAGTGCTGCCTGTCTCACTATTACATCCATCTCAGGCTCTGAATGGAAGCAGGTCTGCCAAAAACCAAGCTAGTGCTACAAGGTTATGGGTAATAATTGATGTTTTTGTGGGGCAAAAGGGAAAAGGAGGGGTTGAAGATGAAAGAAGTCAGGAGGGAGATGGAAAAGTTTTCAGGGTCACAAGATACATTTATCAGAAGCTTTTAAAGAAGTGTTTAAGAGCAGCTAAGCTGTTGCTATGGAAATAGGTAAAAGCTAATCCATTATCTGCAACCTCTGAATGCCACCAGTTTGCCGCTGGGGGGCATTCTACTTTTTATTACTATTTCTTTTTCATTTCTCTCTTCAATTTTTCTCCTTATTCAAAGACATCACTGGAATTATGAAAAACAAATTAATAAACGCTGAAGCAAAGGGAGTTTGACTTCTTCAGAGATTATATTAACACATAAGGGAAACTTTGCCCTGCGTGTCAACTCCTAGAGAGGAGATTATTTCAAGAAGATAAGGCAAAAAGAAAACAACAATATGTGATCACCTGGAGGGATAAATGCCCTGGTCTTCCTGGAGCTGAGCTTGTCCTTGGCTGCGCTGCAGAAGTTTGTACTCACCCTACAGTGTGCAATGCAAGCTTCCTTGCTTTAAGCCTGGCTAATGACCATGGGTTGAAATATTTAGAATTCTTGAGTGTTCTGAGGGAGGAATGTCAGAAAGAAGATATTTTACAAGTTATCCACATTTCACATAAGATCTAGGATTTAGTCAAGTGCTAAATCTAAGGCAAATTTATGTAAAGTTAGTGTCATCCCCATAAATATACCTGCATGAGGTACAGGTTTTGATTTCTGAGTTTTATCCCTGCATATTTGCAAGAAGTGCTACAGAGATCATTTGTGCCAATGGTGCTGTTACTAGCAATCACCCCTCCTGTGTTTGCTCCCTCACTGTTACTTATGATTTGTGGTCAGTAGTTGGGACTCTACACAGGCAACTCTGAGAGACCTTGCTTACTTGCTTACCTAATAACTACAAGCCTCATAGGTGTATCTGATCCTTTGGAAATTCTTGGTAATACAAAAATATCAAAATCTACTTTTTAGCTACCTTTGTACCTATTCATTTATTTGTATGACCTACTTAGTAAAATCAGAACCCTTGAAACCAATGAAATCTCCTGCTCACTTCTTAATTCCATAACACAAGGTCACATCTGGACTATGTTCATGGTCTAAAAGGATCCATGTTTCACTCCTCTTCATCTCTGATACCATGATTGTAATTGGGGCTCTTATTCTATCTTACTTGAATTGTCTCCTACCTACCTGCTTGAAGATTTTTCAACCAGCCTTCCCTACTATTTGCATAGCAGAATATGTAAAACACAGATATGATAATTTGGCTGTGCTTCTTCAATCTTTCATTGGATCTTCTCCTCAAACTAAGGAAAATGAGACTCTTCACCCTGCAGTCCTTGCTGGTTCTCTACAGATTCTCCATCTGCTCTGCTCCCACATATGCCCTGGTCACACATTGTCTACTATCTTCTTTAGTAGGTCCTTAATGGCAAAGCCCTAGGTTGGTGTCTGCAAGACTATCAGTGAACAGTAAATGCTCACTTTTGCCAGTATTCTGTAGATTCATGACCTTACTATGCTAATGGAAAGCAGCACAGAACCCAATTGAAGAATATTTCTAGCCAGGCATTCACTGTAAAATGAATCCATGCTTCACTTAATTAGTTTTGCAAATTTAGATTCTGAATTATGAGCTCACTTAGAGTGAGCCCTAACTGCTAAGTGCCACATGTAACTCAGTAGCCAGTGACAGTATAGGCAAGCAGGACTGTGAACAGAGAAATACATCTACTGACATTAAACTATAGAACCAGTTTTCTTCCATTTTGAAGCATATTTTCCTAGAAATTACTGAACCAAGTGCTACTAGGCTGGTGTTATGACAGCCACCGCTTAGCATTTCCTCAGCAGAAATGCAGTTACAAAAGGATCACAATGGATTAGGACAAGCTGAAGGCCTCCAGGGATAAAGAGGAGCTTGGAGGAGTGTATGGTAAATCCTCTCCTCAACCCAGGCATGCAAAAATCAAGGAACTGGCTAGGTAGAGGCAGGGAAGGATGACTCAGTTATAACATGTGTTCTTGTTCAAGCACAAATGATTGGCACTTAAAAACAAGAGCCTGGAAACACAGGTCGCTTGGAATTAAATGACTGAACCACTAGAAATTGATGTTTTCAGGGCAAGGTCTATAATTACTTAGAGCTTCTAGAGAAATGATGGATTCAGAAAGTAGGGGCACATAGATTTTCAGTGAAACACTATTTGGAAATTAGACTCTCAAAGAAAAGGAAAGAATAGTGTGGGGAAAACTCATAAGAACCCAGAGGAATCACCACTTTGGAATTGGGAAACTGCATGGTGAGTGGCCTTGACAGCTTTGTGACTAAGAGGGAATTTGTAGGCCACATTGGAGAATAACCCTTTCTACTATTCCATGGATATGACAATCAAGCTTTGGTTAGAACTAAAACTTGGAAATTGTCCATTAAAATCAGAGCTATATGAATCTATTATTTCTAATTCATATATCATTTACATTATGAGATTCTTTTATCTATTTAATAACCAAACATGTTTAATGACATAATAAGGAAGAACTATGATAAGAAAGAGAGGATAGCAAACCATGGTCTATGAAGTAGAGACTTTTAGGCTAGGGTTACCTCATGCTTGTCATTGAAGGAAGGATGCTATTTGGAAAATCTTGAAACAAATTTCATAACTGGCTAGTAATTTGACTCAACCTGGACAAATTTAAACAAACTGGCTATATTAAAAACAGGAAACATTGGGCTGGAGAGATGGCTTAGCAGTTAAGTGCTTGCCTGTGAAGCCTAAGGACCCCGGTTCGAGGCTCGGTTCCCCAGGTCCCACGTTAGCCAGATGCACAAGGGGGCACATGCGTCTGGGGTTCGTTTGCAGTGGCTGGAAGCCCTGGCGCATCCATTCTCTCTCTCTCCCTCTATCTGTCTTTCTCTTTGTGTCTGTCGCTCTCAAATAAATAAATACATAAATAAAAATTAAAAAAAATAACTGGAAACAAGCCAATTTCAAATGTCACCAGTTGCATCTCAAA
The DNA here is from genome assembly GCF_020740685.1 of Jaculus jaculus. Lineage (NCBI taxonomy): Eukaryota > Metazoa > Chordata > Mammalia > Rodentia > Dipodidae > Jaculus > Jaculus jaculus. Next base: position 78,298,577 of record NC_059104.1, on the reverse strand, counting down.
ATACTTTACTTGCCTTTAAAGTTTGTGCATGCACTCAAAGTTCATTAACAAGGGGCATAAGTATCATAAAACACTAATAGCAATATTGTCACCTGAACCATGTTTTGGGCTCTCTTCACTTTGCTGCTTTTAGTAGGGAACAGAAAGTGCCATCTTTCTTCAATATCAGTCCTCCTTTTGCTCACTAGGACTATTTTTGATTTTAATCCTTAAGATAAGTGATTGTGTGCATTATGGCTTGAAGTCATTCTGTTATTATTATTTGTTTGCTTTATTTTTTGATATTCATCCATGGCTTATCTTGAACTCATAGTGTACTTGAGGACCTTGAACTCCTCACTCTTCTGCCTCAACCTCTGAATTTCTGTGTTTACAGGTATATTCCTCCAAGCCCAGCTTTGTAACTTTAAGTCATTGCAAAACTCCACTGAGATATATATCACTGTCTTCCTTCTGCAATTACACTTACACAGCCAACCAATGCAGACTTAAAATTATAATCCAGGGTAATGCATAGCTTCTGAAATATCTGTGTCAAGGTTGCAACCATGAAAGAGAATGAGGGAAGTGTATAGGCCAGTATATCAGGAAATGCAATTCTCATCCTTCCTTGGGTCAGCCTTTGGTCCCAAAATTCACCATCTCTTTAGGGAAAAGTTATTTAATGTGAATAGGGATTTACATCACAGTGGTAAATGTTTTCAAATTAAGTAAATAAAATAGTAACTGTGTAACATTGTGAATTTCTTGCTTAAAATGGTTAGTTGTGTGGTTTGTAAATTTTGCCTCAACAAATTATCTTTTCTCTAGCATACACACACACACACACACACACACACACACACACACACACTTCACTTTCTCCAAAGTCCTTCCATGATTAGACTCACTTAATAAAATAACTTTCCTTTATGTATCCTGGTAACTCTGAAGATGGTGGTCTGTGGAGGAGAATATTTCTAGTTTATTTTAAAGAAGTGAGGTGCCATTAACGAGAGTAAAACTTTACCTATTTTGAGTTTTCAATATCAGTGGAACTTTTCAGAGGAGGTAGAGGAAATTTCAGAATTGACTTCTGAAAGATTGTCATAAATGAAAAATTTTATAGTCTCCAGATAGCAATGGCCTGCATGGGCAAATGTAGATGGGCACACTACTTATATGGAAAATGGAGGACTTATGGGGTGTGAATCCTGAAGAATATTAACCAGTGTCTCTTATTTTGGAAGAGACATCTGAAGCTAACGTGTGTGAGCCAACTTGATGCCCCAGATCATGGAAATCAGCTTTCTAAATGGACCCTGGTCTGGCACTCTGGCAATTATCCAGCTGGCCTCATGGCATTGATTTCTCAGAAATCAAGTATCTAAGAGCCAGTAGATCCTCCCTGCCTTCCTCATCTGCATAATGAAGCTCCTCACTGAATGCAGTTCTTCCCATTTGGACACTTAAGTATGCCTAAAGTGTTATTAGAGATTCTCACACCAAGCAGGGAGATCCAAGCTTTTCAGCACTAAGAGTCCAAAGCTTACTTTAGCAGCCCTTGCAGGGGTATTTTGGTGGCTTGGGTGTGGCAGTTTGGGAGAGTTGTGGTACCTTTATAAGGTAGATCCTTGCTGGAGGAGGTCCTCCACTGGGAGTAGGTCTTAGGATATTATAGCCTAGCCCCTTTTTCCCTAGCCAGCTCACTCAGACTATATCCTTCTTGCTGATATGTGATAATGAGAGCTAGCTTCCTGCTGACGCCATGTTCTCTTCACCATGATGCAACGTTTCCTCAAAACTGTAAATAGACTAAACGTTTTCCTTCCATAAGCTGCTTCTAGAAAGGTGTTTTGGTCCCAGAAAAGAGCAAATAACTGCTATCGGTAGACATGTGACTTTTCTCAGATTGTCAAGGCTTGGTTAGCAGAGACCAAATTTATTGCTTCTGAATTTCTCCACAGATCTCCTGGTGCAGGAAGGGTAATATAAATACTTCTTGATAACTGGAGAATGGACAGTGCCATTTGAGGGGCACTCCGTAAACTTATTCTACCCAGGAAGTAATTTTACTTTATCCCTGAATGTTCTCTAATGAATGTGGCTGACACTTAGAAGCAGGCTCCTCACATGCTGGGATGCAAAGGCATTCATTTGCACCACTCTGGAGGGAGTCTGCCATTTGTGTGTGTTATACACTCCACAGAGTCAAAAGGAATCAGCAGCCTGGTCTGTGTAGTTGTGTCTTACGTGCTGGGATCAACATGCTGGAGAAACTCAGTAGGTTTCACAGCCCTGACAAAGTCAAGTGGTGCAATGGAGAAGATATGTCAACTCAGAAGGAAAAGACTAGCTCAGCTCTCAACACATCTCATAACCTCTCTCCATCTTCATAATTAGTGCTTGGGAATATCATTAATTTTTATAGACCTCTTCCGTCACCTGTAGAAAGGAAACAGAAATAGTAAATCTCAGTATTAATGTTATGGTGAGATTCTCTTAAGAATCTGTAGGTGAAAGTGTTGACAAACTATAAAATTCCTTTGTTATTAAACCTTACTTATGTCAGTGTCTTCATCATGTGTCAGGACTGCCTTCCCTGAAAACCAGTGAAAGTATCACTAAGGCATTTACCAATGTTTTCTGCCCCACAGGAACATCCCTGGGATATATTCTCATTTATTTACCAGATGTCAGTCATGTATTCTCTTATTCAAGTTGTTCAAAATTCAAAACACATGTGCTCATGCTGGACTTATTTAGGTTGTTTCCCTGTTATGTGTCTCGAAAGTCTACCTGTGAAGCTGGGTGTTATGACATATGCATGTTGCTCCACCACATGAGGATCTGATGCAAGAGGCCAACTCAGGCTGCATAGCAAGGCTCTGTCTCAAAAAGTTGAAGTATCGGATACAATAAACAATGAATAAATAAATGAAGTCTGCAAATGACTTCACAGCAGCTCAGCCCTGGACCACATTCTGGCTACTTGCTATGCTTGAATGCTTAACTTTTTACTTTCTCTTGGCCATTAGCTTTCATGTGTCCTCATGAGAACCTACAGGAACCAATAACTTCAATGTTTACTCACAAATTCATGTTTCTGCTGCAGCCATGCTTAGATCTCAATGGTACTCAACCACTTAGCAGGGTCTGTACTGACCATTGCACAGTAAACCATTGTGGTACCACAAAACTAGCTCTTCAAGTGATACTTCACAAAATTATCCACAAAGTATATGGAAAGTTCTTTTTCTGCTTAACTCTCTATAATTGTAGAAAACCAGGGTGACTCCTTCTTTTATGTGTTTAATCATAGTTCCTGGACAAGTTTAACCAGTCTGTCTTCTAACATCTTTTACAACTGTCTGACTAACATACATTAAGTCCCCTGTGTTAAGAAAGCATGGCATCAAACACAACGATGAAATGAAATGAGAAATACATAGGCCTATGTTTCTAATTTGGAGTGATAATTGAAACCCTTTTCGTTATTTATTTAATTCCTTGGTGAAAAACTGGGATCAAATTCTGACCATGCTATTGTCTTTGTATAATTAAAGATGTTATAATGGTTCAAGAAATTTGTGATTGGAGGATTTTAGACTCTCCTTCCAGCCAAGATGGCGACCGCCTAGCTGCACTCCAGATACCAGGGAGAAAAAGGCAAGAAATTAAGGGCTAACAGGGTCTTTTTGCCAGTGGGAGGGCACAGAGTGGGGAAAAACAGGGAAGCACACATCCCTGCCCCCCCCCCCCCGTGCAACCCGGCACTCCCCAGCCTGTGTGCCCTGAACCCAGCGCTCCCCGCGCCGCCCACTCGCCCCGCACCCCCAGTGCTCCCTGGGCAAAGAAAGGCAAGAAATTAAGGGTTATCAGGGTCTTCTTGCCTGTGGCAGGGCACAGAGTGGAGAAAAACAGGGAAGCACGCATCCCCCCTCGAGTGAGTAGTCTACCCCCACACATACAGCCGCTGCGCCCCACTCCCCGCACCCCATGCCCTGCACCCCTCGCCTCACTGCTGTGCTCTGTTCGTGCAACCACCAGCCCATCGCATGCCTGCCAGCCCGCTGTGCTGACGCATGGGGATCTCTACCTTTGTGCTCTGATAGTGCGTGTTGGCCAGCCACGCTGTGCTCAGTTCCCACGCCCGCAGGGCCCGCCTCTGCCTTGATTAAGCTGCTGCCAGACCCCTGCTGCTGTGCTCCAATCGCTTGCCTGCCAGCCAGCCTCTGCTGTGTCCTGATCCCATGCCAGCATCAGCTGCCTCTGCACTACAATTGCACATGCAGCGGGCCCAGTCCCATAGCAAGGGCCACACAAGTCCACACTGAGTCACTAGCACCAGCTCAGGCGCCATCCCCTACCTGTCCATCGCTACCCATCCCCCACTCCCCTGAGGCGGAGAGCTCAGACAGTTTGCAAGACCCAGTATTCCCAGCCAGAGTTTGGGCAGCTTCAAGGCTTGCAGCCTCAGTCTGCTTCCAAACTAGAAGGCAGGCAGCTTTGGTGCATTAGGAGTGAGAATTCAGGCAGCTTTGGTGCATTAGGAGTGAGAATTCAGGCAACTTTGGTGCCCCTGTCAGGCTATAGATAGGCGGCTTTGGAAAAAGAGAGCCAAATTCCAGGGTACTTGTAACTGCCCCAGGCTGTCTTGGATTCTCATTAAGCTAGATCCCAGGCTGCTCCACCCACCTACCTGCCCATACACTGACATGGGTAGACCACAGTGCAAAAGAAATAACATGAAAAATAAAATGCAAGAAAATCCAGACAGATCAGCCAGTCCAACAAGGATTACATCTAACCAAAACATAGAAGAGTGTTTAGGATCAGAACATCAAGTGGAAGCTATGAACAATGCAACCCTGACCAACCTACTGCTAGAACTGGCAGGAAAGCTACAAAGGACAGATAACCATGTGGATGCTACCATCACTAAGCTAGAGCAATATGATAAGACACTGGAAGGAATTCAAAGAGAGCTAAGTGAGTTGAGGGAGAGTGAAAAAAAAGAGGACCTTAAAAATCAGCTGGCCACACTAAATGAAAACATAAAGAAATGCAAGGATGATTTCCAAGAATCACCAAGAAAATCAGAAAGTGAGGCAAAAAGGGAGCTAGACAAAGCGATGGAAGTGATACATAGGAAAGTAGTTGAAAATGCAAACTTAATTGAACAAGTTCAAAACTCGCTAGAGGCCCTCAAGAATAGAGTCAGCGAAGTGGAAGATAGAAATTCTGACCTGGAAGACAGGATGGAATAAACAGTACGAGAGTCCAAAAATTTTAGTAAATTCAAAAGTTCCTGTGAACAGAACATGAGAGAATTGTGGGATACACTTAAACGTCCTAATAACAGAATCATTGGAATACCAGAAGGAGAAGAATTTCAGACCAAAGGCATGGAGAACCTATTTAACACAATAATTGAAGAAAACATCCCCTGTCTCTTAAAAGAAAGGCCAATCAAGATACAAGAAGCAAGCAGAACTCCTAACAGACTAGACCCAAGGAGAAACTCACCAAGACATATTACCATTAAGACGTTAAACATTGATACCAAAGAGAAAATCCTAAAAGCAGCTAGGGAAAAACAGCAAATCACTTTCAAAGGAAACCCCATCAGAATTACTTCAGACTTTCAATGGAAACACTGAAAACTAGAAGGGCCTGGAATGAAACTCTCCAAACTCTACCAAACTATGGCTTCCAACCCAAACTACCTGGCAAAGTCTCCCTTATGGTGAAAGGAAAACTTTCCATGACAAAACTCAGCTTTACAATTATATGAACACAAAACCAAACCTACAGAAAGTATTCCAGGAAATTATCCACAGAGAAGAAACAAATAACCAAACACAAATGCCTACAAGAAGCAGATCACTGCAACCAAACCCAGAGTAGACAGAAAAAAAAAAATTAAATTCCATAGAAATGCCAACACACCTCTACCACCACAACATGGCAGGGATCAAATCTAATCTCACAGTCATAACCCTAAATATTAATGGCCTTAATTCACCCATCAAGAGACACAAGCTAACAGGGTGGATCAAAATATTAGACCCCTCAATCTGCTGCCTTCAAGAAACCCACCTTACCACTAAAGACAGAAACCTCCTCAGGGTGAAAGGGTGGAAAACAATATTCCAAGCAAATGGAAATAAGAAACAAGCAGGTGTAGCTATATTAATATCAGATACAATTGACTTCAAACCAAAAACAATCAAAAAAGACAAAGAAGGCTACTTCCTACTTATAAAGGGAACAATCCATCAAGAGGATATTACAATCATAAATCTGTATGCACCAAACACAGGGGCAACACAGTTCATAAAACAAAACCTACTTGACAATAAAAGAGAAATAACCACCAACACCATCATAGCTAGGGAGTTTAACACACCATTATCAGTAGTAGACAGACCATCCAAACAGAAGCTCAACAGGGAAGTAAGAGAGCTCAACAAAACCATAGAGAACTTAGACCTAACACACATATACAGAACTTTCCACCCCAAATCCACAGACTACACATTCTTCTCAATGGATCATGGAACATTCTCTAAAATAGACCATATACTGGGTCACAAAGACTGCCTCCACATATTTAGGAAAATTGACATAATTCCCTGCATGATATAAGATCATAATGCTATATTCCTAGAAATCAACAACAAAAAAACCAACAAGAACCCCAACGGCAACTGGAAACTGATTAGCACACTCTTAAACAATAAATGGATAGTGGATGAAATAAAAAACGAAATTGCAAAATCCTGGAATTGAATGACAATGAGAACACATCATACCAAAACTTATGGGACACAATGAAGGCAGTCCTCAGATGAAAATTCATAGCACTCAATGCCTGCATAAAAAAGACAGAAAGATCCCAAATCAATAGCCTAACCATCCACCTAAAGGCATTGGCAAAACAGGAAAAATCCAACCCAAAGTGCACCAGAAGTAAAGAAATAATTAAAATCAGAGCAGAAATTAATGAATTAGAAACCAAGGAAACAATTAAGGCAATTGACAAAACAAAGAGCTGGTTCTTTGAAAAAATAAACAAGATTGACAAACCTCTGGCCAATTTGATCAAGCACAAAAAGGAGAGACTCCAAATTAACAAAATTCAAAATGAAAAAGGAGAGATCACAACAGACATCAGTGAAATCAGCAGAATCATCAGGACTTATTTCAAAAACCTCTACTCCACAAAACTGGAAAATGTGGAGGAGATGGATAAATTCCTGGATGCATATCATCTACCAAAGCTACACTCAGAGCAGATAAATCACCTTAATGAACGTATCGCAGACATGGAGATTGAAAAAGTAATAAAAAACCTCCCAAAAAAGAAGAGTCCAGGACCAGATGGATTCCCAGCCGAATTTTACCAAACCTTCATGGAAAAACTCAAACCAATCTTCCTAAAACTGTGCCACACAATTGAAGAACAGGGAAAGCTACCCAACTCCTTCTATGAAGCTAGTATCACCCTAATCCCAAAACCAGGCAGAGATGCCACAAGAAAAGAAAACTACCAGCCGATTTCCCTAATGAACATAGATGCAAAGATCCTCAACAAAATACTAGCAAACCGAATCCAACAACATATCAAAAGCATTATCCACCTTGACCAAGTAGGATTTTTCCCAGCAACACAAGGGTGGTTCAACATATGAAAATCTGTCAATGTAATACACCGCATAAACAAGCTTAAACATAAAAACCACATGATCATTTTGATAGATGCAGAAAAGGCCTTTGAGAAGATACAACATCACTTCATGATCAAAACATTGGAGATAATCAGCATGGCCTGTCCACATCTTAACATAATAAAGGCAATATACAAATCTCCAAAGGCCCAAATAATACTTAATTGAGAGAGACTGGAGGAATTCCCATTGAGATTAGGAACAAGACAAGGATGTCCTCTCTCACCTCTGCTTTTCAATATAGTTCTGGAAGTCCTATCCCAAGCAATAAGACAGGAAAAGGAAATAAAAGGGATACAATTTGGAAAGGAAGAAGTTAACTCTATTCACTAATGACATGATTGTATCTGTAAGAGACCCGAGAGACTCCATCCCAAAACTCCTGAAGGTGATTAACTCCTATAGCAAAGTAGCTGGATACAAAATCAATGCACAAAAATCGGTAGCATTTCTGTATGCAAATGACAAACCACAGAAAAAGAAATAAAGGACATAGTCCCATTTCCAATAGCAACAACAACAAAAAAAATAAAATACCGGGGAACAACGTTAACCTAGGAAGTAAAAGATCTATACAATGAAAATCAAAAAACTCTCAAAATAGAAATTGAGGAGGACTTGAGAAGATGGAAAGACCGCCCATGCTCCTGGATAGGCAGAATTAACATTGTGAAGATGGCAGTCCTACCAAAGGCAATATATAGATTTAATGCAATTCCAATTAAAATCCCAACAGTGTTCTTCACAGATAGAAAAAATGATCTCAAATTTCATATGGAAAGGCAGAGGCCTCGCATATCCAAACATATCCTCAGCAAAAGAAATACCTCTGGTGGCATCACCATAACTGATATAAAGCTATACTACAAAGCCATAGTAATAAAAACAGCATGGTACTAGCATAAAAACAGGAGTATAGACCAATGGAATAGACTTGAGGACCCGGATTTTGGGTCCACCAACTATAGCTACTTGATATTTGACAAAGGCCCAAACAATATAGGCTGGAAAAAAGATAGCATCTTCAACAAATGGTGCTGGACAAACTGGATAATCACATGCAGGAAACTAAAACTTGATCTACAATTTCACCATGTACTACACTCAAATCCAAATGTATCAAAGACCTCAACATAAGACCAGAAACTCGAATACTACTAGAAGAAAATTTAGGAAGTACTTTCCATGATATAGGAAAAAAGACTTCCTGAACAAACCCCCAGTGGCTCAAGTCCTTAAACAGTTACTCAACCAATGGGATCATATGAAGCTGAAGAGTTTCTTTACAGACAAGCATATAGTAAGCAAAGCCAATAGAATACCCACAGAGTGGGAGAAAATATTTGCAGGTTATCCAACTGATAGTGGTCTTATTTGTAGAATTTACAAAGAACTCAAAATTCTATACAATAAGAAGACAAATACCCCACTCACAAAATGGGGTGCAGAGTTGAACAGGCAATTCACAGAGGACAAAATACAAATGGCAAACACACACTTAAGAAAATGTTCATCATCCCTAATCATCAGAGAAATGCAAATTAAAACAAATATGAGATTCCACCTTACCCCAATAAGGATAGTCAACATCAAAAAGTCAAATGAAAATAAATGCTGGTGATTTTGTGGAGAAGCAGGGACACTCATTCTCTGTTGGTGGGAATGTAGGATGGGACCACCACTCTGGAAAGCAATATGGAGACTCCTAAAAAAGCTGACTATAGAAATACTAACAGACCCAGTTATACCCTTACTGGGCATCTACCCTAAAACCTTCAAACCACAGGCCAGAGAGATTTGCTCAACTATGTTTGTAGCGGCTCAATTCGTAATAGCTAAAAGCTGGAATCAACCCAGATGTCCATCATTAGAAGAATGGATAACAAAGATGTGGTATATCTACACAATGGAATTCTATACAGCAGTAAGAAAAAACCGACACAAAGATATTTGAGGAAAAATGATTGAACCTGGAACTGATCATTCTCAGTGAACCTACCCAATCACAGAAAAAAAAAAAAATTGGCACATAGTCTCACTCATCTACAATACCTAACCTGAATCTACCCAAGGCACCTTACATACTCAGCAAGTACCTCATGGACTAGACAATAGGATGGAAGGGAGGGCGGGGAGGGCATCGAAGGGTGGAAAACAGTAATCTGGACTTCCTAAAAGTCAGAACAAATTGTTGAACTTCACTAGACCTCTATAGGAAACACCTGAACCACAAGACACTGGAGAGGGTAGGATCAAGACTAACCTAAATATTCTACATCTTCCTTCCCTCCTTCTCCCCTTCTCCCCTCTATCTCTCTCCTCTCTAAATCTTGTATATTAGTTATGTTTTTCCTCAATTTATTAGTGGGCACTGGCCTGTAACCCCCTCTTCCAGCTTGGGGCTACCATCCACAATGAGCTTTTGATCAGAGAAATCTACAAGGTTTCCCAAAACAATGACATACTTCTGTCAGAGTACTTGATGACCCACCAAAGGCCATTGGTAAGACCCTATTGCTGAAGACTCCATATGCAGCTGATACGCAAAATCGAATGGCATGGCTGGAAGCCAGGAGAGAGTCAGTCCCCAGACAGCGTGTCTAGTGCCAGAATGTGCTACATGGGCGACTGGGGGAAACGACCAATATCTGTCCAAGCAACTCATTGTCTAATCTAATTAGCAACAAATAACCTGACATGATGCTCACACAAGTGCAATAGTGGCACACAGCCATGGTGAGGAACCAACTACTCTTTATTTGGCTAACTGATCCACTCAGTGGTACTAGACCCATAACTGGAGCTGGGAAACAAGTCAGAACCATACCCAAACACAAGCCCACTCTACAATATTAAGCTATCATCAATCATGGGGAACAAGAGGGCCTACTCCTATCAATCTGTCTATCAAAAAAGTAAGTGTTGTTTCAATTTTCTTGGTGCTAACTTACTCTCCGTTGGTGAATCTGCTTCTCTTTTTCAGATAGATGCAGATCTTATGGAGAGAGCTGCCCCAACATACCTCAAAAGGGGCCCAACTGAAACTAAGGACAACTGGCGAAATAAGCAAGGGTGATGTTTTCCTGTGAACCGGATACCAGCACAAAGGGGAAGGAGACCAACGCAGAGAAAAATCAACTCCTACCAAATCAGAGAGCCAGAGCCTCAGATGCCCCCAACACCTCAGCACTGAAGCAGACCAAAAATGAACCCAACATGGCTCAGGGAAATTTTTCAGAAGAGGAGGCGAAAAGAATGTCAGAGTCACCTGTTGGGTCATGATTTGCAGAGACATTTATCATACCAATAACTGGGGACTAACCCCAAAGTGCACGACCCATTTATATCAACAAGGAGGGTCTCATGGGAGGGGGTAGATCATAGATGAGCCTAAACAATGGTACCAAACTGCCTGTATTTGATGGAAAGAAAACTAATAAATCAAATAAAAATAAAATAAAATAAAATAAAAAATAAATAAATTAATTAATTAAAAAAAAAAGAAATTTGTGATTGTCTTTACTAGTACAGCTCAGAGAAAGAAGGTATCCAGATACTTATTGCTATAACCTCTTTTCTCAGCAGAGCTCTTTTTACAGGTTTTTTTTTTTTCCCTGAATCACTTAATTGTACATCCACAGAGAGGGCAGCTAAAAGTGCTTCTTGTTAAGAGACAGACTCTCTGGGTTAAAATGTTCCAAATTATCACAGAGAACTAAGGTACAATCACTGGGAATGTGTGAATTATCACAAATGAATTATTTAATTTACATCAACAAGTTTTTTGTTCTCAGAATACTTTGATCCAGGTATTATAATAATGTTAGGTGAACCAATATGCAGGACAGCCCACACAAAGCATGTGTAGTATTGTGTGCTATAGCAAGCTGAATTTTCTGTTTATTGTTGTGATATAGATCTTGGCAATAGGGGCAATGAAGCACTGTGGAGTGAAGCCTAATTCTCAGCAACTTTGGGGATTTGGGAAAGTGCAATTGAAGTGGAGCATATGCTCACTGAGGTGCACAAAATGTGCATACTGCAGGAGTGAAATTGGGGCAAGCCAGGCATGGTGGCTCACACCTTTAATCCCAGCACTCAGGAGGCAGAGGTAGGAGGATTGCTGTGAGTTCAAGGCCATCATGAGACTACAGAGTGATTTCCAGGTTAGACTGGGCTAGTGAGACCCTACCTCGAAAAACCAAACAAACAAACAAAAAAAAGGGGGGGGGGGCAAATGCAATGTGAGAAACGGGATGAAAAATGGTGAAGAGTATTAGATGAAGAGAGCACCGCAGTAATAGAAAATGGCCCACATAGTGGTCAGAGGAGAAGAGAACATGGAACACAAGACAACACTAGTGAGAAGTGACTAAAAAGAGTTTAAGCAGAGTGGGGTTTTGAAAACGTGGGCTTAAGCACTTTGAACCACAACAGAAGAAACATCATGGCTTTGAGAAAAGAGTGTGATCAGATACCTGACACAGTACAGACCCACTGAGCCCTTTTTCTCACAGTGCTCTTTCTTAATTGCTAGGAATGTTTTTTACTATTCATGTCCTGAGAAATGACCACTGCTAACAGCATCTGAGTTGCCATTCAACCACTAAAAATACGAAACTAGCTAAAATGTATTTTATCTCTAACTTCAAATTACTTGAGAAAAAAGTCACTGGTGTCACCCAGATTAGGAAACCTGTAGTCCATTAAAGTGTGACTCAGGGTGTTTAAGGAATTTGCCTTTCAAGCCAAAGGACCCATGACACATGTTAGACAGATACACAAGGCGGTGCACATATCTGGAGTTTGTTTGTAGTGGCTGGAGGACATGGCATGCACATTATCTCTCCCTCTCTTCCTCTCCCTCATTCTCTGTAAAATCAATAAATAGATGAAAATAAAATATTTAAAGTGTGACTCAGGGATGGTGTTGCTGACAGCTTCAGCTTTACTGAGATGTACTTCCAGACCAGACACTGTTATGGGTGAAGGGATTTATTGAAGTTTACAGATCTAGGGGAAGTTCCACAATGTCAAAAGAAGCTAGCCTGCCTTCACAGGTCCAAGCAGAGACAGAGAAGCAGAAGCCAAAAGCCACACAGCACAGCACTCTTTAGGAACTCCAGCTAGGCACACTTTGAATATCTTTAGATTGAAATCTTAAGCCCACCACCACACCTTAGGAGTTGCTCAGTGACACCACCTCCAGCCAGGTGGCTACAGATGCAAAGGACAAACTAATAAAACACTGAATATAGTGGGGGCCATCTATTCAAGCTACCACTTTCCACCCCAAACCCCAATATATTTAGAACCATCACACACTGTAAATTGTACTCAGTTCAATTTCAAAGGTCCCCATTGTCTTGACCAATTTAAGATAGTAAGTCCTAGCCAGGCATGGTGGCACACACCTTTAATGCTAGCCCTCGAGAGACACCACCACACTTTAAGATCTGCCCAGTGACACCACCTCCAGCCAGGCGGCTGCAGATGCAAACTACATAACATGCTGAATATATTGGGGGCCATATATTCAAACTACCATAGATAGTAATTTGGGAGTAACAGGCTTCTGTATTGAAACTGTTAAATAACACCTTGTAGTGGACATGGGTTTGGACAGAAATCTGCGTTGGACTAACAGACCAAGCTAATAGTTTCACCAGAGTAACTGGGCCTTGGTTGATTAAGGAAAGCCTAAAGAGGTCCTATTGACCATTAACTAATCAAGTTGCAACCACATGATGTCTAAACAGTTGATGGTCTAAACTGTAGCCAACTCAGTTGTTTTCCACATCTTACTTCTGTTTCTTTACAAATACTGTCTAATCATATTGTACCATAATACAGAGATTTTACAATGAGATTTTCTTCTGAGAGTTGTTTCATTGAAAAATTGAGTTTGTTTTCTTCTTTTTTTTTTTTTCCTCAAATGAGGTATAGTTGATGAAAATGGAGTCATGAACCTTCCCTTTTAACATCATATCATGGGGTAGAGAGACTAGGGATCCATGTGAGAAATGGTGAACTTGTTATAAAGGTAGAAAACATAGTGAGGGCAAAGGCAAGGTGGTAAGCTTCTAATATTGGAAACAAGTTGTCAAGCATAGTTATAACTTGTATAAAGCATATAACATTGCTAGAAGGGAGGCCAGGTCTTAAAATATTTTTAAAATATTAACTCTTAATCTTATGGGTGATGAAATATCAGTAGCTTTTAATCTTAAAGGCAATGAAATACCATTGAGAAATGGGAAATATGGCTAGGTAAGGCTTTATTTTAAAACTGAGTTCAGATAGGTTGTATTCCTGTATGCTTTGGAAGGGGGCTCTTGCTACAAGGCAGAGAATGTACTGCGCACATCTGGGTCCTGGAGGAACAAAGAGGACTAGTTGTCCTTCCATTCCTCCCTTCCTTCCTGTTTTACTTCCTTTGCTTCTTCCCTTTTCTCTTTCTGCCCTTCTCTCTCCCTTCTTCTCTGACTACTGATAAGAAAATAATTTATCACTGAAACTTATTGCACAGGTGTGCAAATGTCCAAATGCTGAAAGATTTAGAAGAAACAAAATCTAAAAGTAAAGGAAAAATGAAGAAATTTTACCTCTTGGACTTTATCCTGTGCAAATAAGCAGTTATCTCTGCAAAGTTCCTTATGCAAGTTCTGTATTGTCATGTTTTTAATAGAAGTAACATTTCCTATAAGCTAGAAGCAACATTTATTTTCAGTGTTTAGGGTACAATTAAATGAATCATCTCCATAGAGTAGAATACTAGGATGCTATTCCCCCAAATACTTGTACACTTCAAATTTCAAAAGCAAAATTGCAATATATTACACACACACACACACATACACACACACACATACATACATATATGTGTAAACACACACACATACACACATATATATGGGGATGTATGTTTATGTTTGTTCATATATGTGTGGATGCGTGGGTGTGTGTTCACATACATTTAGGGGCCAGAGATCAACATTTGATGTCTTCTTCTATCTCTCTCCACTTTATTCTCTTCCTAAATCTAGAATTCACTACTGTGGCTCAATCAGCTAGCCAGTGGTTCTCTGGTATTATCTGGGATCACTGTCATTTTATGTGAGTTCTGACTAGTCAACCTCAGGCATTCATGCTTGCACAACAAATACCTTACCCACTAAGCCATCTCCCCAAACAATATACCACAACTATTTATTTTAAAAAGGAAAATACACACTGAAATGATCAGAAAGACTAAATATAATTAAAAGTTAGCATTATGGCCTAAATTGTGTCCCCAACAAGTTCTAACCTCCACATTCTCAAAGTGCAACTATTGTAAGATATTTTTGAAAAGTAACTAGGGTTAAAAACAAGGCCACTAAAATGGACTTCTTAATCCAGTATTCCAAGTATTCTTATAAGAAGAGGAGGTTAGAGCCAGACTTGGTAGTTCACACTTGAAATTTTAGGTACTCAAGAGGTTGAGGCAAGAATATCACAAGTTCAAGGCCTGCCTAAGCTGTAGAGTGCAAGGTCAGAATAGATAATTTAGTAAGACATTGTCTCAAAAACAAGAAAAAGTAAAAGGAGATCTGGGGATATAGCTCAGTGATAGAGTGTTTGGTATCATGTGTAAGTCCCTAGGCTCAAACCACAAGGACACAGAGCATACATGGGATAGTGAGGCCCTCCATAGGTCAAATCGAGCTTTCCTTTGATTTCACAAATAGAGCTTTATTGAAACACAACTGCATTCACTCATTGTAAAAACTGTTCACAACTATTTTTAGGCTATAAGGGCAAATCTGAGGAGACAAAAGGGATTCACAAGTTCTTTGAAACCTAAAACATTTACTGGTTGGTCCTGCCAAACATCTTAACTGCTGAGACAATGTGTGCCAACCACATCCAGTCATACTTAAGTCCTGAAATCTTATAAGCAGCTATGAAAATAATAGAAATAGATTCTTCTTATTCATATATTAGTAATTTACAAAAGAAAATTGATCATTTTTAAGTTTTATATTTTTTAATTTTAGATATCCTTAGATAGTAACAGGAAATATATTAGTGAATAGAAATGTGTATGAAAGGAAATGAACTTAAAAATGAAATGAATACCCCCACCCCACCCCCCTTTTTTTTTGGCTCTGGCTCTAGCCCAGGCTGGTTGTAGTCTCAGGTCTCAGGGTGGTCTTGTACTCACAGTGATCTTCCTTCTACCTCTGCATCTGAAGTGCTGGGTTAAAAGCATGAAATGAGCATGCCAGGCTTGATATCTCTGCTTTTTTATGAAAGGGTTTTTTAACTTAAGATCTGTATTGTATGATATAAATATAGTTACTTTCGATATCCTTTGGTAACCATTTACATGGACTATTTTTTTTCCGTCACCCGCTTGCAATCTGTGTGTGACCTTAAATATAAGCTGAGTTACTTTAGGCAACATACATGTGAATTGTGTTTTCTTTCTTCCTTTTTATAATCTATTAAGCCACAAAGTGTGTTTTGATTAGTGATTTCAATCAATGTAGAGTTAAAATAATTAATGATAAGGAAGTATTTATTACTGCCACCTCCTTAATTGATTTAGTTCTTTGAACTTTCCTCTCTTGCTGTCTTCTTTTGTATTGTATTCTGCTGTACTGATATGCTTTGTTTCTTTCTGCCTTACTCTTGTGGAAATTCTCAGAATATATATAAGATACCCAATAAATGTAAAAGTATAATTTTGGTCACTACCAACATTATTCAATCACATGCAAAACCTGTACATGTTATCTTCCCTCCCCTTTGTGGTATTATTATTACAATGTGTGTGTGTGTGTATATATATATATATGTGTGTGTGTGTGTGTGTGTGTGTGTGTGTCTGTTTAGTTACTTTAATATTATTGTCTTAAACCTTTGTGTTTAAATTAAAAAGATTTACTCACCTCCATTACAATAATAGAGTACTCCATATTTTTTATTTATCTACCTTAACACTTAACAATGAATTTCTTAATATCTTATTCACCATGGTTAGGGTTAGTGATCTTTTACTTCAACATGAAGAATTTCTGCAAGCAGGTGCTTGAACTCTGTCCAATTTGTTGGTGTTGCCAAAACACCCTTTCCTTTTCTATTTTCTGGAGAAGTATTTTCCAGATATATTAAAACCAGATGAGTTTTTTTTTTTTTAATTTCCACACTTTGAATATATTGTCTCACTCCCTTGTATACCATAGGATTTCTGCTGAGATTTCATCTGTAGTCATGTGTGGTTTCCCATGTGTGTGAACACACGCTTTTGTCTAACTGCTTTCAAATTCTATCTTTGTCTTTGATTTGGAACAATTTCATTGTAGTGTGTATCAGTTGGATTTTTGAAGGCAAATTTTACTTGATTAATTTTGGGTTTATTGGACATAGATGCCCATATTTGCTATATTTAGTATTTAGATGTTTCATAGTCATTATTTCTGACCGTCTCTCTTCTTCTTGGACTCCTATAGTACACACAGAGATGCACTCTTAATACACTATGAGTCCCTAAAGCTTCTTTCACTTTTTTAAAAATATATTTTATTTATTTATTTTAGAGAGAGAGAGAGAGAGAGAGCAAGCAAACAAATGGGCGCTCCAGGACCTCCAGCCACTGCAAATGAATTCCAGACACATGCGCCCCTTTGTGCATCTGGCTTAAGTGGATCCTGGAAAATCAAACCCGGATCCTTTGGCTTTACAGGCAAATGTCTTAACTGCTTTAAAGCTAATGTTTTGTACATTGTTTAAATCAGTTGCAGAGCCTTGTTTTCAGGGTCACCCATCCTGTCCTCTGTGTCTTCTATTGAATTCTTTGAATGGACTTGGAATGCTTTAGAGCTTCTCAAATTCTTTTTTATTTTTTTATTTTTTTGGTGGGGGGGTTCAAGGTAGGGTTTCACTCTAGTTCAGGCCAACCAGGAATTCACTATGTAGTCTCAGGGTGGCCTCAAACTCATGACAATCCTCCTACCTCTGCTTCAGAGTGTTGGGATTAAAGGCGTGTGCCACCACACCCAGCTTCAAATTCTTTTAAAATAGTATATATGCTGTGCATGCCTTCACTTATCACTTTGTTCAACTACTGTTCTACTGATAGTGGTTAACAGCTATTTGAGGCATCCATGTGATTTGTAATACCCTGAATGGAATGGTGTATTTTAATTCTTTTTTTTTTTTTAAGATTTTTATTTATTTGAGAGAGGGAGAAAGAGAATATGCAGGGGAAGGCTTCTATCCACTGCAATCAAACTCCAGACACATGTGCCTCCTTGTGCATCTGGCTTACGTGGGTCCTTGGGAATCCAACCGAGGTCCACTGGCTTTGCAGGCAAAAATGTTAATTGCTAAGCCATCTCTCCAGCCCTATGTTTAATTCTATCAAGAGAATTTGTTTCCTTAGGGCGATTTCTCGAGACTCATTTTGTTTCTTTACTTGGAACATGTTCATCTGAATCTGTCTTCCTTTCTTTGCTGTGGTGTTGTCAATATGTTGATCTGGAATTTTTCCCTGTCATAGTACCCATTGTTCAGGAGATGACCCTCATCAAATAGGCCAGACAAATATGGAGGATTCTGCCAGCCCTTTTCCTGCTCAGGGAGAAGCAGTCAACTATGGTTTAGCTGGCTTGCTGTGGCAATGTATGAGGGAGAGTAGTTGTGTCTGTTAGCTGAGGTTGTTACCTCAATTTTCCTCCAGGTGCTCAGAAATAGTGGAATTGGGTCTAGATTTGTGCTGTAGATGAGTGAGACTATGTGGTGATTTTTCTTTGCTGTGATTGGGTAAGTTCATTGAGAATGATCTGTTCCAGGTTCAACCATTTTTCCTCAAATTTCATTGTGTCATTTTTTTCTTACAGCTGTATAGAATTCCATTGTATAGATACACCACCTCTTAGTTATCCATTCTTCTAGTGATGGACATCTTGGTTGATTCCAGTTCTTAGCTATTACAAATTGAGCCACTACAAACATGGTTGAGCAAATCTCTCTGGCCTGTGGTTTGAAGGTTTTAGGGTAGATGCCCAGTAAGGAAATAACTAGGTCTGTTGGTATCTCTACAGTCAGCTTTTCCAGGAGTCTATATATTGCTTTCCAAAGTGGTTGTACCATCCTACATTCCCACCAACAGTGGATGAGTGTTCCTACTTTTCCACATCCTCACCAGCATTTATTTTCAGTTGATTTTTTGATGTTTTCTATCCTTACTGGGCTAAGGTGGAATCTCATATTTGTTTTAATTTGCATTTCCCTGATGATTGGGGATGATGAGATTTTCTTAAGTGTGTGTTTTCCATTTGTATTTCTTTCTCTGTGAACTGCCTGTTCAGCACTTTTCCCCATTTTGTGAGTGAGTTGTTTGACTTTTTATTGTTTAGATTTTTGAGTTCTGTGTAGATTCTAGAGATTAGGCCTCTGCCAGTTGGATAATTAGCAAATATTTTCTCCCATTCTGTGGGTAATCTATTGGCTTTGCTTATTATATGCTTGTCTGTAAAGAAACTCTTCAGCTTCATGTGATCCCATTGGTTGAGTGACTGTTTAAGATTGTGAGCTACTGGGGTTTTGTTCAGGAAGTCTTTTTTCATTCCTAAATCATGGAAGATACTTCCTAAATTTTCTCCCAGTACTAGTTGAGTTTCTGGTCTTATATTGAGGTCTTTGATCCATTTGGACTTGAATGTAGTATAAGGCAAAATGGGTAGATCAAGTTTCAATTTCCTGCATGTGGTTATCCATTTTGTTCAGCACCATTTGTTGAAGATGTTGTCTTTTTTCCAACCTATATTGTTAGGGCCTTTGTTGAATATCAAGTAGCTATAGTTGCCTGACCCAAAGTCCAGGTCCTCAAGTCTATTCCATTGGTCTATACTCCTGTTTTTATGCCAGTACCATGCTGTTTTTATTACTATAGCTTTGTAATATAGCTTTAGATCAGGTATGGTGATGCCTCCAGAGGTATTTCTTTTGCTGAGGATATGTTTGGTTATGTGAGGCCTTCTACCTTTCCATATAAAATTTGAGATCATTGTTTCCATTTCTGTGAAAAGCACTGTAGGGATTTTAATTGGAATTGTATTAAATCTATATATTGCCTTTGGTAGGCCTGCCATCTTCACATTGTTAATTCTGCGTATCCAGGAGCATGGGAGGTCTTTCCATTTACTCAAGTCTGCCTCACATTTCTTTGTCTGTATATTTGTCCTTTGTTTATAATATGGCTACTGACTTTTATGCATTGATTTTATATCCCACTACTTTCTTGAAGGAATTAATAACCTTTAGAAGTTTTGAGATGGAGACATCTGGGTTTCTTATGTATAGGATCATGTCATCTGAAAAGAAGGCTAACTTGACTTTTTCCTTTTCCATTTGAATCCATTTTCTTTCTTTCTCCTGTCCTATTGCTTGGGATAGTATCTCTAGTACTATGTACTAGTACTAATAGCAGTGGTGAAACTGGGCCTGACTGTCTTGTTCCCAATCTCAATGGGAATTCCTTGAGTCTTTCCCCATTACGTTTTATTTGGGCTTTGGGTGCTTTATACATAGCCTTAATTATGTTGAGATATAAACTCTCCATACCTATTCTTTCCAGGAGTTTGATTATGAGGAGTATTATATTTTGGCAAAGGCCATCTCTGCATAAATTGAGATGATTATGTGGTTCTTATGGTTAATCTTATTTATGTGGTATATTATGTTGACTGATTTCCATATTTTGAACCATTCCTGTATCCCTGGGATGAAACCTATTGATCAAGGGAGATAATGCTTTGGATGTGTTGGTGAATCCAGTGGGCAAGGATTTCTTCAGGATATTTGCATCTAAGTTCTTCAGGGGTATAGACCTACAGTTTTCTTCTTGCATCTTTGTCTGCCTTTGGTATTAGGGTTATTCTAGTTTCATAAAAGGAGTTGGGAACATTTTGAGAAAAAATTAGTTTGTCATTTAATGAAGGTTTGATAAAATTTGGCTGAGAAGCCATCTGGTCCTGGACTTTTCTTTTGGAGGAGATTTTTGATTACCTTTTCAGTCTCCATAGGTTTGTTTAGGAAATTAATCTTCTCTGAGTTTAGTTCTGGTATGTGTCTAGGAATTTATCTATTTCTTCTAGATTAATGAATTTTGTGGAGTAGAGGTTCAATATTTCTTTATTTTCTCAAAGAACCAGCTCTTTGTTAGATTGAGTTTTCTTAGTTTCCAGTTTATTAATTTCTGCTCTGATCTTGATCATTTCATTTTTATCTGGAGTTTTTGTGTTGGATATTTTTCCAGTGCCTTTAAGTGGACAATTAGATTATTAATTTGGGATCTCTCTGTCTTTGTTATGAAGGCATTTATCACTTGGAATTTTCCCCTTAGGACTGTTTTCATTGTGTTCCATAAGTTTTGGTAGGCTGTGGTTTCATTATCATTCAATTTTAGGAATTTTACAGTTTCTTGTTTTTAAATTTTAATTTCTTCCTCAACCTTCATTGTTTAAATGCGTGTTCTTTAGTATTCAGTACCTGGTGGAGTTCTTGATGAGTCTCTTGTTGTTGATTTCAAGCTTGAAAGCATTGTGATCTGTTTCCCTGAATTTATAGAGGCATGCTTTGTAGCATAATAAATGGTCTATTTTGGAGAAGGTTCCATCAGCTGCTGAGAAGAATGTATATTCTTTAGAGTTGGGGTTGAAAGTTCCATAGATGTTCATTAGATCTAGTTAATCTATGGTACCGTTAAGCTCTATTTTTCCCCATTAATTTTCTCCTTGGATGATCTGCCTATTGATGATAATGGAGTATTAAGCTGACTATGATGTTTTTGATGTTTATTTCTGTTTTGTTGTCAACTAGGTTATGTTTATTAAACTGTGGTGCATCTGTGTTTGATGCATAGATTTATGATCATGATGTTCTCGTGTTGGATAATTCCCTTGATGAGGAAGAAGTGGCTTTCTTTGTCCTTTATTATTACTTTTGGTTTGAAGTCTATTTTATCAGATATTAATATAGCAATACCTTCTTATTTCTTCTTTACATTTGTTGTAACACAATTTTACATCCTGTCACACTGAGGAGGTGTCTATATTTGGTAATGAGGTGGGTTTTTTGATGACAGCAGAAAGAAGGTCCATTTTTTTTAAAAAAAATTATTTTATTTATTTATTTATTTATTTATTTATTTATTTATTTATGTGTTAGAGAGAGAAAGGTAAAGAGGCAGATAGAATGGGCATGCCAGTGCCACTAGCTACTGCAAATGAATCCAGACTCATGTGCCCCCTTGCGCATCTGACTTACGTGGGTCTTGGGGAATCGAATCAGCATCCTTTGGCTTTGCAGGCATGTGTATTAACCACTAAACCATTTCCTCAGTCCAGAAGGTCTGTTTATTGTTCCCTCCTGATAACTTGTGTATTTTTATGGGTGTGGTTAAATCCATGGATATTTAAGTTAATTACTGTGAGGTTTAAGTTCATCCCTGCCATGAGGAGGTCTTTTTATGGGGTTTGGTTCTTTCTTGTTTTTATAGATTTTTGAGCTGGTCTATGTTGGGTTTTTGTGATCTTCTTGTTGGTTGTTGAGGTTGGTTACTTGATTCGTGAGTACTATTCTCTGAGGTATTCTCTTTAGGTTTGGCTTAGTGTTCATATAATCATAGAGTTGACTTTTCTCATGGAATATTTTCCTTTTACCATCTATTATGAAGAGGATTTCACTGGTTAGAGTAGCTTGGGTTTGAAACCATAGTTTGTTAGACTTTGAAGTATTCTACTCCAGGCCCTTCTCCCCAAGCTAGCCACAGGGGGACCTACAGAGAACAGAAAACTGGACAGAGTCCCAGGGATCAGGTATCTGGCCTACTCACTGTACACCTACTATGTACAACCTGTGGCACAGGGTATCTGGGAATGGGGACCCACTGGCACTTGGATAAGGGAGGTGAAGAAAGTGGCTTTCTTCCATCCTGTTTCTATATTTCTTGAAAAGGAATTTTATCCTTAAATGGGTAGCTGAGCAAGTGTAAATGTTGTGGGAAAGATGGTCTATGGCTGCCTTCTCTGCCCTTTTGCTGATCTATGGCTGTTAACATTAAAGAGACTGAGAAAAATGTCTGTCATTGACAATTATATATATATCAGGAATTTAAAAATTAATTTTCATTTATTTATTTGTAAGCAGTTAGAGATAGAAGAAAGACAGATGGAGAGATTTCCTCCAGTAACTGAAAATGAACTCCAGATATGTAAGATGTGTGTGCCACTTTGTGTGTCTGGATTTATGTGGGTACTAGGGAATTGAACTCTGGTCATTAGGCTTAGTGGGCAAGCACCTTAACCACTGAGAAATCTCTCCATCCCCAGGAATGTTTTTTTAATGATAATTTTATATCTGAAATTTAAAGTTTTTCAAACAAAATGAGACTTTATGAAATGGTTACCTAATAATGTGATTGCAATTCACCTGTATCTCCCCATATATTCATGAGCTTCCATATAACAGGATATATATATTCAACTTTAATAGAAGTTTCTTCCTACATACCCAGCCAGAACAATGAATATCGTGCCAAGAGGAAATTAACCAGACTGGCAAATAATGCAATATTTTTTCCCCACTTTTAAACTGTGTGATGATCTCATGAAAAGGTACACATGTGACACAGTTTCTTCAGATGAATGGTCCAGTGGGTCCTTCATTATGAGATACTTTTCAGATGGCAATTAATTGCATAACTGACCATGTGACTTCTTCATAAACCTGTCAACATCCATCCCATGGCATGATGATGATTCTCCTTAATTTTAAGTTTTGGTGCCAGAGCTAATACTCACAAAGGGATATTTTCCATGAATTAAACATGCTCATGGGTATAATGAAACTAGTGTATGATACTGGTCAAACAAGAGATGTTTCTTCATAGTCCAATAGATTGCTCTGCAGATATAAGCCCATATAAATGATGCTCTGATCAAATTAATATGAAACTTAAGACTGGTGTTTTAAACCTTATAAGAGGGGATTTCGTCTAATGCTTGTCTTATTCCTGCAAGAATGTAGCTTGAGTTTGCATTTCTCAGCTTTCAACAATGAATTGATTACACTGCCCTCTACATAAACATGCCAGCCCACTTGGCTTTCACTGTGATGTCGCTTGTGTTTGTTTACAAGTGCAATTAGAGAGTTTTATTTTCCAAACTGAGTTTGCTGAAAAGACCATCTTCAACCAAAGCATTCAGTTTATAAATCATATTCCAAAGACAGGAAAGAAAAAGAAGAAAAAACCTTATCACAGTAAAAGCCTGAAAGAAAACAATAGCAGTAAATTCTATCAGTAGCAAGATGAGATGTTCTATTTCTATCAATAAGAAAAAAATTGGAAAATAAAAGCATAACAAAAAGTGAAAATAACTTGTGGTTCATTTGTAGGTCTGTGTGATTTCTGGTCTGTGTATTTGGAGCTTTGCAACAAAAAGACCCTTCCACAACTTATATGCATTTTAAGGTATGATAGTTTCAAAGCCTTGGTAATATGTAAGCCATACTTGCTGAATGTAACATATTAAACAGCTCACTAGACTTAAAGAGTTCAGAATATTAAAACTAAAATTGTACTAGTAGCTCTGCCTGTCTTTGTGCCAAAGAAGTACGAGTGATTTTTGAATAAAGAAAACAACAGCGTTTGTCTGAGCTTGCTAACAGTCCCCAGTGACACGCTGCCATGCAGTAGGATGACTGCTCTGAACATCGATTAGGCAGCATCATCATGTGCAATGTTATATATTCAAGAAATGACAACAGATGCTGGTACATGGCTAGAAAAGAAAACGAGATATTGAAATCACACTTATCTTTTACCAGTGGAGATTACTCTACAGTCTTAACTTGTACTTGTCCTTAAATGAACATGCCCCATCACCAATCCCACTGCACTGGAAGGTAAATAATAAAGCAAAATTTATGTAACACAATTTATTTCTAAAAGTATAATAACAGACTCAAGTGTCACCCTGCCTTTACCTCTCAGATATTTTTGCTAAGACATATAGTAAGGGTGGGCATCTATTAACCAAATGAATCTGGTAATACAGTGCAGATCATAGCTGGTGCTAAGAGAACTATTGAGCTGATCAGGTTGTCTATCTGCATTGTGTTCCTCTTCCCATCGCATGCTCCTGTGCACTTTTTGAAAGATAATAGGGATTATAGTTTCTCCTAAGGCTTACTCATGAGTACCAATTACACATTCACACTCCCTCATGGCTCAGGTGGGCTTCAGAAAAGAACTGGAAAGCTGAACAAAGGAGAAAGAAAGTTAAAATGGTGCCTGTGAGAAACGAGGGCTGCTAGGCATGGTGTGTGTGGTAGCAGAGGAGGGGTGCCACCAGGGCATGGTGGTGATAAATAGTTCATGGCCAAGTGCCATGTAGCTGAAGTGACTAGAAAAAACATGAAATTCTTGATGAATACTGTTAGGAAGCCAGTGGCCTTTACTGCTTGGGTTTCAGGGACAGAGCATCCACCTGCTTCAAAGTTTCCAGTGCCTGAAGAACTCATTTGCACTCATCCCATTAAGAGCTTTTGCTCACTGCAGTGGCACATTGGGACGAGCTGTTCTGAGAAAGACGATCAGTCTCTGATAGATTGATACACACTGAAGACAAAGTTGAATCTCGGCAGTCTAATGGGCCCAGGGAGGCAGTAAATTTCACAGCAACTTGACACATTAATATAGAAGTACAGTCTGTTATATCAAAGGGAGATTGTCTTAGTCCTTAAGGGGAAACTGGCAATCCAAAAAATGAAGAGTGTGCACTGGTGACTTGAGAAAAATGTAGTTAACACTGCGAGCAAAAGTGCAGAGCCTGTTGCTTCTTGAGTTCTCAGAAGAGCAGGCTCAGCTTTCCAGAACTACACAGTCCACCACATGCTGTCACCTGGCCTGGCTTCTCGGGAACCCTGTGTTTATAACCATGGAGGAAGGGGACACAGCCAGGGATCTCGTGTGACAAGGCAGGCTCTCTCATGCCAATGTTGTTTTCCCATGTGTCTTTGCTTCATCATTGCTGCACAGACCTTGATCTTGTACCACTCCACACTCCAGGAAAAACTTAATGGTGGTATGCCAGGAAATTACCAAATCTACAAGATTGAGTATGTTGAAACTGTTTAATAACTTTTATAAAAATCAGAGAAAACAACAATGAGGTAGATTTTTGATTTAATGTTCAATGAAAACACAGACTACAAAACTGTCAGGATAGATGTAAACCCTACAGTCCATTCTATAGCAGACAGGATTAAAATATACTGTGAAAGGAGAGCTAGATATACTCTTCTGATTATGCAGGCTATTGTTTTTCACTTTGTAAATTCATTTAACCAGGTTGTAACATTATATTCTTAAGGCATGTATTTTAACAAACAATAGGAAATAGAAGTTAACTTGTTAATACCATTTGCCTTTCTTGCTTAGACATTATCTTACACTAACACAGTTAATGCATACACTTAAGTTTCTCCCATATCTGCAGCCCAAGTATAACTGATGAGAAAAAGGGCTCTTCTGTTGTGTTTGATCCCTCTGCCTTCACTTTACTCACTTTTCAGTGGCTGAAAATAAACCTGGTTCTTGTGTAACAAAAAGTTAATTTACCAAATCAATGTGTATTGGTCTGGAAAAAGGGTAAGCTCCTCTGTTCCATCTTTCTGTTTTGTTTTTTTCTTTCCAATAATATTCTGAAAACACATATAACACTAGGGTAAGGCTTTATTGAATGACATGAACAGTTGGGGGTCTAGGGAGACTAGGGGTAACAGTTCTTTACATATTTTGGAAGAAGATTGGTATGACAATACATTTGACATTACATCATTTCTAGTACTTCAAAGAAAAAATGAATACTTCAGAGAGAGGCAGAAAGAAAGAGAATAGGCATGTCAGGGCTCCAGAGCACTGCAATTGAACTCCAGACATATGTGCCACCTTGTCCATCTGGCTTTAGGTCTGTCTGTACTGAGAAGTCAAACCTGGGATCTTCAGCTTTGCTGGCAAGCACCTTAATGTCTAAGCTATCTCTCCAGTCCCAAAAGACCTGTAATAGTGTGACAATTAAAGGACACAGAGGAAACTGAGTGTGACTTGCCCAAACTCCGGAAAATGTCATTTCTCATATTGAGAAGTGTCTGATAACACTTATAGATCATTACAAAGGTAGAGAAACACTTTCAATACATAGCTGTGGAATCATTTTATCATTTATACTACATATCCATCTGAATTAACTATAAAACACAGCTGTACTTAAATTCAAACAAACAAATCAACCAAGCACACCATGTCCCTTTTCCCTAAGTATGCTTTTAGTCCAACTGATTCAAAAGATCTAGTCAGGTCAAGCTAACCTCTGTCCAATGTTTTGATTTGCTTTTGATTACTATGGTATTATCTAGGTGGCAGTCTCCTAGAGAAGCAGTTGTATTTCACCTGATCTCTTCTCATACAAGTAACAAAAATTAGAAAAGAAAGAGAGGGAGAGAGAGAGAGAGAGAGGAGAGAGAGAGGAAGAGAGGGAGAGAGAGAGAGAGAGAGAGAGAGAGAGAGAGAGAGAGAGAGAGAGAGAGAGAGTAGATGCACCAGGGCCTCTAGCCAGTACAGACAAACTCCAGATGCATGTGCCCCCTTGTGCATATGGATAACATGATTCCTGGGTAATTGAACCTGGGTCATTTGGCTTTGTGTGTGTGTGTTCAAATTTTATTTTTATTGATAACTTCTATAATTGTAAACAATATCCCATGGTAATTCCCTCCTCCCACTTTCCTCTTTGAAATTCCACTCTCCATCATATCCATCCCCCCCCCCATTCAGTCTCTCTTTTGTTTTGATGTCATGATCTTTTCTTCCACTTATTATGGTCTTGTGTAGGTAGTGTCAGTCACTGTGAAGTCATGGATATCCAGGCAATTTTGTGTCTGGATGAGCATGTTGTAAGGAGTCTTACCTTTCCTTTGGTTCTTGCATTCTTTCTGCCACCTCTTCCACAATAGACCATGAGCCATGAAAGGTGTAATTGAGATATTTTAGTACTAAGCACTCCTCTGTCACATCTTCTCAGCACTTGGTGCCTTATGAGTCACACCAAGGTCACTGCCATCTGAAAAGAGGAGCTTCTCTAACCAAAAGTAAGAGTACTATTAATATATGGATGTGAACTTTAAAGAAGTGCTTGATGGACAGTTTGGTGAGCATGGAATATATATTTAGCTAGACAGCAGCAGATATTATACCTCTAGGGTGCATGACTACCCTTATTATAGGTTTTCAGTATCAGGGATGTATTCCCTCCTATGAAGCTGGTTTCTAGTCCAATTAGCGAGCAGTTGGTTTACCCCATAACAGACATGCTACTATTGCACTCATTGGCTCATGCCAAATTTAAGGCTTTCAGTGTCCACTGTAGAGTATCTTCACTGGTGATTTTTCTCTCTCCCATAGGGCTGCATGCAGTGTGGCTTTTTTCAGCTTCCTGTCAGTTGGTCTACATGGAGGAGATTTTCAGCTCATCTCTATCAGGATTTCTCAGTGATATTGAAGTCCAGGTAAGTGGAAGTGTTCAGCAATAGGGTCTTACCATCTATTCCTGGTGGGAAACCAAGGGCCTTGGCAATGGCCTGTAATGCTTTTGGGGTTTCAGGGACATCCACAGCCAAAAACTCACTGGAAGGTATCCTATCACTGGCACTGAAAAAAATCTAGTAACAATCTATGGCTTCTGAGTGTTCCATTGTCCAAAAACATAGGTTTCCATATGACTTATTTATATTCTCTTAGATTTTGATTAGCCTCCCTTCACCTTTCCTTTACCCAATCATAGTGTGATGATGCATGCCTGTAATTGCAGCACCAGAACTCAGGAGACTGTAATCAGCCTGGACTACATACATATATACATAGCTATATTCCCTCTCTCTCTCTCTCTCTCTCTCTCTCTCACACACACACACACACACACATACACACACACACACACACACACACACACACACACACACACACACAAACCATGGCACAGGGAGGAAAGATAGACTCAGCCCTGCTAAAGAATCAAAATACTAGCTTTTAAAAAAAGTTCAAATACTTTCTATGATTTTATTATGTGAAAATAGGAACAATGACAAAATAACTAGACTGAACAAGGTAGAGATAATCTACAGAAACTCTCATTGGCCCCTGGAGTATTCAGTTGACCAAATGAATAGACTATATCTTTTAAGATAAAATATAAGAAAAGAATTGAATCTGAAAAGTGAAAGACACTCTGATTTCTAGGAAATTTTTATGGTATAGTTAATCCTAAGATATGTTTCTCATCTAAACAATATGTCTCACAGAGGAAAAATGAGTAGTTCTTTAGTAATTTAGATTTTAAAAAATCACCTATAAGAGGAAAATAATCATGGTGACCTTAGATTTTTTCACTAGTAATAAACTTCACTAATAGTCAATGGGGTAATGACTTTAAAGTTCCACAGAACGGGATGTTTGACCCAAAGTTATTACACACAATCTATTTTCTGTAATTAATCAAAAATGTGCCAAGCCAGAACTTTTAAATGAGAAAGGAACTAGAGAATACATCTATAACCTTAATCCTACACAAATAGCAAATTTTAGTTGATTAACTTACAAATCAAAATAAGTGAACTGACAATGGAGAAGACATGATATAATCAGACCATTTAAATAACTATAAGAAATTGTGTCCACAGAAAAAAGTAATCATTATTTATCTGAATATATAAATATAACATAATAAATAGATAACATGGTGAAAATAGGCGAATAGTATAAAATATTCATAGTTTAATGTCTTCATTTTTATAAGGAGGAGTGTATTGATACTATTTAAAGTAAAGTAGTTATTTATTCATTTATACGCATGTTTGAGTGTGAGCTTCTTGCCAGGCTAGAGGACAACTTTGAGGTGTTTATATTTCACTTTCTTTGGGAAAAGGTCTGTATTTGCTGCCTGCCACACTGCCAAAGAAACAATGCCAGATCAGCTGTCTTGTGATCTGTGGATGCTCCTGTCTCTGACTCTTGATGTTATAGTTGCATTGTGATCCAAGATAAATGCACCGTTTTGCATCTGGTTTTACATGGATGATGGAAAATTGAACCAAGGCTATCAAACTTTGTAAGCCAGCAACTTTAACTTCTCAGCTGGGAAGCCAACATCTTAATGATTTTCATAAACTTGCATACTTAATGTTTCAGGGATATTTTAAAGACCAAACTGTATTTGAAGCTCAATTATTTCTTCTGTTTTTTTTAGATTTATATATATTATTTTTCAATTTCATTCTTCTATATACATGTTTTTGGTAATTATAGTAAAGATGCTGGTGAAAGGTAATTTGCTTAACATTTTATAATGCATGCAAAAGTAAAAACACTGATTCAAAGAAAGATAATATGTACAACTGGTCAGGCCCAACGAATGTTGTCAAGCAGTTAGGCAATAAATTGCTCTTAAATTTGTTTTTCTTTATTTTTTGATGATTCTAATGATAAGTACATTGAAATTTCATTGATATAAATTTTGACTAAAATTCTATGGAGTATAAATTCCACTTATGGATAGAGCTTGCTTCATGAATGGATAATGCTCATGTATGCACTGCTCTCTCTAGACCAGGGAAGCTAGTGTAAAATGACCTAGCACATAGCTGGGATACCTAAGAGGAGCAAAGATGATCAGATTCCAATAACTAGACAATGATAGGATTCCAGATAACAGAAGTCAGGTACCATCACATGCCATCTATCCAGGAACTCTTCATGATAATCTTAACAGGCTATAGAATCACCATGGAAAAACATATCTGGTTATGTCTGAGGGGATTCCTAGATGATATTTCTTTAGGTGAGAGGGCC
Source organism: Jaculus jaculus (assembly GCF_020740685.1). Taxonomy (NCBI): domain Eukaryota; kingdom Metazoa; phylum Chordata; class Mammalia; order Rodentia; family Dipodidae; genus Jaculus; species Jaculus jaculus. The sequence goes on along the minus strand of NC_059104.1, from coordinate 78,267,908 downwards.
CAGCTTAACTGTTGGCAGCACCTATGGGTCAGTGACCTGGACTATATCAAAAGGAGAAAGCTAGATAAGCATTCATTCAGCATCTATGCCAGTTTCCTACTCCGGCCATGTGTTCCCAAGCATGCTTATCTTTAACTTGAAACATAGAAGAAACCTTTTCTTAAGATGATTCTGATTAGATATCCTGTCCCAGCACTGAGAAGGTAGTTGATGCCTTCTCAATCTTGCCCTGTAGACTATTGATGGGGGTGTAAGTTCATTAGGATAAGTCACAGTAATCAACTTAATCTTTGATCCCTATCCCCAGGCCCCACCAAGAATTTAGAAATTAGGACTGAAGGCTCCTACCCTCACATCTTTATTAGGTCTTTGTAGTGACCAGATCTGGCCAGCATGGCTGAACACATTTAAGAGGAAGAAGATAGTGGATGAAATAAAAAATGAAATTGCAAAATTCCTGGAATTGAATGACAATGAGAACACATCATACCAAAACTTGTGGGACACAATGAAGGCAGTCCTCAGGGGAAAATTCATAGCACTCAATGCCTTCATAAAAAAGACAGAAAGATCCCAAATCAATAGCCTAACCATCCACCTAAAGGCATTGGAAAAACAAGAAAAATCCAACCCAAAGTGCTCCAGAAGGAAAGAAATAATTAAAATCAGAGCAGAAATTAATGAATTGGAAACCAAGGAAATGATTAAGGCAATTGACAAAACAAAGAGCTGGTTCTTTGAAAAAATAAACAAGATTGACAAACCTCTGGCCAATTTGATCAAGCACAAAAAGGAGAGACTCCAAATTAACAAAATTCAAAATGGAAAAGGAGAGATCACAACAGACATCAGTGAAATCGGCAGAATCATCAGGACTTATTTCAAAAACCTCTACTCCACAAAACTGGAAAATGTGGAGGAGATGGATAAATTCCTGGATGCATATCATCTACCAAAGCTAAACTCAGAGCAGATCAACCACCTCAATGAACCCATCACGCTCATGGAGATTGAAAAAGTAATAAAAAACCTCCCCAAAAAGAAGAGTCCAGGACCAGATGGATTCCCAGCCGGATTTTATCAAACCTTCATGGAAGAACTCAAACCAATCTTCCTAAAACTGTGCCACACCATTGAAGAACAGGGGAAACTACCCAACTCCTTCTATGAAGCTAGTATCACCCTAATCCCAAAACCAGGCAGAGATACCACAAGACAAGAAAAGTATCGGCCTATTTCCCTAATGAACATAGACGCAAAGATCCTCAACAAAATTCTCGCAAACCAAATCCAACAACACATCAAAAGCATTATCCACCTTGACCAAGTGGGATTTATCCCAGGAACACAAGAGTGGTTCAACATATGAAAATCTGTCAATGTAATACACCACATAAAGAAGCTTAAACATAAAAATCACATGATCATTTCGATAGATGCAGAAAAGGCCTTTGACAAGATACAACATCACTTCATGTTCAAAACATTGGAGAGAATCGGCATGGCTGGTTCACATCTTAATATAATAAAGGCAATATAAAAAGCTCCAAAGGCCCAAATAATACTTAATGGAGAGAGACTGGAGGAATTCCCATTGAGATCAGGAACAAGACAGGGATGTCCTCTCTCACCTCTGCTTTTCAATATAGTTCTGGAAGTCCTAGCCCAAGCAATAAGGCAGGAGAAGGATATAAAAGGGATACAATTTGGAAAGGAAGAAGTTAAGTTAGCTCTATTCGCTGATGACATGATTGTACACGTAAGAGACCCGACAGACTCCATCCCAAAACTCCTGAAGGTGATTAACGCATATAGTAAAGTAGCAGGATACAAAATCAATGCACAAAAATCGGTAGCATTTCTGTATGCAAATGACAAAGACACAGAAAAAGAAATAAAGGACATAGTCCCAATAGCAACAACAACAAAAAAAAAATACCTTGGAATAACGTTAATCAAGGAAGTAAAAGATCTATAGAATGAAAATATAAAAACTCTCAAAAAAGAAATTGAGGAGGACTTGAAATGATGGAAAGACCTCCCATGCTCCTGGATAGGCAGAATTAACATTGTGAAGATGACAATCCTATCAAAGGCAATATATAGATTTAAAGCAATTCCAATTAAAATCCCTACAGTGTTCTTGACAGACATAGAAAAAATGATCTCAAATTTTATATGGAAAGGCAGAAGGCCTCGCATATCCAAATATATCCTCAGCAAAAGAAATACCTCTGGTGGCATCACCATACCCGATATAAAGTTATACTACAAAGCCATAGTAATAAAAACAGCATGGTACTGGCATAAAAACAGGAGTATAGACCAATGGAATAGACTTGAGGACCCGGATTTTGGGCCAAGCAACTATATAGCTAGTTGATATTCGACAAAGGCCCAAACAATATAGACTGGAAAAAAGCTAGCATCGTCAACAAATGGTGCTGGACAAACTGGATAACCACATGCAGGAAACTAAAACTTGATCCACACATTTCACCATGCACTACACTCAAATACAAATGGATCAAAGACCTCAACATAAGACCAGAAACTCAAAAAATTACTGGAAGAAAATTTAGGAAGTACTTTCCATGATATAGGAATGGAAAAAGACTTCCTGAATAAAACCCCAGTGGCTCAAGTTCTTAAACACTCACTCAACCATTGGGATCATATGAAGTTGAAGAGTTTCTTTACAGACAAGCATATAATAAGCAAAGCCAATAGAACACCCACAGAATGGGAGAAAATATTTGCAGGTTATCCAACTGATAGAGGGCTTATCTCTAGAATTTACAAAGAACTCAAAAGTCTAAACAATAAAAAGACAAATACCCCACTCACAAAATGGGGCACAGAGTTAAACAGGCAATTCACAGAGGAAGAGATACAAATGGCAAACACACACCTAAGAAAAAGATCATCATCCCTAATCATCAGAGAAATGCAAATAAAAACAACTATGAGATTCAACCTTACCCCAATAAGGATAGCCAACATCAAAAGGTCAAATGAAAATAAATGCTGGTGAGGATGTGGAGAAACAGGGACACTCATTCACTGTTGGTGGGAATGTAGGATGGTACAACCACTTTGGAAAGCAATATGGAGACTCCTGAAAAGCTGCCTATAGAAATACCAACAGACCCAGTTACACTATTACTGGGCATGTACCCTAAAACCTTCAAACCAAAAGCCAGAGAGATTTGCTCAACCATGTTTGTAGCAGCTCAATTTGTAATAGCTAAAAGCTGGAATCAAACCAGATGTCCATCATTAGAAGAATGGATAACAAAGATGTGGTATATCTACACAATGGAATTCTATACAGCAGTAAGAAAAAACGACATAAAGAAATGTGAGGAAAAATGGTTGAACCTGATCATTCTCAGCGAACTTACCCAATCACAGAAAAAAAATCGACACATAGTCTCACTCATCTGCAACACCTAACATGAATCTGCCCAAGATGCCTTACATACCCAGCAACACCTCATGGGCTAGACAATAAGATGGATGGGAGGGCGGGGAGGAAATCAAAGGGTGGAAAACAGTAATCCGGACCCAAGGGGCAATGGTACCATAAAATTCTACTTCCTAAAAGACAAACAAAATGGCTGAACCTTCATTAGACCCTTACAGGAAACACCTGAACCACAAGACACTGGAGAGGGTAGGATCAAGACTGACCTAAATCTCCTACATCTTCCCTCCCTCCCTCTCCCCCTCTCCCCTCTATCTCTCTCCTTTCTAACTCTTGTATATTAGTTATCTTTTTCCTCAATTTAATAGTGGACACTGACCTATAACCCCCACTTCCAGCTTGGGCCTACCATCCACAATGAGCTTTTGATCAGAGAAACCTACAAGGTTTCCCAAAACAATGACAGACTTCTGTCAGAGTATTTGATGACCCACCAAAGGCCAGTGGTAAGACCCTATTGCTGAAGACTCCATACGCAGCTGACGCGTAAAATGGAATGACATGGCTGGAAGCCAGGAGAGAGTCAGTCCCCAGACAGTCAGAGTGTCTAGTGCCAGAAGGCGCTACATAGGCCACTGGGGAAATTACCAAGATCTGTCCAAGCAACACATTGTTTAACCTAATTAGCAACAAATAACCGGATGTGATGCCCACACAAGTGCAATAGTGGTACACAGCCATGGTGAGGAATCAATTGCTCTTGAGTTGGCTAACTGATCCACTCAGTGGTACTAGACCCTTAGCTGGAGCTGGGAAACAAGTCAAAACCATACTCAAACACAAGCCCACTCTACAACATCAAGCTACCATCAATCACAGGGTATAAGAGGGCCTACACCTATCAAACTGTCTATCAAAAAAGTAAGTGTTATCTCAATTTTCCGGGTGCTAACTTACTCTCCGTTGGAGAATCTGCTTCTCTTTTCCAGATAGATGCAGATCCTAAGAAGAGAGCTGCCCCAACATACTTCAAAAGGGGCCCAACTGAAACTAAGGACAACTGGCCAAATAAGCAAGGGTGATGTTTTCCTGTGAACCGGATACCAGCACAAAAGGGAAGGAGATCAACCCCGAGAAAAATCAACTCCTACCAAATCAGAGAGCCAAAGCCTCAGAGGCCCCCAACACCTCAGCACTGAAGCAGATCAAAAATGAACCCAACATGGCTCAGGGAAATCTTGCTGAAGAGGGGGCAGAAAGAATGTCAGAGTTACATGTTGGGTCATGATTTGCAGAGACATTTATCATACCAATAACTGGGGGCTAACTCCACAATGCACGACCCATTTTCATTAACAAGGAGGGTCTAATGGGAGGGGGTAGATCACAGATGATCCTAAGTAATGGTACCAAACTGTATTTACTGAAAAAAAAACTAATAAATTAAATTAAAAAAAAAAAAACAAAAAAAAAAAAAGAGGAAGAAGGTTGGGCAAGATGTAGGTGAAGGTAGGAAGAAAATTTTCTTTCAGAGCTTTGTCTATCAAAGCCTTTCCTCTCCTAGTTCAGGGTTGATGGTGATTGTTTTTGTTTTCCTATAGTGTTCCAGGGAGTCATATTATAGTCATTGAGGACCATATACCCTCTTTGCAACATAGCTGCCTTCAGGTTTTTAATGTTAAATGTATAAAGCTTTTCATAGGCAGCAGACTAGCTTTGCCCTGCTAGTTTTTGTTTGATGACCTCTGTTCTAAGCTTGAGGGGTCTGTTTCTATTTATGGATATTGAAAATCTTTTAACCATTACATTTCCATCTTTGCTTTGTCAGTCAGGAAGCTCACAACTGGAAAATGTATTACCTCATTGGCCGTGTAGTGCTTTTTAATGCTTATTTAAATATGAAAATTGTGTCCACTATGACTGTTCTAACTTTATCTTCAAAAGAACAATGAAGTGTTTTGTCTTTCTGTAACCTTTTCCAGATATTTATTGAATGAGGTACAAATAGGCAAATTAGTATGCATATGGGTGAGTGAATGATCCATTGGCCAGGGAAAAAGTGCTGTTCCACATTAAGTGTACTTAGTGCAGTGAAGGATGAGCTGCAGTTGACAGGGTAGGGTGTCCACAGCAGGTGATTTTGCCATCTATAATTTTCATTTGGTGACAATCATATTAAGAGTCAGAGCAATCATCAAAGCATAGTGATCCCCTATCCTAAGTTCCCAGCAGACGCTTGAAGCCGCATACAGTACTGGCACTGTATGTACTGTCTTATTCTATATGTGAATGCCTGCGACAGATGCTGTCAGGTAACTAATGAGAGGGCCACATATACAGGGTTGATATTCTGGAAAGGGACACACCACATCTCACATTTTGTGGAACAGGAGAGAGCAACACTTATTCACATACTCAGAATTGGGCAGAGTTTATGAACATTGATCACTTACTTCTGTAATTTTCTATTAAATACATTTGGAAGGATGTTGACACTGGTGAATTGGAATCATAGACAAGGGAAGACAAGTGAGTTTATGGCTTACTTACAATATGATATGTTTTACATACACCATCTCACCTAAACAAACCCATGAAGCATGTAAAATCCATGATTTATAGAGGAAGAAACACTGCATAGAAAACAGAGCCATGAATACAGCCAGATTTTCCTGACCCCAAAACCACCATGGCTGCACAAACTTAGGTAAAGGGCCACTGGGTTTTCATGCTGGGGCAACCCAAGATCAAGCCATCAAGAACTTTGTGAAGGGGAGAATTGAGAGTGCATTGTTGTTGGAGATGTCCTCATCCATTGGGAAGCTCTGCTTGCTGATGTCCTTTGCTCTGGGACATCCCAGAGTTTATGGTTTCCTTGGAAATTTATTTGATAAGTTTCTGGGTACTAAATACATCTTTTATTATAATATTTTTTTATAAGATCTTAAGGCTCAGGTCATTATCTCAGTGCTTCCCATAATTCACTGGAAGAACCAATATTTTCCAGAAGCTTCTAAAAAGCAGCTTATTTAAAACCAATTTCCCCTTAGATCTTAGATTGTCTGTTTGTCAGGTGCTTCCCTCTGCTCTTACATTCAGATTTGCACAAAGCAAATTTGTTGTACAGTAGGAACCCATGTCCTTCTGCTCGTTGTCCCTGATCCCAGGTTATATAATCTTCTGTGTGTGTGCTGCCATCATTTCCACAGAGGCTCCAAAGGGTGTATTTGAGATGGCATGGGGAGATGGCAGGATGAAAGGTGCTTTGGGGAAATGCACATCTTCAAACCAAGCAGGCTTTCTCTCTTAATCCCCCACTGGGAGTGCAGACATGAAACCATTTTTTCTCTGTAGAAATGTATCTCATACACTGAGTGGTTCTTAACTTAAACAGGGAATAATCTATCTCACTACTGGTAGAGTAAAAGAGCAGCTGCACATTGTACATTTTTTGTTTCACCTTTCCATCACCTTCCTTTTGGGATATGAAGCACCTATTCTCCAAGTTCTAAGAGGTCTGATATAGGGCACCATAACCCGAGGATCTAATCTCAGTGTTACTGAGTCTGTTCCAGGGAACTTTAATCCCCACCTGTGAGAGGAATTGCCATATTACTTTGATCAAGCTGGTCTCTCTCTATTGATGTCAGTCTTCCTATCATTATTAGGGAGCTGTAGGGACCAGGTTTATATGTACACAGATAGGAACAGATACTTTCTGTATTAAGAGGCCATATAACCACCAGTATTATTTTCTGCATTAACAAAAGGCTAAAAGGAGCCCTAGTCCCTGCATTTACAAGAACTGTAAGCACATGCACAGTTCATTGGACACATTTTTGTTTCTGTGTGTATAAACAGGAGATAGATGGGCAAACAGATTGATTCTGTATAGTGTGGAATAAGGTTGTGCCCAGCTCTGCAGCATAGCAATCAAGTGTGATATACTCAGATGGGGAGCAGGCAGCAAGAGATGAACACTTTAGGGAAAACACAGACTCTGTCTCAAGGCAAGTGTCCTTAATAGTAAAAAATGAGAGTGAAAATACAAAAAACATGTTGTCTCCAAATAGAAAGCTCCATGAGGAGCAATATCAACTCATCAAGCTACATCACGACAGAAGCTGCTTTCTATGCTTTGTCTAAGGATGGGATATTTTCCACTGTGGCAGGAGACATGAGCAGCTTTTGTTCATTTTCTTTGAGTGTGCCATCACACACTTGTAAGGGTTTAGAAATATAATGATGGGGTGTTGGGCTCTGAAAGGCCCAGGCATGAGGCCTAGTGGAACTTCCTGAGCCTAGCTAAAGTTTGGCAACATGTCTCTGGCCAGCTAGGACTCAGCAAGACACCTAATGGCTACTGGCCTACCACTTCTGCGTGGCAATTGTAATTACCATTTCAATAGTTGCAGTTTACTATTGGCCCTTGTCTCTCCCCACATCCTAAAATCCCTGCCTTCATCCCCAACATGATATAGGCAACTGCTCATAGCAATAAAGCGAGTTATTTCTGCGAGTTCCTTCATTGAAAAGGCTCCCGACTCAGTGTGGTTTTTCTCCGGTGGCCAGGAGAGGTTTCTGAGTCATTGTACACTCATCTTCCTCCTCAACCCCTAGGGAGGAATCAGCAGGCCTGGTCCTTCCCTCAGTACTACCTGCTTGGGAAGGAGCCCAGCAGTGGGGGGAAGTGCATTTCTAAGGTGTCAGGCCTTGGAAGGGGAAAATCAAGGGAAAAGTCTGGGGAAATCTTCCTGTACACAGTCAACGAGCTGAGGCCTGAACTCCTGGCGTGTCTACTACTTCCCCAGCATAGGCTTTGAGAAAATGCCCAGCTGCCACAGGCGTATAAACAGAGGTCCACCTCCATGAATGGCTGAGTCCTCAGACTACTTGCAGTCTGTGATCTCTCTGACATCATTTACTTAAACTTTTTGAAGGAATCCTAGATTTGAACATGGTAACTTTTCCTGTTACAAAAATATACACATTCAATGCATGATTCTCAAAACAAAGGACTTGGTCCACAAAGTGAACAAATCAAGGAGATCAAGCTAAAGTCACAAACACTGGTAATAGACTGCTGCATCTAACTGATGATAGAGGTAGGCATATCCTGATGTGTAAGTTGACAGTGTCAAAAGCTGAAGATGTGCTGAGCGCATCTACTCTGCAGAGCTCCCTGTGACCCAGTTACACAGCCAGCTGGAGAGCAGGGGAGGATTCTCCCTCCCTATCCTACTGCTGACCAGGTACTGTTTTGGATATTGCCATGCATCATCTTGAGGGAGGCTCAGAGTGAACACCACTGACTCAAGAAAAGATAAAAACTCAAGTTCTGTTGTCTGGATTCTTTCAAGTATGGATCAGTTTCACATGAATATAAAGTCTGAATGTTTTCAGTTGTACCATCATTAAGCTGTGCTAGAATGACTGTCTTTACTTCTGGCTGTGCCTCAATGTGGTAAGTATGAAAGCTGTTCACTCACCATTTAACCAGTAGTATCAGTTGTAGATGTTGAACCTACAGCAGTAAATAGAAGCCTTTCTCCCAAAGGAGATAACATACTTATGGTATTTTGGATAATGAGACTGACAAGGAGCACAGGAAGACTAAGAATGACGATGACACTTTCAGTCATTGCTGAACATGTGAGAAGGCAGAAGAATGGGCAAGAGCAGGTAGTGTGTGAAGGAGATATAGCGAGTCAGACAGGTACCCAAGAGGAAGCAACTTGGGCTGGTACCTGTGTGAAGATCTGAGAGGTGTGAACAACAGAGAGAAACCCAGTTTACAGTTTCGCAGAGGGAAACACCTGACAGTCTAAGGACCAGTAGGAATACCTGTATGGGTAGAGATGTCAGAATGGAGCATAATGATGGTGGAAAATATTTAGAATCAGGAAGGGGCAGATCACTGGAAATCTTACAAACCTTATAACATATTAGCTACACCAGGTATAGGTTTACATAATTTGATAATTCTAACTATACTCCATTTAAACTCTTTTGTAAGAACTTTCATGCCTATAAGTTTCTTATTCAGAAAAGGTATTTGCTAAATCACGAGTACCATATATATTTCATAAAGTGTAATAAACATAAGATATATACTAAATATCATCTCTGCTGAACAGGGAAGAGTAGTTTAAGTTTCCACAGAGATGGGCTGCTTTAGCTCTAGAGATGTTGGTCAAGTGTGAAGGTTTATTAACATCACCATGTCCAGAACAGCTATACAATTCTAAGGTGACCAAGGTAGGAAAAAAAAAAAAAAATCATGCATGTTTTGTCTTCGTGCCCAAACTCTCTTTTTCAGATGCATTTAAGCATATCCTCAAAAGAGATCCTTTCTTTAACAAAATGCTGTAGTTCATAAGGAAAAACTCTTCACTCTGTGTGTTCATACTGTCAGGAACACCAGCACTAGCTCTGTTCTTCAGCTGCTGGATAGTTATATTACAACAAATTTCAAAACACCAACACATACACGCACATACCCCTAATAAGTTTCTATGGTCCATTATAACCTTTGTGCATGAATGAAATGTTTGAGAACAAGGCCATATGTTTACCTCTAAATTTCATACTTAGAACCATGTGTTAAAAATGACAAAGACTCATTTCATAGATAAACCTCAAGTTTGTGCTGCAAGTAAATGTTATAGTGCATGATGATTTTTGTAAGATTATCCAACTCATAGGTCATAGCTGCTGTCCTGTTGTAATACATATATGCAACATATAAAATTAAATTACCTTTTTTTAAGTTCTTAAAATTACTGAGATAAATTTTGACCTGCATTGGAAAATACCACTTTCTGCAAATATAACAAGATGGTGGGAATAACTTTGATCTGAGATTTATGCTGGGGTTTCCAGGAGGGCTGAGAAAGAGGAGTCACATTAGGAAACAGGAAGAATGGGAGAAGAGGTGAAAGCACATTGAGAACATGATTCAATGACAGAAATATTTAAAAATATAAATCAAAAATATTGCAAGATGGGTAATACAATTTATATGAAATGTTAGTGGAATGTAATGGATCTGATATCACATAATAAATGTACCTCTGAAATGATGTGTGAAAACTTATGGGAGGTTATTAACAAACAGATGGTTCTCTTTAACACCTCTCTGTACCATGACTCTTTCCTTCCTTCTTTTTCTCTTGTAACCTTTGCTGAATTGCAGGATTCTACTAGTGAAAACTACAATGATTCTGAACCCTATGCCAGTTCTGGGAGCTTCTGTAGATATCCAACTACAAAACTGAAAAAGTAAAGAATTCAAAGTAGATAGAGCATGAGCATGTAATTATTTCACAGTCACCAAGAATTAAAACCTGTGCATCCAGAATGAGCCAAATATTCCTCCATTACATTTAACGGACATGGAGGAAATTAACAAGAGCACTTGTGATGTTAAGGGTTTGGGCACCAACAGGACAGAGGAGGGGCATCAGATTCAGAAGTTTTGAACTGGTTTGCTTTCTTTTTTTTTTAATTAATTAATTAATTTATTTATTTGAGAGCGACAGACACAGAAAGAAAGACAGATAGAGGGAGAGAGAGAGAATGGGTGCGCCAGGGCTTTCAGCCTCTGCAAACGAACTCCAGATGTGTGCGCCCCCTTATGCATCTGGCTAACGTGGGACCTGGGGAACCGAGCCTTGAACCGGGGTCCTTAGGCTTCACAGGCAAGCAGTTAACCGCTAAGCCATCTCTCCAGCCCTGGTTTGCTTTCTTGGTGGATATATTACTCATACTTATTTTTTTTTCTGAGAATGACAAAAGATGGATTGGCTATAAGTGGTGGTGCTATGGTTTGATTATGTGGTCTCCAAAAGACATGTAGAAGAAATTTAATTCCCAGTCTAAAAGAATAGGATCCTAAGTGAAAGTTTTTAAATCATCTTCTATGTAGGTTAATAATGACTCTAAAAGACTTGTGGCTGAAGCAGCTGAGGTGGGGAGCATGAACAGAAAAGCAACAAAATACACTCTTCTACCAAAAAGTGACTGTATAAGGAAACAAGAGAGGCCCAGAACATCTATCAAACAGAAGTACAAAATCAGCTCATGCTGTGGTGCCAAGGGCCCAGAACCATGTTCCCAAATACCCTGGTACAGCACATAGCCTCTAGAGGAGAAACCAGGTGAAGAGATTTTTCACTCACATCAGCCTCACTTCAAAGTCAAGAAACCCAAAGGGGAAGACAGAAGACATCAGCTGAGCAGCTGCTAAAGAAGATCACACATTGGACCAGCTGAGCAGATCTGGTATAACTCCAGACATCCAGCACAGCTGCCCTTCCCCCATCCATCAGTACTATAAACCATCAGAGTAGTTATCCACAAACTCAGCCAACAGCATCTAGCATGCACAGTTGATCAGAACATCAGATCCAGTGATCCAAGCGGCCTAAAGGAGTCCATGGCCCAAAAGAGAGGGACCAAGGTAGGCACTCAGCATTGGTGAGATTGGAAGTCATTCCAGAATGTAATAGGGCCTACTTACACAAAGCCAAGTACATAGACCTGCACTGGAAGTACTAATCTCACCTTCCATATCAGGGCAGGTTATGTGTTAGATTTGATTGATGTATTCTTGATCAGCTTCCTGTTCTCAAATAAGCTGTATTTTGTTGTTTACTATTGTTGCCTTTATATTTTTCTTCTGTCATTATTGGGGGTAGGGTCTCACTTGCCCCAGGCTGACCTGGAAGCCATTACAGACCAGAAATCTCAGCCTCACAGATTAAATGATTAAGGATGTGGGACAGCCTAAGGGACTTTGACTTTATTAGATTATCTGTACATTTTAATTCCTACTTTTACATAAATGCTCTGTCCTAGTGTTGATTGAATGTGTATATAGCTCCATTGAAGTTTATTTGCCAGTAATTCATTCCACCAAGCCTACTAGAATACTTGAATATCAGACAAATTCAATACCTAGGGTCACTTCTGCTGTTATTCTGGGAGTATAAGAGCTATACATGGTACCTTTAAAAATTATCCTTAAGATGTATAAAGATGGATTTACATAGCTAAGATTACTTCAGATAATTAGATAGCCCAAGCATCAAATTAATTCAATATGCAAAAATCTCTACATTATAATATAATAAACACAAAAATCCAGACAATAAAATTCCAACAAAAGTAGAAATCCATCAGAAATGACCTCCAGTGAGACTGTTTTACATAAAATGCCTGACAAATATTTATAAAAATGATTAGATTTATGCTCAAAGAAGTCAAAGAAGAAATCAAAGGGATCATAGAAGGAAAAAAAAAAAAAAAACCCAAAAGGAATCTCCAGAGAATACAGGAAACCAACTTAATGAAATAAAGTCAGTACAAGACATAAGTAAGGAAAGAGAAATAATGAAAAAAATATCAATCAGAAATACTAGAAGTGAAAAAGAGAGTAAATCAAATGAAAAAATAAAACTAGAAAACCTCACCAATAGAGTGGATCAAGCAGAGGACAGAGTATGTAAAATAGAAGACTAGGTAACAGATCTATTACAGTCAAAAAAAAAAAAAAAGGAACAAAAACTAGCAAGAAAACTTGAATACAAATTTCATGACATTTGGGACACTATGAAGAAATCAAACATAAGAATTTAGGCCACAGTAGAAGGAGAAGAATTTCATTCCAAAGCCATAGTAGGTATTTTCAATAAAATCATAGAAGAAAAATTTTCCCAAATAGGGAAACTGATGCAAATATAGATACAAAATTCCAAACAGATGAAAGCATAAAATAATCTCTCACCATCATATTATAGTTAAACTACAAAACATGCAGAGAAAATATATTAAAGTCAGCTGGAGAGAAAAATCAAGTCTCATATAAAGGCAAACCCATTAGCAGATTACACAACCCAAACAATAAAAATCAGAAGGGCTTGGAATGATGTACTCCAAGTTCTGAAAGAAAACAACTGTTAACCAAAAACATTTTTTCCAACATAGCTACCCATCCAAATGGATGGAGAAATAAGGCCATTCCACAAGAAAAAACAGGCTAAAGGCATATATGACAACTAAACCAACTCTACAGAAAATACTTGAAAGGATCCTTCATGCTAAAGAGAAAGAAAAGCACACATATAAAGAAAAAGGAAAAAAAAAACATATGCAAATAAAGGAGAAACAGGAAGAACTACAAAACAAGAAGAATGGCAACAATAAATGCACATCTTTCAATAATAACTCCAAATATCAATGGCCTCAATGACCCAAATAAAAGACACAGGCTTGCACACTGGGTTAAAAATCTGAATCATGGGGCACACCCTCCTGTTGCTGTGGTCCACCTTATGTTGGCCAGGGGGTGATGTCCACCCTCTGCTCATGCCATCGTTTTCCCCTGCTGTGTTGGAGCTTCCCCTCGAGCCTGTAAGCCAAAATAAATCTCTTTTTCCCAGAAAAAAAAATCTGAATCATGTTACTTGTTACCTCCAAGAAACTAGGGTGAAAGGATGGAAAACAGTATTTTAAGCAAGTGGGCCTAGAAAACAAACAGGTACTGCTATCCTAACATCTGATAGGGTAGACTTCAAACCAACATTAGTGAGGAAAAATAAAGTAAAAGAACACTACAATGGGGCATTACAATTTCAATCACACATGCACCTAACATATGGGTGCCAAATTTCATCAAGCACTATTAGAATTAAGGTCACAGGTAATACAGAACACAATTGTAGTGGGTGACTTCAATATCCCACTCTCATCAATTGATGGGTCATCCCAGTAAACAATAAACAGAGAGTCATCTGGTTTAAATGAGGTCATAGAACAAATGGACCTAACAGATATCTAGTATAACATTTCATCCAAATGCTGCAGAATAAACATTCTTTTCATCAGCACATGGTACATTCTCTAAAATAGGCCATATATTGTGACACAAACAAATATTAGCAAGTACAGGAAAATTGAAATAATTCTTTGCACTCTATCAAAATAAACTACAAAACAATGGCAATTAGCACACACAAAATCATGGAAACTAAACAATACACTACTAAATGATGAATGGGTCAATGAAGACATCAAAAATATTTTTTTTTTAAATCATAGAATCAAATGATAATTAGAATACAACATACTGAAACCTTTGGGACACAATTAAGGCACTCTTAAGAGGGAAATTTATAGCTTTAATTGCCAATATTAGAAAATTAGAAAGGTTGCAAGTAAACAACAATGCTTCACCGTAAGGCTTGAATGAAGAATAAGGCAAACCAAATTTAGTAGACAGCAAGAAATAATGAAGATTAGGACAGAAGTTAATGAAATAGAATCAAATATATATATATATATATATATATATGGTCAATGAAACAAAGAGTTGGTTCTTTGAAAGGATAAACAATATTTATAAGCTCTTAGCAAATTAACTAAAACAAAGAGAGAAGACACACAAATCAATAAAATTAGAGATGAAAAGTCACCATTACAACAGATACTAAAGAAATTCAGAAAACCATAAGGACATAATTTTGGAACATATACTCCACTAAGTTTGGAAATCTGAAAGAAATGGAAAATTTCCTAGGTTTACATGACCTACCCAAATTAAATCAAGATGAGATAAATCATTTAAATAGACCTATAACAAGTACAGACATCAAATAAGTTAAAAAAAAAAATCTCCCAACAAAAAATGTAGAGGCCCAGATGGATTCACTGGTGAATTTTACCAGACCTTCATAGAAGAACTAACACCAATGTTTCTCAAACTTTTCCATAAAACAGAAAAAGAAGGAATACTTCTAAATGCCTTCTATAAAGCCAGCATTACCCTGATACCAAAACCAGACAAAGACAGAACAAGAAAAGAAAATTATAGACCAAATGAACCTAGATGAAAAAATTCTAAACAAAACATTGGCAAACAAATTAGAAAAATATATCAAAAATATCATTCACTGTGACCAAGTAGGCTTTATCCCAGAAATGAAGAAATGGTTCAACAAGCGCCAATCAATAAATGTAATACAGTAAATAAATAGTCTGAAGGCCAAAAGAATCGCATGATCATCTCAATAGGTACATAAAAGGCATTTGACAAAATCCTATATATCTTCATGGTAAAAGTCCTACAGAAACTGGGAATGGAAGGAACTTATCTGTGCTGATGTGATTCAGGTGTCCCCCATAAACTTAGGTGTTCTGAAGGCTAGGTTCCCAGCTGATAGAGATTTATGAATTAACACCTCTTGGAGGTAATCTGTTGTTGGGGTGGGCTTATGGGTGTTATAGTCAGTTTTCCCTTGCCAGTGTTTGGCACATACTTCTGTTGCTGTTGTCCTCCTGATGTTGGCCAGGAGGTGATGTCCAATCCCTGCTCATGTCATTGTTTTCCCCTGCCATTCTGGAGCTTCCACTTGAGTCTTTAAGCCAAAATAAACCTTTTTTTTCCCCTAAAATCTGCTTTTGGTTGGGTGGTTTCTGCCAGCAATGTGAACCTTGATGCAACAATATCTCAACTTAGTAAAGGCTATTTATGACAAACCCACAGTCAATGTAATACTAAATGAATAAAAAATTGAAGCCTTTCTACTAAAATCAGGAATGAGAAAAGGCTATCCACCCTCCCCATTTGTATAGTACTGGAAGTATTATCTATAGCAATAAGGCAAAGACACATATAAGTGATACACATTGGAAAGAAAGAGATGAAATTATCATTATTTGCAGATAATATGATTTTATACATAAAGGACTCTAAAGATCCTACCAACAAAATGTTAGAGCTGATAAACACTTTTAATAATGTAGCAGGATATAAAATAAACATATAGAAATCAATAGAATTCCAATATCCTAACAACAAACATGCTGAAGATGAAATCAGGGAATCACTTCCATTCTACATTGTCTCAAAATAAATAAAGTAGCTTGGAATAACCCTAACCAAGGAAGTGAATGATCTCTAGTATAGGAACTTGAAAACAATCAAGAGAAATTACAGATGACACTATGAAATGGAAAGACATTGGATTGGAAGAATCAATACTATGAAAAAAAAGTAATTACCAAAAGTAATCTACACATTTAATGCAATACCCATCAAAATTCCAACAACATTCTTCACAGAAATAGAAAAAAAATCCAAAAAATCATCTGGAAGTACAAAATACCTTGAATAGCCAAAAAAGTTTTGTGCAACAAAAATAACGCTGGTGGTATCACTATACCTGATTTTACCCTATATTACAGAGCTATCATAGAGTAAACAGCATTGTACTAGCACAAAACCAGACATGTAGGTCAATGGAACAGAATAGAGGACCCCAATGTAAGTGCAGGTAGCTACACCAATCTGATCTTCGACAAAAATGCCAAAAATACTTCTTGGAGAAAAGACAGTCTCTTCAACAAATGGTGCTGGGTAAACTGGATATGTATCTATAACAGGGTAAAAATAGATCCTTATCTCTCCATGTACAAGAATCAAGTCCAAGTGGATTAAAAACCTTAATATCATACCTGGAACTCTGAAAGTGCTAAAGGAAAAGTTAGGAGAAACCTTTCAACACATTGGTATAGGCAATGACTTTCTGAATATAATCTCATTTGTTCAAAAAACAAAACCACTAATCAACCACTGGTACCATATGAAATTATAAAGTTTTTGTACAGCAAAGGGCACTGTGAATACAGCAAAGAGGCAACCTACAGAATGGGAGAAAATCTTTGCCAGCTATACATCTGATAGTGTATTGAAGTCTAGAATATACAAAGAACTCAAAAAACTAAATAATAAGAAATCAAACAAGTCAATTAAAAATGGTTTATGGAACTAAATAGAGTTCTCAAAAGAAGAAATTAAAATGGCCTAAAAACATATAAAAAATTGTTCTACATCCTTTACCACCAGGGGAATAAAAATTTAAAGCTACTTTGAGATTTCATTTCATTCCTGTCAGAATGGCTATAATCAAGAAAACAAATGACAATAAATGCTGGTGAGAATGTGGAAAAAGAGGAATCCTTCTACACTGTGGTAGGAATGTAGGCTGGTTCAGCCATTTTGGAAATCAGTGTAGAGGTTCCTGAGATAGCTAAAAATATATTTACCATTGACCTAGTCATACCACTCCTAGGCATATATCTTAAGAACTCATTACACTACCTTAGAGAAGCTTACACATCCATGTTTCTTGCTGATCTATTCACAATAGCTAAGAAATGGAACCAGCCTAGATGTCCCTCAACTGATAAGTGGATAAAGAAAATGTGGTATATTTATACAATGGAGTTCTATTCAGTGGTAAAGAAAAATATATGAAATTTGCAGGGAAATGGATGGATCTGGAAAGGATTACACTTGGTGAGATAAGCTAGGCCCAGAAAGCCCAGCACCACATGTTCTGTTTCAGATGTGGATCCTAACTACAAATGTTTAGACTTGTATGTGGGTTGGAATAAAACTTGGTAGCAGAGGCCAGTAAGCTAGGAAGGAGCTATAAGGGAGGGAAGAGCGGGGAGGACTTATGGGGATAGTATTGTATACATGTAAGTAGACGAAAAGATTTCAGGGAACGGAAAGGCCTAAGTGAGGTCAGGAGAAGAGGTTGAGTAAAGGAAGTGTAGGGGAGGGTTAATCAAAATCTAAGATGGATGAAAAATCCATATGGAAACCTACTTTTTGGACAATGGCTCATGCAGAAACCACAGATTGTTTCTAGAAAATTTCAGTGCCAGAGATAGGATATCTTCTAGTGAGTTGTAGGCCAGCGAGGTCTGTGATGCCACCAAAACATTAAAGGCTATTGTCAAAGCTGTTGGATTCCCACCAGGAATAGATGGTAAGACCCTATTGCCGAAAACTCCAAATGCTTGGGGTTTAAGGCCACTGAGAAATATTGCTGGAACTGAGCTGAAAAAATCCTCCTTGTAGACCAGCTGACAGAAAGATGGAAAAAGCTATGCTGCATGCAGCTCTGTTTGAGAGAAAGAAGTCATCAGTAGAGATAGATAATCATGCTCTCTTCAGCAGAATATATATTAAAAATCGGATCGAGGTCTGGAGAGATGGTTTAGTGGTTAAGGCACATGCCCACAAAGCCTAAGGATCCAGGTTTGCTTCTCCAGATCCCGTGTAAGCCAGATGCACATAGTGGCACATGCAGCTGGAGATATTTTGCAATGACTAGAGGCCCTGACATGCCCATTCTCTCTCACTCTCTCTCTCCCTCTCTCTGTCTCTATAAATAAATAAATAAAATATGTGCATTACCAAACCTGGCTTCCACATTTAAAAAAATTGGAATGAGATAATCAAAAGTAGACACTGAAAGCCTTAAGCTTGGTCAGCAATGCCAAATGAGTCAATGGGTACAATAGTGGCAAGTCTATATTGATGGAAACCAACTGGACTAGAGGCCTACTCCATTAGAGTACATGCCTGGTACTGAAAACCTATGACAGGGGAAGTCATGAGACCTAGGATAATAATGCCTGCAGGTGTTTGGCTAAATGCATACAATTATGTACATCAAATTGCCCCATTAATCATTTCTCTTAATGTTCATACCTATATATTAATTCTACTTTCACTTTTGGCTAGAGAAGCATATCTTTTCAGATGGTGGTGATCTCTGAGATAACTCAAAAGACATCACAGTGCTGAGAAGAAGTGACAGAATAGTGTTCAGCACTGAAACATCTCTATCACACTTTCCAAGGCTCAGAGTCCATTACAGAATAGGTAGCAAAAAGAATTTTAGAGTCAAGGGAAGGTTAGAACTGCTTACAATGGACTCTTCCAGATGCAAAATGGCCTCGATATCCATGACCTCACTATGGCTTGCATTATCTAACAAGACCCTAATAAATGGAGGAAAAGATGATTACATCAAAATAAAAGAAAGATTAATTGAGAGTGAGAAGGGATATGATGGAGAATGGAATTGTGAAGGGGAAAGTGAGGTGGGGAGGGAATTGTCATGGTTTACTAACTATAATTATAGAAAGTTGTCAACAAAAAATATTTTAAAAAAAGAAATTGTCAGTGAGAGTTTGCTTTACAGTTTCTTTTTAAAACAATAACAGCTATTTTATGCAGCAAATATCTCAACTTTGTGTAGGGCCAGTATGCCAAGCACAATTCAGAGAACTTATAAAGACATACAGTCAAGTTCTATGTACCAATGATGCCACAGTACTCAAGGGCAAGATCCAAGTCCTCTCACCACCTCTTTCAAAAGGGTTGCATAGTGATTGGATTATGGGGAAAGGTGTAAGTTAGGTTGAAGGACACTATATGGAGAAAAAGGAAGGAAATAAATCTTCCTTCTATCATTAGCAGATATGTTTCCCAGAACCAACAGAGCTGCCAGTCTTCAGGAAACTTTTTTTAAAAATATTTTTTGGTTCATTTTTATTTATTTATTTGAGAGTGACAGAGAGAAAGAGAGAGAGAGGCAGGTAGATAGAGAGAGAATGGGCACACCAGAGCTTCCAGCCACTGCAAATGAACTCCAGATGTGTGTGCCCCCTTGTGGGTCTGGCTAACGTTGGTCCTGGGGAATCAAGCCTCAAACAGGAGTCGTTAGCCTTCATAGGCAAGCATTTAACTGCTAAGCCATCTCTCCAGCCCAGGAAACCCTTTTTTTAATCTTACCTCCTGAACACCGTATTTGTCTTTCCTACAGGATGTGAAAATAACCTCTGCTTTAAAAGTATAACAAAGTAGACCGATACCCAAAAATTGGTTTCACATTTAAGTGTGTTTTCATTGAAATGCTGTACTGAAAATGAACTCAACAACTTTGTAGGATTCTTGGGGCTACATCTCTTCCTCTCAGGCCACAGAGCCATAGACCTTTCACACAGACCTCTATGGCATACCTCCTTGAGTCACTTGAACTCAAAACATGTACCAGCCCCTTGACTCTCCCCAGCCCTTCTCTGTTCTCTGTAGACAGGTTGTAGTACTTAGGAGGTACCATTATTATGGCTGGATATTGAACAAAGGTGTATCTAATACAAGTTTGTTAATATATAAAATCAAAGGAAGGGAAAGAACCAACATACCACTTAGTTTCTGACATCTTCATTGTCATTCTCTCCATTCTTCTAGAACTTTTGCAGCTACTCTAGCTTTAAAGCAGCTTGAGTTTGACTGATTTTTACTATTCC
Organism: Jaculus jaculus; assembly: GCF_020740685.1. Lineage (NCBI taxonomy): Eukaryota > Metazoa > Chordata > Mammalia > Rodentia > Dipodidae > Jaculus > Jaculus jaculus. The sequence continues at coordinate 78,247,309 of NC_059104.1, read as the reverse complement.
TTTTCATAACATGCTATATGCAAAGATATTACATAATGGAGGCACATTTTCTCATTGTTGGATGGGAATAAAGCTGGAACAAAAGAGGATCACATAGAGGCATTTAGCAGAGACTATATTTAACCTATCTCTAACATCTGTTAACATATGGTTCTCTTACACTCACTTATCCTGTGATAATCCAAAAGATCCTCCTGTTAACTTGATCAGAAACAAAACAAAGTAAAGAAAAGATCAATTCCATTCAGAGATTTAAGCAACTGAAAGATTTTTCAATGACTAGCAACAAGGCCTGGCAAGTGTTAGGGTTACATCCAAGAGGTGACAATGGAGATGGTCAAGGCTGATAGCAAAGTGCTCAGGAATCAGGGCTGGACACATGAAGCCCCACAGAACCAATTGCTTGATGGCTTGCAGAAGTTTTGAATTTCTGTATGTATGTAGGATTAAAGAAATGGATGAAACATGGAAGAAACCATTGTGTGTGTCACGCAGTGCACATGTGCATATATGTTACTTTAAAATATTAAGTATATGTGCATCTTAATGCTGCATAATTCAATTCTTAGCATTTACTTAAGCTTTCTTATGTGCTTAGGATTTAATTGGAATGACTTCTTGCTCCTCTACCTCTATTCCTTCCTCTTTCTTGACCAAGCACAATGGTATATCCTCCACAATTCTTACCACAGCAATTCCTACTTCCTTCATAATTTCATTCATTTCCCCTGTCATCAAATAATAATTACTCAGACCCCAAGTAGCAGGTACAATAATGGGGTACTGTGTTAATCAGCTTCTTATCACTATTACAAATTGCCTAAATTAAAAGAGAATTTTTTTGTTTAGGACCATGACTTTGAAAGCTCCAGTCAAGGACAACTGGCCCATTATTTTGGCTTCCGGTGAGGGAGAACATCTTAGCAGGAGCATGTGAGAAAGTAGAATTGCTCACTTCACCACCAGGAAACAAAAGAATACAGAAAGAGACTAAGGACACCCTCAAGAGACAAGTCTGTAATAACCTAAGTTCTCACAGTTGGTCTTCTGGTCAAAGGTTTCACTACCTCTCAACTGTGGCACCTTGAAGACAAAAGCCTTCACCACTTGGAGCTCTAGGGGCATTCAACACCTAAACCATAGCGGGCTTGATACAAAAGTGAAAATGAGATTCGCTCTCTATTTGCCCACATGAACTTTGCATATTCCTTTATTTTTAGCCTCTGATTATTACACAACAACTTCTCTCATAGTACATATTTTCTTTTATTAAAATTTTTGGTATATGTATCTAGTTTGCTTATTATTTATAAACTGTTAGTTCTTGATGTTCTAAACCACCTTGAAAATCTTGATTTATCCTGAGGTTGTGGCTGGTTGTAGAGGACTTACCTGGCAAATATAAAACCCAGGGTTCAATCTCTAGCACAGCAAGAAAAGGAAAAGGCAAAGGAAATCAAAGGCAATCTCTGAATTCTTAGTCCAAATTACTATGTGGAATATCACTGGTCCTTAATAAGTCTGTCAAAATAGAATTAAATGAAATACAAAGGAAGCCAAAGAATAGAAGACATTACATATTTCTGACCACTAAAATAATTTCCCAGCACACCATATCTTTGAACATGAAATTGAGTATGCAAGTAATGGTTGGCATGAAAAAAGTCTCAATACATTTTATTTAATAAAAAGATGTTCACATTTTAGTTCTAAGAAGTTCGTAGAAAATTTCATCAACACATTGTAATATTAATCAGAAATAAGTTGGTGCATAATGTTTGGTGTGCCAAAATACATTTGCACTCTAATTTATTTCTGAGAGAACCAGAGAGAGAGAAGTGCAATGAGTCTGGTCTCCTTCATATATAACACAAATGACTCTTTGATTCATTATCTTTTAGAAATTGAAATTTAAGTCACTTAATATTCTTTCTTCCATAATTCAGTCAATATTTGTTTGTACTCTCTCATTTCTGTTTCTGTTTTTCATTTTTCTCCAAAGGAGATAAAATTGAGTCTTTAAAAAAATTTTCTTTAATTAAACTTAGCATTCATTTGCATCATGATTGACTCTCCTTTAGTTCTGTACCAATGTAAAGCAAGAGAACTTTACCAATTTTGAGATCAGTATCATTAGTTTTCAACAGATTTAAAAAAATGAAAAAGAAAAAAAAAATCTGGAGCAGTAGCGCACACATGTAATACTCCGACTCAGGGCTGTTGGGAAGGAGGATCTAGGAATCTAGGCTTCAGAGCAGGATTTTGTCCCATAAAAATATATTAACAAAAAGAAATATATAAATTAAAATTAAAAAGTCCTAACCTTAGTACAAATTATAAGTCCCTGATTCAGAAATAAAACAGAAAGCAGCAAGCTCTCATTATGCTTTCTTTGGTAGGTACAGTGGTGATTCACTCATTCCTTTAAGTCTACTTGTAGGAAGCCCTGAAGTGCCTACTGCTGGTTCTTCATAATGGGTTATGCCACTTTAATTTGTATGCATTGTTACTATACATTTTGTTTTATCACTTGTCTTTTTGACACTTACCTCTATTGCTGTGTCTCCCTGTTTAGTGACATATTGGTCTATTTCATCCTTTCTACATTGAAAGCAAAGATGCATCATGACATATAATCTAACACCCCTTTGGTGAGTGGTTATTTCCTGAGCATCAAGTGTTGGCTGTTGAATTTAGATTACTAATAATAACGTTTTCTTTTTATTATTTATTTGAGAGAGAAAAATTGAGAGAGGTTGGAGGAGAGAGAGAGATTGAGAGAGAGAATGGGCACTCCAGGGCCTGCAGCTGCTGCATATGATCTCCACATGCATGTGCCATCTTGTGCATCTGGCTTACATGGGTCCTGGGGAAATGAACCTGGCTTTTCAGGCAAATGCCTGAACTGCTAATCCATCTCTCTAGCCCACAATATTTTTTTTTTATTTTCTTCAAATGAAATTTTATGGAACAATAGTTCTTACACAAGTACAAAGGTTGAAAGAAGAAAAACCTCAATAAGCCTTTCCAGTCTCTCTATGTGGAGCCCTTGCTTATTGTTAGAGATAATAAGTAACCATTGGTTACTTGATACAAGAGGGGGTTCAAGAAATTCTTTCGAACAAATTTATCTTCCAAATTCTGTTTTCTTTAACACAAAAATAAAGTACAGTTGAACTCATGCACACTGACAAAGACATGTAAGTTACATGCAATGAAGATGTGACAAGAATGTAATTTCAGACTCAAATCTATTGCATGTGTGTGCACATGTGTGTGTGTGTGTGTGTGTGTGTGTGTGTGTGTGTGTGTGTGTGTTTTATATACATGTGGGGAGATGGGCATTCTCATGCACCCAAGCGTCAAGCCCAGAGGAAGACATCAGGTGTTCTCCTGTATACACTTCTACGTTATTTCTCAGAGAAAGGGATTCTCACTGAACCTGGATCTCCTTGTTTTTGGTTAGATTGGCTTACAATAGACCTTTGTGGTTAGTGGTAAGACTCTATTGTTGAAGATACCATATGCATTTGACATGTAAAATGGCTGGAGGCTAGAAGAGAGTCAGTCCCCAGATAGTCAGCGTGTCTAGTGCCAGAAGGTGCTACATGGGCAACTGGGGGAAATGACCAATATCTGTCCAAGCAACTCGCAGTCTAACCTACCTAGCAGCAAATAACCTGCTGTGATGCCCACACAAATGCAATAGTGGCACACAGCCATGGTGGGGAACCAACTGCTCTTGATTTGGCTAACTGATCCCCTCAGTGATATGGGACCCATAGTTGGAGCTGGGAAACAAGACAGAACCATATCCAAACATAAGCCCACTCTAATATCAAGCTACCATCAATCATGGGTACAAGAGGGCCTACACCTATTAAATTCTCTATAAAAAAGTAAGGGTTATCTCATTTGTCCTGGTGTTAACTTCTCTCCGTTGGAGAATCTGCTTCTCATTTTCAGATAGATGTAGATCCTAAGGAAAGAGCCACCCCATCATACCTCAAAAGGGCCCCGGCTGAAACTAAGAAAAAATGGTGAAACAAGCAAGGGTGTTGTTTTCCTGATGAACTGGATACCAGCACAAGGGGGAAGGAGACCAACACAGAGAAAAATCAACTCCTACCAATTTAGAGAGCCAGAGCCTCAGAGGCCCCCAACACCTCATCACTGAAGCAGACCAAAAACGAATCCAACATGGCTCAGGGAAATTTAGTGGAAGAGGGGGCAGAAAGAATGTCAGAGCCACATGTTGGGTCATGACATGCAGAGACATTTATGCTACCCATAACTGAGTGCTAACTCCACAATGCATGACCCATAATGCCTGAACAAGGAGGGGCCAATGGGGGGGGGTAGGTCACGGATGAGCCTAATAATGATACCAAACTGACTATATTTGCTCAATACAAAACTAATAAGACAAAATAAAATAAAATTTAAAAAGAGACCTTTGGTAATCCTCTTGTCTCTGACCTCCCCCAGCTTGCACTCTTACCCAGTGAACCATTTTTCCAGCCCCTAAAATCTATTTTTAATTCTAACAGGACAATATGTATACTACTAAATGAGAAAATATGACATTTAAGTCATTGTTTTACACACACACACACACACACACACACACACACATATATATATATATATATGTATGTATGTATATATAAATTTTTATTTATTTATTTGAGAGAGAGATTAAAAAAATGGCATGCCAGGACCTCCAGCCACTGCAAACGAACTCCAGCTGCATGCATCCCCTTGTGCATCTGGTTTATGTGGGTCCTGAAGAGTCAAACTGGGATCCTTTAGCTTTCCAAGCAAACACCTTAATCACTAAGCCATTTCTCTATCCCAAAGTTACTGTTTTTGCATAAGTAAATTTTAATATTTAAATGTATATCATATTTCATAATTTCTAGTGACATGTAGCGCTTTCATATTTGCTAAAGATGCAGTCATTCACTGTTGAATCAAGTATTCATATTTCATCAAATTTAATTTCATATTAAAGTACTTGAGTAAGTTACCTTTTGGCAAGTTAATCACAGGAGCTGATTATGTGCTGACCATTTGAGGTTAAAAGTTAAAACAAACAAACAAAAAAACACTGTAGTACCACCAACCAAGTGTGAAGTAATTCCACACAAGCACACTGCAAAGTAATTCTTAGGCTCAGAATGTCATCCTGCCTTTACCACCTCTGCCTCTTCAGGATCCCTTCCCTGCCTAGAGCTCTCTTTTTGCCTTTTTCTGTACCATTATATGAAGTGGGTCCCCACTTCAAGTTCTATCCTCCCTTAGCCAGTACCACATACTTGCATAACCATCTAAGGTTGTTTTCTAGAACTACCCAGTTTTAACTTTACCAATCTATTTTTTTTCTTTCTGTTAAAATGTGTCTTGTTTGGGAAATGTGACTATTACATTATGGTAGGAAGCAGCTTCCTTCATTTCCCCTCATCTAACCTCCCATCAAAACTACCACTCACTTCATCTCACCTCCCATAAAAACTACCATTCATTTCACCTCACCTCCCATCAAAACTGCCACTCATTTTACCTCACCTCCCATCAAAATTACAATTCATTTCACCTCACCTCCCATCAAAATTACAATTCATTTCACATTACCTCCCATCAAAACTACCACTCATATCAAAAGGGTAATTGAAGAGCACTGATGGAAGGAAAGTATCCAAAGTGGAGAAGGACTTTCAGTGGTGACAGTTGTATTTTGAGAAAGATATTTAATGTCAGCACCCAAGTCTATAATTTCATTAGACACATATTGGCCCATGAAGATTTTCCAAGTGACTACTTATCTCTAGCTCTCCTGACTATGAGTGCAAACAACTTACTAACTTTTCTGTTTTTTATGGTTCCTCATATCACACTTTTTATACTAAATTGGGTGGGTTGGAAAGGACACATATTTGTATATGTACACCAGAAGAAAAACTCTCTGAGTCCATGGCATTGTGTTCACACACAGTGGTAGTATGTTATTGTACCAATATTTTCTTATTGTAATTAAGGCTCCTGATTATCAATATTCCATGCATTCTCTATTCCCTCCAGGCGTTGAGTCATGTCTGCTCAGAAAGACAGTGTTCTCACAGGCTGCCACTCACAGCCATCGTGAGAGACAGACACTTCAGCCTTCACTAGGCAAGTGTTTATGGAATTCACAAACAGGAGCCAGCTTTACAGAAACATGCATCTCAGCAGAGTCTCCTGCACAGCTGTCAGATTTCTGCAGAAGCCTCCTGGAGGTTCACAGATCCCACAGTGGACTATTTTTAGTTCTGGTAATTAATAGGGGAGAAGAAAAGAAGGAGGATGAATTTTTAACTCCAGCAAAAAGGCAATTACCACTATTCCATATATTCTCACCTAAGAGATGTATTTGTTTCAGAGTAATAATAAGAGAAACCTGCCCAAATCTATATACCTACAGTGAAGTGGATGTTTATTTCTTTCCCTTCAAAATTCAAGAACTAGCTTGGTCTCATATGCTAAAATATGCAGCAAGAGCTGTGCCAGCCTGGATTTTACTACTACAAAGGATGTGTTTATTTCTAAGCACAGGGAAATAAGATCTTGTTTCTCTCACACATTCTTAACAATCTTTATCAATAAATCATCTCTAGACAGTTTTGGCTTTGCCTTCCTGCTCCTCCTGTACAGTCCATAATGTTTCATGTTCAAGGCATCCATTCATTCCCTCACCTCTTTATTCAAGTGTGTCATGCTTATGAAGACCTTTACATTGTCATGCAAATCTCATAGGAAAGGGTACTATTGTGCCATCCAACTTGAACCTAGCCCAAGTTGATACATGAAACAAATCTGATGTCTCTGCTGTCTAGAAATGCAGTGACATGGTGAGAGCCATGATGCAGCCAAATGTCTCTGTAGCACATGTCTTGCTTAGTTCCTAAAGCCCAGATCAGTGCTAAAATGTGGGGACATAGTAAACTTCATTGAGAACCATTGACCATTTGGATTTTTTCAGTCAGCTCTTTAAAGAAACAAAAACAAAAACAAGAAACAAAAAACTAGAGGTCTGTATTTCTCCTTGGGAAATTGTGGTCTCCTTTCTTCTATGAAACTTATACCAAACTGAGTTTTTCCCACCAGCTTCCCAGTTTCCATTCAATGCAGCTCTCCCTCTGCTTATCCCAGAGTTATGGACATTGTCCTGGACTCAATGGTTTTCCTGACCCTGTATGTACAATCTGAATTTCACCCATATTTAATTTTGTGTATATACATGTGTGACTAATATCTCCAAGTGATACATCAGAGGCATCTTGAATTCAACACACCCAACTAGACCTTAATGCCTTACTTCTTCCCCTAAGACAATCCCTTCTGCAGATCGTATCTTGTAGTCCCTCACACTGCAATCACCATCATCAAGGATAGACCTCAACATAGTTTCTATAGTTTCTTGCTCACTCCTTCCACCTACAGTCAACTATTAGTTCAAGTCATTTCATCTCCAAATGTTTTTGAATCTATACACTCTTTTGTATCTCTACCATCCAGCCTTTGGTTCAAACCCTTATGAAGTCTTGCCTGGAAAGCTAGCTATGACAGCTTTCTCTGTTGCTATTTGCTATTACTATCTCCACATTCTACAGTTCATTCTCTTTCTGTCTAAGAAGTATTTCTCAAACAAAATCTGTGCTGTGTAATTGTACAGAGTAAGCCTGTCAAGGATTCCCTGTCATTGGAAGGATAGCATCAAAACTTAGCATGATGCATAAACAATCTCTGCTTTTCTCTCTAATCTCTCACATGCCTGGTGTACAGTACTGCAGCCACACTGAGATGTTTGAAGGTGCTGTCATATATCTGGATTTTAGTATCTCTTAATTTGATCATGCCTTCCTAATTAACTCCCTCTCATCTTATATCCCAGAGTGAGCAATGATTTGTTATCTTGTAGGACCCAGCTACAGATGCTTCCCAACTGGACTCCCCTGCCCCCAGGCCAGTGTGTGAGCTCTATCTCTGCCCTTTCAAGGCTGTGTCATCCTCTAGAAATTAATACACACAAAGGCCACGTTCATATCCTTGACCATTGTATCATCAGTGCCACAAACCCTGCATTATTCTTCATAAATACTAGGAAAGCAAGATACACATTATGAAGGTGAGCAAGATCTAAGATTCATGGAATACTGTGAGCTATATGCCTCTCTCTTCAGTAATTAAGGAAAATTCTTAAAAGTTATAAGGCAAAGCCTTTGTCTGGGAAGGAAATTATTCCCTTATTTCTCTTCACAACAAAATGTGGCCAAGAAGAAGTGTTTTTCCTTTGGCCTTTTCTTCCATTTGTGCATTTGTCCTTAACCATAGAGACCTTTGAGCTTACCCTAAGACTCAGTCACCTTTGTGTTCTTCCCATTTCCCTCTCTCCCCATGGCAATTCCCTTCATTTCTATCTACAACTGAAACTATCACTTCCCCTTTCCCCCAAATCACCAACTCCAGCTACAGATGCCTTCTGCATACTGTTCCATTTCTAGTTGAATGCCAGGCTCCTCTCCTCCATAATATCCTACAATGAGACATCAAAGTGGTGTTTGCCTTTTCACACCACCCAGCCCTCCTCATGTTTTTGTTTAATTCAATGGCACCAATGCTGTAAATCACTCAGCCTTGGAAATGCAGAACCACCTCTGTCATTTTCTTGTCTTCTCTGCCTCCCACATGCAACCAGAAACAAGAGCATTTTTAATTAATATGAATATAGGGAAATTAATCGAGTTTTCAGACATGACAAGTAGTCTGGTTTAATTGATATGACAGGTTTATTAAAACATCAACAGAATGTAAGGCCAAAATGGAAGCATGGAACCATCTAGATCTGAGATAAGAAACTTGGAATTCATTCAAAAGAATACTCTGGAGGTGGGAAATATGCTAGTAAAAAGAAATGACTTTTAGTACATTTGACCTAATTTGGTGAGATAATTATATAGGCATGAGCAGACTTGGAGACCGTTAAAGATGGGCCCTGTTGTAGCTAGCTTCATGTTGCTGGGATAGAGTATCTGTAGTCAATAGCCACAGGTTGCTGAGATGGACTTCTAAAACACACACAGTTATGAAAGAAGGGCTATTTATTGAAGCTTATGAATCCAGGGGAAATTCCATAATGGCAGAAGAAGTTGCCCCCTGTTAAAGGACCAAGCAAAGAGAGAGAGACAGAGAGAGAGAAGACACAAGCCAAAACAACAAACAAACAAAAAGAAAAAAAAAAAAAAAAAAAAAAAACAACTCCAAAAACCACACCATACACAAGCACACTTAGGAATTCCAGGTGGAACTCAGCACTTTGCATATCTTTAGATTGGAATTTAAAATCCACCACCACACTTTAGGGCTTAACCCTAAGATGCACTCAGTGACACCTCCTTCACCAACATGGCTGTACATTTAATTACAAACTGTAATAAAATCCAGAATATATTGGGGGCCACTCATTTAAACTACCACAGCACCTAACCTAAAGTAACACTTAGGGAGAAAGGATTTATTTTAAATTAGAGTTTAGAGGGATGGCTACATGGTGGCAGGGACAAGATGGTAGAAAACAGACTGGACATCACCTCTTGTCACAGCTGTTGGAAGATACAAGTAAGAGAGTAAGCTGAGCTGAGCTCTGGTGGGGGATGGGGAGCTGGCCTATAGCACCCCGAAGTCCAACCTCAGAAACACACCTCCTCCAGCAAATCTCCACCTGTCAAATGGCCACTAGTGTAGGACCAAAGCTTTCAAACATGTAGGTTTATTGGGGATATCTGATTCCAGATGCCAAAGATCCCTCCCTCATGATCTTGTTTGGACCTCAAGTCCTACTTCCTGGGATTTTAAGAAATTTTAAATTTTAAGAAAGGGAAACATCAAAACTATCCCTCATGAAAGGAATAAAGGTTAGGTATCAGAGCCTTGGTCCTTTAGGAGAAAGGTACTTGTTTCTGTTCATAAGAAGGATCTGAATTCTATTCTGGCCCTGGATGGAGACATGACTTCTAAACTACCTCAAACATAAATACATATAAAAGCAAAAAGACATACTATTTTCTTCTCCTTCAAGACTGTCCAACTGGGCCTGTCAATCACCTGGCCAGGAGATCATCTGCTAGGTAAGTTAGTACACCTGAAGACAAGAACAGAAGATGGAGAACAACCATGCTCCTACTGAGCTGAAGTACACATACCTGCCGAAGGCCCTCCCCTCATGCAGTTGCTTCTAGATCTTTACTGTTAACACTATTATTCCTGCATTCCAGCTCAAAAAACATCATTTTCCCTTTGCCCCCTTTCTATGTCTCTGAATAACAGCCCAGAATCCTAAGCATGCTTGTCCTAATAATGGACATTCTGAGTCTCTCTGAAGACCCTTGTGCCCCCTGCCCCCAAGATATTTGCAGACCTCTATTGCTGAGTGGGCCTACTGTCTTGAAAGACCCTAAATCAAGCAGCATGACTTGTTCTCCCTCATCCTTCTTCCTTCTCCCAGCTGCTACTGAGACTTACAGCCTGTCTGTCCTGTTGTTTTCCTCTGAAACTCTGTGTGTGTGTGTGTGTGTGTGTGTGTGTGTGTGTGTGTGTGTGTGTACACCCTTGTGTACATACATCCAGAGGCCAAGGAGAATGTTGGGTGTCCTTGTCTATCATTTGTCAGGGTATTTCTTTGGGACAATTCTCTCCCTAAATATGGAGCTGTTCTTTCTGGTCAGACCTGCTGGCCAGTGAGCCTCAGTGACCCTCCTGTATCCCTGTCTCCACCCTCTATAGTACTGGAGTCATAGGCGTGTGGAGACATAGCAAGGTTTCAATGTGGGTTCTGGGAATCTAACTTAATTCTTTTCAAGTCCTCATGCTTGTGGAGTAAGTTCTTCTATACAGTGAACTATTTTACCAGACCAATTTTTCTCTGAAAATCTAATAAAATTTCCTCAATATTCCTTCTTAAATTCTTTTTTTAAAGAATTTAGTCTGTGTTTAAACTCTTTCTATAAACCACTAAGAACCTCCAAAAGAAAAATCTTTTGTTCTTATACCTGTCTTGGCATGTAGAAGGGTTAGCATGGTGGACCAGATGTTTTTAAACTTAAAAGACATAGGATCATAGTTCAGTCACATATCAGCAGCAGCATATCTTTGATAATATATTGAACTTCTCTGAGATTAAATACTCTCTGTGGAAAACAAATCAATACCAACCATCAGAGGACAATTTCATATTTGAAAGATGATGCAAACACACACACACACACACACACACACACTCATTCATACACGTCAGTGCCATCTTATTTATGGCACTAGCAATGTGCCATGGTTTTTAAGAAGAATCAATAAGAACCAAGTGATATCCTTATTTCTCAAGTCCAGGGTAGCCTAGTCCCAAAGGATATTGAGATATTTTTTCTGAGTACTCTTAGCCATAATCAGTGCCTCAAAAGACTTACTTGCATCTTGTCTTGCAGTAGAACTACAACTCCTTGACAGCAGTGGCTATTGTTATACAACCCCAAGTTAAGAGAGTAACCCAGGCACAGAAAGCCAAATGCTCTCATATGTGGGTCCTACCAACAAATGATTGGACTTCTGTGTGAGCAGGAAGAAAACTCAGTAGCAGCGGCCAGAAAGCTAGAAAGGAGATATAAATGGAATAGAAGGGAGTAGGAGGACTTAATAGGATAGTATTGTATATATGTAAGTAGAAGAACAGATTAATGAGGATCAAAAGGTCTAAGTGAGGTCAGGGGAAGAGGTTGAGTAAAGGAATTGTGGAGGGCAGGCTAATCAAAATCTAAGGACATAACTAAGTCATATGGAAACCTACTGTTTTGGATAATGGAACACCAAGAAGCCATAGATTTTTACTAGAAAGTTTTCAGTGCTAGGTATGGGATACATTCCAATCAGTTTCTGGCCAGGGTGGTCCCTGATGCCCCCAAAATGTTACAGGCCAATGCCAAGGTCCTTGGTTTCCCACCAGGAATAGGTGGTAAGACCCTATTGCTGAAGACTCCACATACTTGGGCTGCAAGGTCACTGAGAAACCCTGCTGGAGCTGAGCTGAAAACCTCTTGCATGTAGACCAGCTGACAGAAAGCTGGAAACAGCCATGCTGCATGCAATTAAATGGGAGAGAGAAATCATCAGTGAATATACTCAACAGAGGATACTGCAAGCCTTATATTTGGTCAACCAGGCCAATAGGTACAATAGTGGCATGTCAAGCCAATGGCCCTCTGATTGGACTGGAGGCCTACTCCATGGGAGGGAATATATCCCTGATACTGAAAACCTACAACAAGGGTAGTCATGAGTCCTAGGGGTATAATATCTGCTGCTGTCTAGCTAAATGTATATACCATGTTCACCAAACTTCCCAGTAAGCATTTCTCTTAATGTTCATACCCTTATATTAATGCTACTATCACTTTTGACTAGAGAACCTTCTCTTTTCAGATAGCAGTGACCTTGGGATGACTCAGAAGGCACCATGGTCATGATAAGATGTGACAGAGGAGTACTCAGTACTGAAATATCTCAACCACACATTCCAAGGCTCAGGGTCCATTGCACAAGAGGTGGTGGAAAGAATGTAACAGCCAAAGGAATGGTAGAACTCCTTACAAATCACTCCCCCAGATACAAAATGGCCTGGATATCCATGACCTCACAATGCTTGACACTACCTACACAAGGCCATCATGATAGGAGGAAAAGATCAGGACATCAAAATAAAAGAGAGACTGATTGAGAGGTGGAGGGGATATGGAGAGTGGAGTTTCAAAGGGAACATCAGAGGAAGGGAATTGCCATGGGATATTGTTTAAAATCATGGATGTTAGCAATAATATTTTTTTTTAAGAAGGCACAAGCACAATTAGCAGCCAACACTCAACCAGAACTCAGTCTGTCTTGACTGGGTGGATGGACAGATATGTGGCTGGGTTAATGGAACATAGTCCATGATTTGTGTGTGGCCAGCTAACTTTCATCTGTTCTGATCCTGACAGTTATCTGTACAACAGCATGCTGCTCTAGGGCTGTGAGCATTTCTGAGTTCATCTTGGCACCTGTAAGTAGATATTACCTAGTACTTGGGTCCCTTTACTTCTTATGAAGTGCTCTCAAGTACACTTTAAAGTTGCTCAAATTGCCAGAAGAAATTTACTCTTATATCTTCAAGAAATAAGGTAATAAGAATGTCCCGTCCTATTTACATTAAAAGTTAATGTCCTTATTTATTCATATACTTTTATAGATCTCTTGTGCCTTCCTAAACCCATATTCAGCTCTTTGGGTTTCTCTCTGGACAAAGTTACCCTTGCATAAGCTGGATATAAATATAGAAATGGGCAATTAGCAGCCCTGTAAACTGCCTGTTTGGGAGACACTCTTCCTGACTGAGGATGGCAGCTGGCCCAGACTGCCCAGACAGACTCTAGCCTCTTTGACCTCTGCCCGCTCTTCATGGACCTCAGTTGCCTGCTTCCTCACATTTGTCTAAGTATCTCCTTTCACAGGAAGACGTCTTACAGATTTAGCTTTGCAATGGGAAGAAAAATTAAGAAGTAAGAGGTTTTCCTGGCAAAGCTCATCCCAGGAGAGCCACCACCACTCTACTACATGGTCACACATCAAGCCCCTTCCTTTTTCCCACTTTGGGAGAATGGCATTATGGCTTCATCCAACTAGGACGTGTTTCTGGTTAGGGGCTAGAGAAAAAGAAGACAGAAATAAACTTTAAGAATTTGAATCATTGGGGCTGAGGAGATGGCTTAATTGTTAATTACTTGCCTATAAAGCCAACGGACTGAGGTTTGATTACCCAGGACCCACATAAACCAGGTATACATGGTGACAGATGTCTCTGGAGTTCATTTTCAGTAGCTAGAGGTCCTGGTGTGCCCATTCCCTCTCTCTGTCTCTCTGTCAGTCTCTTCCTCTCAATACATAAATAAAAATAAAATATATTTTAAAAATATAAAAATAAGAATTATAATTCTGGTAGAATTAGAGTGAGGAAAATATGAAAGTGAAATAAGAAAACTAAATATTTTAGCCTTTTTGTCTAGAATTGGTAAGTAAATAAGCAGACGGTCACAGTTATTTATATAAATACTTTTATAGCCAACATGGAGAGAGAATATTAAAAGTATTCCAAAATTATCCTGCAGGAATCAATTGGGTTTTAATTTCATAAGTGTGAGATAACTTATAAGAGAGTAGGGGCTCTTATTTTTTTTCAGTAATTAAGTAATTGACAGGTTATTAGCAGTATTTGATCCAATAAACACAAGGACCCTGTGTTGAGTTAAATGTAAAATTTCCCCCATAGCCTCATGCTTTGTTGATTAGGCCTCATGCAAACTTCCAGCTAGTGGAGTCTTTAGGAGGTGAAGACTTAAGATTTTATTGTCTAGACCTGCTTGCTGGTGCTAGATGTCTTGCTCACTCTTACAGCTTCCTGCTGGCTTATGTGACAATCTGTCTGTTCTTATCATGTTTCTCCCTCCGTGCTGAAATTTACCCTCCTGTTAAAATTGAAAGCTGAAATAAACCATTTTCTTTCCTAAGCTGCTTCTGATTGGGTGTTTTGTTTTAGCAATGAGTAGGTAATTGCTATGGGCCCCTACTAGTTGCTGTTGTTAATAATCTGTGAAGACTAGAATTCTGTACCATTGATATTATTATGTTGAAGGTTAAAAGAAGACTAGGAGTGGAAAATCTGAATAGTCATGTAGGTCCTATTATCTGTTTGTTCTGACCAGAATGGAGGATGTTCATTGAGGTGGAGAAACATGAAGCCTGTAAAGGCATCTTAGGGTTTTGCAGTGCACCAAGGACTAATTAACCTCTATATTACATTGCTTTTTTAATAAAAGGAATGGAGGCCAGAATATTTGTTAGGCACTTTCATCTCTGAATTGCCTATGACCATTCTGAACAATTGTAGGCGGTACTCAGTAAACACACTTGGGTCAGAATGAAGTGGGCCAGATTCAAAGTCTCTGCATGCTGGTATTCTGTCTCTGATATTCATTGTAAGGAACTCATGATGGAAGTCCACAGTGGATACTTGAATCTCAGGAAGAACAGAGACACTACCTCTTACCATCTCCTTTCCTATACTGACACAAAAGACACAATGCTTAAGGTCTGGGATATGGAGTCATATTTGGCTGGGCTCCGGTTCTGGCTTACGTAAATCAGCAGTATTTTTGGCACTACCAAAATAGTTAAATCATGATTTATCCAAAAACTAAATACAGCACTGTGTAGAGAACAGGGGGAAAAGTGCTCGCCAAGAAGCATTTTCTCAAATGTGTTCTACATTCTTGACTTCTATACGCCACCATGATCTCTGTGTACACTTAGAAGCTAACTCATTGCATGTTCAGAATTGCATTCTGCTCAAGGACACAATGCTATATCTCTTTTTTATCACTGTGACCAGTCTAGGAATGAAGAATTGCTATCTTTATTTCTGTGAACGTTGGAGCTGTTCATACCCTACTGCCACAGCTTGTTTTCTTGATTTTAATTAAGTACGGCTTTACAACACTTGTTTCAGTAAAGCCCATGTAATAGACAGGAGGTAAGCTGGCTGAACTCAGACTGTTAGTCCCAGGTTTTCTGGCAATTCTGGACAATCTAGCTATTTTGTGGTAGAAGAGAAATAATAAAAAAAAATGATTAAAGTACTCTTTACAAATCTGATATGTAGCAGAAATAATCAATAATGATAAAATAGGACCAGAGCCTCTGGAGAGTAGAATAGCCTTTACCAGGCAGGTGAACTCCTGAAAGTTAGACTTTCTGGGGCTTCTAGTATTCAGCAGATATCTGGGTACTTTACAAGGAGGAGCAAGGTCACTCTAGAGAGCTCCTTTGATCCCTGTGCAATAATCAATCATTTTTGATTCCTCCTGCTCCACTGTGCATCTCCATTATGTCACGAATTCTAACATGTCAGGAGTCTTTTTCTTTCTTATCATTCACCACTATGGCTATGATTCAATCCTAGAGCTCCCTATGGAATACTGCAACAAGATTTCATCTCCCCCACCCCCATTTCTCCTATCTTACTACAATGCAAGCCTTCTTGCATACTAGAGTGAGAATGATTTTTAATGAACCAAGAACTGATTCTTGGCTCTTCTCTGCATATAGAATAAATGACAAACTGCTCCTGTGAATGGCAGTCAGTTATACTGTTTTGCTGTAAATGGAAGACACACTCAAGACTAGTACAACAAAATAAGTTTGATGTTATTTCACATCTAGTTTTAGGAAACCTGAAAATCAAGAAGTGTTAGTAACATCTGAAATATTAGATTGAACATTTGAACTCATATGGTCCAATTTCTAGGGGCCTGATACTTCCTTGTAGGCCTAATTTCACAGCTAATATGGCAGACTCCACTTACCATTTGAAGCCTGACCTGTTTGTTTGCTACACACCCTACATTTGCCCTTGAGGATGTCAATATTCAAACTTTCATTCATGTGCAATGCCCTATATTTAGCACATCATCACAGTAACACACCATCTTGTATTCCTCCACTGTGGCTAGATTTTTACACCTTTAGAGCCAGTGGAATGCAAGTTAGCCAGGAAGCCTTCATTCTTGGTTTGCCATCTGCTCTGCTGTAGCAATTTGCACTTTATCCACCCTGTGGTAGGTAGGGATTTTCCTTCATCATTACCTTGGCTGAGTATCTCTTTGAACTATCTCATCTACAGCTACCTGTTTGGACCTTAAACACTACTGGAAGCAAAAAAGTGAGGGCACTAGAATAAGAAAGAGTAATTATAACACCAAAGTTCTCCTTGAACTGTCTTCAGTACAGTCACAGCCACACAAAACTATTTAATTCTCTTTATGGAGGATTTGGGTTACATTGAGATAACAATTCTTAAAATAAGTTTAGTAAGGAAAATGCTAAAACATCTCAATAGGAATCAGGGAAGCATGTACAATGTGGTGCAATTTCTCTGTGTCCCTGCAATGGTCTCTTCAACCCTATTCTCCATCATATAATATCGGCAGTGTAAAATCTTGTTGGGATTTTTTAGGCTACTTAAACCAGTATGCCAAAACTGGTGAATAAGGAGTTAACCCTATAACATTGACATTGGGTGATCAATACCTGTTAAGTACATTCAACTGAAGTTTTCCTACAATAAGGCACTATATGAAAGCCCTGTCAATTAGACCTCCAATGGCACAATTTTAGGCTTCCAGTCTCCCATGATATCATCATTTATAACAAAGCCTACTGGAGGGATAGTTGGCTGAACAGCAAAGTACAGCTCCTGACATCAGGTTATCTCAAGGGCTATTGGTTACCAGGAACTTCTGGCAAGACATAGGCTCAGTGAGAGGAAAGGGTACAGTAACTGCTCCTAAGACTATACTCAGAGTGGGAACAAAGGACAGAGGCTCAACTGTCATTGACATTGTTTGCAACCAAACAAATCACATCATTATTTCCAGAGGAGATTCTGATCAGACACACATTTGAAAACTGTCATCTTACAAATGTTTAATTACTTCTCAAATGCACAGGATAACTGCAAATTTGTAATCTGTCATAGAAGGAATCTGTCATATCAACCTCCAAGACCTTCTTGGATCACTGGAAAGAAACACATTTTACATAGAAACTAAAGTGGTTTGATCATGTTGTATGCAAAGTGATTTTTCTGTCTCTATTGCTCTGCTCTCTGATCTCATCTATACCTCAGGGGAGATTCCTAAGCTCAAGCCCCACAGCAAGAGATGGCTTCTTTCTTTTGCTGCTATGTTCATTCCAGATACTTAAGAATTTTCAGTTCAAGTTGCATACCTAAGAGATCACTTGAAAATTAGGTTTTGATTTTAATTAGGAGAACTCTGTGGCATTTCTCTCAGACTCTTTGAAGACCTAGTTCATTTGGCTTTCATACTGAATTTGAAGCTAGGATAGTTTTTAATGGGGGTGGTTTCAGTTCCTAATGATGATGTGTGTTCATTTTAACCTAAAAAAATATAACAAGGCAATTTAGACCTTGAGAGATGAGAGAGACAGAGAGAGGGAGACAGAGAGAAAGAGAAAGGAAAAATTCGTGAGGCTAGTCCCTAATCATTTAGCTCAACTCATACTTCCTTGTCTTTGTATAGCTTCCTAGCTACCCATAACTAGAAATAACCATGTCCTCCATTGGATTTAACATGGTCTTCTCTTCAGAACACTCTTATAATGTGGGTACTTGAAAGCTGTGTGATTTGGTAATTGCTTTCTTCTCTACGAGAGACTTTAACTTGTCTGAAGATAACGTTTTTAATCTTACAAATTCTGTATTACAACAATGACAAGCATGCCCTAGGAACTTGAAATTTAGTCATTGTGTTAATGAAAGGAAAATGTTTCTCATATTGTCCTCCTAAGGAAAGAAAATCTGTGAAAAGAGGCAACAGCATAAACTAAAGTAGAGAGTGAACCCTGAGCATGTATGAGACAAAGCCATGTGTGGGTTCACATGAGAGAGTCATTTACCTGAAGGAGATAGTAACAGCTCAAGGCTAAGAGGACCAATTGTTCTGATTTTTCCAGAACTGAGAGGTTTTCCATGATGGAAAAAAAAAAAAAAAAATCCCTGGGAAAGTCCAGGGAAATCTTGAGGAGTTGGCTGATGCTTGTTTACAAGAGAATGGGAGGAGCCATTCTCCATGCCACCCACAGCCAGGGAAGAGGGGCAGAGATCTGCTTGAGGGAAATAACTCATAAACCACGCTCATTAGCATAAATTATCCTCAAAAACATGGTGAGGCATATGTCTAGAAAGGGCTGAGAAGCTTTATAGAGATAAGTTAGGGTATAATGCTCAAACACTCACCTATCACTGAGCATAAAGAGACATGAAAAACAGAAGTGGAAATATTGATCAGCTGGATCTGTAATCTCTTTTGACACTTCAACACCATGACTAATCCCAATTCCTGTACCTTCCCATGAATAATTCCTACAAAAAAAAAGAGACTTGGTCCAGGGTGTATCTGTTGCCTGGCCAAAAGACTTTCCTTTGTTCACTAAAGTTGGGAGGGTTTTGAAATTGAAGAGAAATTGAAGCTGAAAAACATGGCATTGGGCATAGCAAAGAAATATTCAACCAATACAACATTTAAAACAACCAGGGCAAACATCAAACTCTGTAGCTTCAAGTCCAACAACTCTAGCCAGTGACAAATCTCCAAGTCCCATAATTCAAACCAGCAACAAGTCTCTGGTATTCCAATTCTGCCCCTCCAGCTATGCTACTCACAGTCCTGGAAAACTTCATCAGGCTGTCAGCTTTCCTTAGCAGCCATCTTGTGGTCCTAGCATCTCCACTACGTCTACACTGTAGTCCACGGTTCATCATCATGGCCCCAAGGGGTCTCCATGCAGGCATCCAGCAAACCTGCTTCACACTGCCCATCACCTTTTCCAAAACACAAGACCATGTTGCAAACTCAATGTCCCTCTTTCCAGCATTTCTTATACTCCACCATACCAGGTAGGGTGCCAGCTTCTTAAACCAGAGGGGAGTAAAGCAGACTTTGAAGAACGGGACACTCCTTGAGAACTCAAGCCCCTTCAAAAGAGTCTACATTCTTCCTGTTGCCCCATGGCAGGTCAGCTGGCCCAATATCAAAGTTAAAATTTCTCAATTGAAGCTGAATGGGCAGAAATTCACCCAAATATTTTTCTCTTTTTCTGTGTCATGTCCCTCTGCTTACATCAGTTCATTTCTATGCAAAGAAACCCCGCACAACTTTTCAGGACCCAGGCATAACAACAAGCTTCCCACACAAACTGCTAGCCCAGTCCAAACAAAGTTCTTTCTTAGCCTCACAAGCCAAACCTCACAGTCCATAGTTCTTACTGCATTCAGACCTTTCAATTCTGACCAGAATAGTCCATGAAGCTATAATTACAGCACTGCAAGGCATCTCTTAGGCCAAGGTTTCAAATCTTTCCACCTTCCTCTTGAAAATCAGCTCCAAAAGGCCAAAACCACATAGTCAGGATTCTAGCAGCAATACCACACTTTGGTACCACTTTACTGTTGCAGTCCAGTTCACATTGCTGGTAGAAATCACCTGACCAAGAGCAGTTTGTGGGAAAAAGAGGTTTATTTTGGCTTACAGTCTCAAGAGGAAGCTCCACTATGTCAGGGGAAAATGAAGGTATGAGCAGAGGGTGGACATCACCCTTGGCCTACTTAAGGTAGAAAATAGCAACAGGAGATTGTGCCAAACACTGCTATGTGGAAACTGGTTATATTCCGCATAACCCCATCCCCAACAGTACATTTCCTCTAGGAGTCATTAATTCCCACATCTCTATCAAATGGGAACCCAGCATTCAGAACACCTAAGTTTATGGGGGACACCTGAAGTAAACCACCACATCTAGTAAGGATGACAATCATTTAAAAAAAAAAAATCTAACAACAAATGTTGGGGAGGATGTGGGGAAAGAGGAACCCTCATCCACTGTTGGTGGAAATGTAAACTTGTACAGCAGTAGAAATCAATATGGGGATTACTGAAAGCAAGGAGCATAGGACTACCAACAGACCCAGTTGTTCTCTTACTGAGCATTTACCCTAAATGGTCCACATATCAATACAGAGACATTAGCTCAGCCATGTTTATAGCTGCTCAATTCATTATAGCTAAGAACTGGAATCAAACCAGATGCTCATCACTGAATAAATGGATAACAAAGTTGTGGTTCATTTACAAAATGGAGTTCTACTTAGCAGTAAGAAAGAAATGGTACAATAAAATTTGTAGAAAAATGGAAAGACTTGGACAAATCAAACTCAGCAAACTCACAGTCACAGAAAGAAAAACACCTCATGGTGTCACTTATCTATGGTTCCTAACCTGGACCTGCTTGAGTTGCTGACATACATGATAGGCAACTCAAGGCCCAGACAATAGGATGGAGGGATTTTGAGTGACACAGAGAGAGAAACAAATACAAAATTCAATCCAAAATGAGCTAATACCATAGAAATTTCTATACTTGGAGCCTAAAAGATATAACCCTCAAAAGGAATAACTGGGGAGTGCCTTAGAAGTAGGACCCTAAGATTAAATAAAAAATTGCTTTTCTGTCTCTGACTTATAACTCCCAGAACCAGAAATTAGTTTCTAGCCTCATTGAGCTATTGATTGGAGAGACTTAGGAGATCCCAAAAACAAGACAGCTTTCTGTGAAAGCATTTGATTACCTGCCTGAGGCAAAACCTAAGACCCTATTGCTAAAGACATCATATGCTGCTGACATTAAGCACAGAGAGACCTGGCTGGAATTCAGAAGAAAGCCAGTCCTCAAACAGGCTGTATAGTGGTGGAAAACAGTACATGAGCCATTGGAGGAAAATGGCCAAAAATGGTCTGAGCAACCAGAGGTCTAAGCTACTCAGAAACAAACTCCCTGAGATGATATACACACAAGTGCAATAGTGGCACACTGTTTCAATGTGTAACCAATAGCTTTCTGATTGGCTAAGAGATCTGCTTTGTGTAAAGGAACCCATATCTGGAATTGGGAACCAGATCAGAATCCTATGGAGACAAAGATTATATTCTCCAGTGTCAAGCTCTCACTACTCTTTGGCTGAAAAGGGCTTACATACATCATTTTTTCCTTAAATTAATAATGCTTATCCCATTTAAACTATGCTGACTTCACTCAATTGGAGAATCAGTTCTTATTTTTCAGCAGATAGTGATCCCAAGGAGGTAAATGACCCATCACACTTCAGCCAAGCCACAGCTGAATCTTCAGAGGAATTAGGGAGACAGACAAGAATGCTGCTTCCATGCTGTAATTGATATTCAGTGCCAGTGTGTAGGAGACAGACCCTGAGGTTACTCAACACTAGAGGCTCCTAAGAGCTCATCACTGAAGTAGACTTAAAATTTAGCCACCAGGGTTTTAT
Organism: Jaculus jaculus; assembly: GCF_020740685.1. Taxonomy (NCBI): domain Eukaryota; kingdom Metazoa; phylum Chordata; class Mammalia; order Rodentia; family Dipodidae; genus Jaculus; species Jaculus jaculus. The sequence goes on along the minus strand of NC_059104.1, from coordinate 78,225,279 downwards.
GAAGTATGTGCAAGAGGGGGCAGAAAGATTGTAAGAGCCACAGGTTGAGACATCATGCCCAACGGCATTCCCTACCCACCTAAACAACTGACTGCTGCTTCCATAATGCATACACCATAAGACCATGGGGAATACCTGCAACCCATATTAGGAGGGTTACCAACAGAATAGGGGCAGGGATAAGTGAATGAGGGTACCAACACATGATGTATCCATATGAAACCTCTTGTTAATAATAATAGTAATAATAAAACCTTAAAAATTAAAGGGATACAGACAGAGAAGGACAAAAGATATAGTGAACATTGTCTTCCATCACTTCTAAATGTCACAGAAGAACTAATTGGATTTTTATTTTATTGAGAAGAATTATGGGTTGGAGTTCAAAATCTTCTTAAATTGCCTAAAAATAAATGTGTTTCCCAGGATAAAAAATCTTTTTTTTCCCCTTCAACTAAAACACTCCAGAGATAATAAGATCTACTTTATCTACATGAGTTTACTGTGTAATTAGTAATGGAATGTACTTATTAAGCATAAGTGTGCAATGTAACTAACTCACATTACCCAGGCATGATAATAATGCAGCTTTTTGTTTTGTGCCCAAGTTGCTAAACTGGCCCATCCTAGCTGTTTTCTTCAGCTGCATATGAACAGCACACTTGAAGATTTGTGTATTTTGAGAATCTCCTCTGTGCACTGGGACACTTAGATTCCACTCATTAGCTGGAGAGACTGGAGAGGAGAGCGAGAATAGCTGGGATCTGAGGTTGAAAGCAGGTAAGAGAAGGAGACAAAAGCTAGCAAGATAAAATGAGTCAGATTAGGAATGAGTAGGCACAGAAGAAGCTAAAATTCAGAAGCCAAAGCAGCTTAAGCCAGGACAATATCCAATTTCTAAAAGGGTGATTTAAAATTAGATGGGGCAGAACAGATGAAAAGTTGATAGAGAAAAATAACTGCTTTTATGCAGAGGAAATGGCCTGGGGTGATCACCTGCTCCTGGGGATGTCCTGCTCTATGCATATCTCCACCTCTGGAGGACCTTCTAAGACTTGGTCAGAGGCTTTTATTCTGGAGAACAGCAAACAGCAACATATTAAATAAACCTTTGACAATTTACACCTGGGATGCACACCCTTTTACAATGGGAGGAGCTCATTCCCCAAGAATCTTAATCAGGATAACCTCATTGAATCTTGATCAATTACAACAAACCTCAAAGATAGTTATACTCAGAATGTTGCAAGAACTGCAAAAATTCAAACTTGCATGCAAAACAAAACAAGAGCAGCTAATTGATTTTTCATAAGTTAGTATTCACCTATAATACTTTTCTCTTGAGGCCTTATCTACAGAAACACCTTTTAAAAGTCAGGAAGTAGATTACAAAATCCTGCCTGTTTCCCTGGCTTCCTTGTAGAACATATATTCATTAAGGGCACCTGCAAATGTTGAAAGACAAAACAAGATAATAATCTTCTATCAGGCCAGCAAGGGTGCAACATATAATACTGTACCAAATTTGGCAAACAGTCATGGCTTTTAGTTTAGACAAGCATAAGTAGATGATATGACCCAGACATGTAGAATGACAAAGAGGATCCTGGGAAGACAGACATTGTGGAAGGATATCCACTGGCTGACTGTGATGTGAGTAAGCTGGCTTGCAATGGAAGCATGAGTTGTGTCTTAACATCCTTCTGGAGTTGCACTGATATGTTTGTTGAGTCAAGTCTTAGAAGCAGAATGTGTTTTCAAACAAAAACTTTTCGTGTACTCTCCAGATCACTAGTGAACAAAATCTATCCAAGTTAAACCTGATACAACAGACTTCTTGCTCTGCAACTTTGCCCAATAGATGAAAAGGAATTTAAGCCTTCCAACTATGACAGCAACCAACTTCTCTTCAGCGCCTGCTGACTGGTACCCTCTTCAAAGGATTTTGAGCTTCCTCACAGAGCAGATCTTCCGTGTGAATCAGGCCAACCCTATGCCTTTCCTCTTGATTGACTTGCTGTTTCTACTTTTTTTCCCCCAGAGCAACTATCTTCTTCATTCTTCTTGCCATCACATTTTCCAGAGCACAAAGTTGACTTCCCTTACAGAACTCTTCCATGCATTTTTGTTAAGCAAGTGCCTTTAACCAGTGAGGGCTCTCCCCGGCCTCAAAATTATGCTTTTTTGGATTGAAGAGAATTCCTACTGATCCTTAATAATACCCATCAGTAATTTATGTAAGCTGAAGAAATTGGACTGGCTCAAGATTACATAAACAGCTACAAGTTATATCACTTTCCTCTCCTGGTGCTCATTGGTTTGTTGCACCAATCAGCACTTCCATTACATTTTGTGTTTGTCACCTTGTTCTCTCACCAAGAACCATGCGATTGCTCATGGAAAAAGTCTATCTGAAATGTTGAATCTTGTCAAACACTGAAGACACACACACACAAACACACATATATATGATGTTGGAATATATAAAATAAATTATTCTCTCATTTTTTAACTTTCATTGTTCATGTGAAAAAAGTATTTTCCAAATAAAATTTTATTGACAATCTTTATTTGTTTTTCAAAATGTTATTTTAATTTTATTTTTGGCAATTTCATAATCCATCTCTGTGAGTGAGACTTGGGTGTAAATGATCAATTTCTATGAGGCTAATCTACCTGCAAAACCTGATGATTATTAAAATATAAGTATATTGTATACATTAAAAGTAAATCAAAACATAACTATAATACAGATGAATATACATTACTAAAGTATAAAAAGTTTTAAATGTCTTAGCAGCTCCTTGCCTATTGTATTCAATATCTTTGAAAGACTTTGCATTGACCAACCTACATGTATGTATATACCACATGCATACCTTCTGCAACCATTTAAACAGGGTGACATGTATATCCAATTCCCTCAGTACATTGTTAATAACTAAAAGCAGGGATTTAATTTTCAGTTGCCTCTGTGTTCCCATGCATTTATTCATACCATAACCATGAGTGGCACTGTTACTCTTTTCTCAAGAACTGAACATCTTCCATGCCATGTTCACTCTGCACTATCCAGATATTTAGCTTTTGGAAAAGAAATGTTCTCAGTTGATGTCACCAGGTGTCATTCTGCTTGGTGCTTTTGTATAAAATGAATGGGCAAGCTCAGTTTCTCATGCCATTTTTCACCTTAGAGTCAAATGTTATTAACACTTTCATGTTTCTTGAGTTCTAACAATGAGGCACATGAGATAATTTCTCCAAGAAAAGACCAGTCTTCCCATTCAGCAGATCCAGATTCTGCAATTCCAGAAGGAAGACACTGTCCTTGGATCCAGCTAGTGGCAAGATATGGCTGAGCAGGCAACCTGTGGGCCCGGAAAGGCCATACTGCATGGTGCACTGGTTTGAAAAGCCTAGTTGCTAACAGTTTCCATGAGACCAATGTCTGTCCTATGTAGTGCTGGTGTCCACAAAAATCACTTAAATGAGGGCTGGAGAGATGGCGTAGCGGTTAAGTGCTTGCCTGTGAAGCCTAAGGACCCCGGTTCAAGGCTCGGTTCCCCAGGTCCCACATTAGCCAGATGCACGAGGGGGCGCACGCGTCTGGAGTTCATTTGCAGAGGCTGGAGGCCCTGGAGCGCCCATTCTCTCTCTCTATCTGCCTCTTTCTCTCTCAAATAAAGAAATAAAAATGAACAAAAAAAAATTAAAAAAAAATCACTTAAATGCCTATGGCAATATGAAATAAAAGTACCTAATCTTTGAAAACTCTAATATTTATGGTACAGTTTAAATAAATAAAAGTCTAAGACATAGGTAATACCTAGAATACCAGCAGGGAAGCATATGCACCAATAAGAAGATTCTGCTAGAGAGCAGTCAGTAAATGGCAAAGGCCACACTGCTTCTGTACAAGGGTAACATCTAATATTACCAACTACAGGCCACAGGAAGGCAGAATTTGTAAACCTTGAGCAGCCTTATCAACAATACTCACTCTACGTGGGCTCAGAGGGCCTTGTATATGCTTGCAGATATTTCTTCCACTTTGATAAACTAGGCATAAAGCAAGGAGGTGGACCTGTTTCAGTAATGATACTAAAGGAGCTCTCTAATATGCTTAGATCAGGAAAAAGCAGATATAGGAAAAAAACAGACAGATCATCAAAGGCACTATTGTGTACTTCTTGTGGACTCCAATTTTTCACCCAGCTAAACTCACAAGAAGAAATTAGCTTTTAATTCAGAAGAAAAATCAAGTTTATTTTCTAGGATGAACAACTACAGAAATAATATGTAAATAGGTAATACAGGACTCACCTCATCTGTCATGGTGCTGGAATGCTTGGCTAGTGGATAGTATGTGAGCCATGATTATATAAATGATGCTTATTCCTTCCAGGAAGGCAGTGAGTAGCCTATTTTTTTTTTTCCTACTGTTATTGAAACCTTTGGAAATTGGCTTTTATTTATTTATTTATTTTACTTTGTAAAATTAGATCTTTAAAATATTCCTTTCAGAAGAGGAAAATGTTTATGAAACTTATTAGTGAGCCAACAGCATTTTACCTGATGTGGTGGTTTAATTCAGGTGTCCCCCATAAACTTAGGTGTTCTGAATGCTAGGTTCCCAGGTTATGGAGGTTTGGGAATTAAACCACCCTGGATGCAGTGTATTGTTAAGGGTGGGCTTATGGATATTATAGGCAGTTTCCACTTGCCAGTGTTGGGAACACTCTCCTGATGCTGTTGTCTGCTTAGTGTTGGCCAGGAAGTGATGCCGACCATCTGCTCGTGCCATTATTTTCCTCTGCCATCATGGACATTCCCCTCAAATCTGTAAGCTAAAATAAATCTCTCCCCACCCCACAAGCTGCTCTTGGTTGGGTGATTTCTGCCAGCAATGAGAAACTGAGTTCAACACCTGATGAATATAAACTGTCTCCCATGGGGTGGGTGGGGGTGGGTGGGAGGCTGTGCTCATACATTAAACATATCTCCAGTGGTTTATCTCTATGGGCCCTGAAGGGATGGAATGCAGTGTCGAAAGACCATTCAGATCTTTTTTTTTTTTTTTTTGTCTTTTCTAATTACAGCTCCGTAACCTTAAATTTGTGTGTCTTCACACTCACCATTTCTTTTCTAAGAAAAGTTTGAATAAATGCAAGTTGGGATGCATTACAGACAAAGAAATTCCCTTGAATATATGATTCCTGGGCTGCAGTGAGTCCCTGTCTTTGTGCCAAATGTTCCCAAAGGAGGCCAAGCCTTCTATACATACCCAGACACTGGAGGGAGGTTTGATATTATTTGATTTGCTATAGCTAAATGAAGTTTAAAACCAGGAGAACAAGAATCATGTGGTAAATATCTGCGTGGTATGATATTTACCTTAAATCATTCCAAAAATTACTTTTATTCAGCACTTCACTTTGCTAACACAAGTCCATTCATTGAAAGGTTTCTGCAAGCTTGTTCAAATCTGGATTGCAAGGAAATGTTTTTCCAAAGCATCATTTATCTACAACCAATTTTGAACAATTTTATTAAAAAATAATAAAAGCACTTGCACAGACCCTGAAGTATGAATGTAGCAAGCAGGTAACTATTTGTTACGCACACTCATTTGCATACACAATCAGGCACTTATGGAAGTATAGGCTCAATTGTGCATGGAAAGACTGGTTTCATTTGCAATTTGTTACTTCAAACAATGGATATCCTTTATTGTGGGGGCCAATTTTCAGCATGCTATTTAAAAAATGTTTTGTTTATTTATTCAAGATAGAGAAAGAGACAGATAGAAAATGGGTGCAGCAAGTCCTCTAGCCAGTACAAACTCCAGACTCATGTGCCATCCTGTGCATCTGGCTTACAGGGGTATTGGGGAGCAGAACCTGTGTTCAACTTAGGCCTCATAGGCAAGTGCTATGACCCCTGAGTGATCTCTCCAACTTCTAGAACGTAACTAAACATTTATCATTTCAGCTTCCTTTTGAAGGTGTTAAAGGATGACAACTGCCTGGTAATATCTTGGGGCTTCCAAGAACAGTAGAGCAGAGAAAACAGAAGAAATTATGTCTTAAGAAGGTGCTGCTTTTTGGCAGCATAGATAATCCTGTTCTATCATATCAATTCTGATATGTGAATAATCAAGATGCTTCTCAAAGTTGATTTAACCAAGATAACACATTAATTTTGACAGACAGTATTTGCTCAATTTCTTTTTTTATTTCTGTCAAATTTCATGACTAAGAAAGACATAGATTTTAAGTTTTGTTCCCCCCGCTTTTTTAGAAAAAAATAAATTCCATCTAAAGTGGAAAAAGAAATCACAATGAAATTGTAATTGAAGAAAATGGGTCATATTTTTGGCAAATTATTTGATTCAAAGAGACTTTTTCATATATGTGCCATCAGTCATTCCAGAGCCTTACTAGCTTTGGATTCAATGTTTTGTTTGTCTGTTTCCCCCTAACAAAAAAAGGGGCAGGAGAAAGTAGATAGGAAGTAGATTAAGTTTGCATTAGTACTTTTCAAGTCTCTACTTGGAAGGATAAAGCAGGACATATCACCCCTTCTTTGTTCTTGGGAGCAGACATTGCAAATGTGAAATCTTGTTAAGCAGCAGTAGAAGCTGGCCTTCATTGGGCATCAGGGTTCTTCTAGCATTTTCTGTGTCTGAGGTGAGTAATTGAGGCTAGACTGCCTGTTTTCCTGAAGAAATAAACCATATTTCCTACTTTGAACTTCTGTCAGAAATGAAAGTGCCAGTTCATGTCCATTTTTCCTTGTATATCTTATAAGTTGAGCAGTACAGAAATATCATTCTTTGCCCTCCTCAAACACCAACAGTCATGCATTTTGTTATTTGCACCAAAGAAAATCTTAGTATGTTTGTACAAATTTTTTGAATAGACAAAAAATGGCCTTTAAAATCAGGAAAAAACCTTATTTCCTCTGATTCTGAGTCACATAGCTCAGGACACTGTTCTCAGGGAATTCAGGTTGCTCACTCACTTGTCATGAACACATTCAGGTAAAACACTTGTTTTCATAGATATTTTCTCCCTATATGATTAGAACATCATTAGGTATTCCATAGATCTATGAAAAAAAACAGCCAAACAAAAATCCTTAACAGTATTGTTTCTTTCTGTCTGATAACAAACCTTTTCCCTGCCAATATGAAGACCTGGAAAGAGTCCAGAGAAGAATGGCAGCTATGCTGAAGACAATGGCCTCCACAGAGATGTGGTGACTGTTGAATTTCCATTGTCTGGCTAAATGACAACTGAGAGACAGATATGACAGAGTAGCTTCACAGAACACAGGAAGAGAGTAATTGTATCGTCTTGCTGAACTGAAAAACAAAACAAACAAACAAAAAAAGCCAAAAAGAAGCGAATACATTCAGGTTGAAGATCATGGAACCATTCAGAAAGGGACTCCTTTGAAGCTCTATTATGTTCTAGTGGAGAAAAGATGAGGAACTGAAAATAGTATAGCCATTGCAGCTGGGAGGGGAGTCAGAGACAGAGAGAGTCAGATAGAGACACAGGGCTCAGTTTAATTTGAAGTTCTATTACTTATATCTGGCTTTATAAAATTTACTTTCTGAATATCAATTTTCTTATCTTTAATGTGGGAATACAATAGTTACCTGCTTTTATGTCACAGGGTTGTGAAGTTCTTATGAGTTAATGAACGCAAAATAACAGTTTAATAAAATATTATATAAATGTCATATAGTGCTTTCTTGGCAATTCTACAAATTTACAGTCTCCTCTGTCACTCACTCCCTCCTGTACCCCAAAAGTAGCTGAAAAATGGATCAGTTGAGGCACATTGAGGAGTCTAACAAGATGTTATACAATCATATTATGATTCTCTTCTGATTTTTTCTTAAAGCTTGTCTCAGATTTCCAATGTCAGAGATGTAGAAGGAATTCCACTAGGAAGAAGCCATTTCACTACCCTGGCCTGGGTCAGTATGACTGCCACATTCCAAAATTTCATTTGTGATCAAAAGCTTGAAAATCTGGGCAAAGCTCACAATCCACTTGCCTTCAATAGACAGATGATTAGAATCTCATGGAAATTGCTCAACCATGTTTATAGCTTCTCAATTCACAATAGCAAAGAAGTGGAATCAACCCAGATGCCCATCATTTGACAAATGGATAGTGAAGATGTGGTACACTTACACAATGTAATTATACTCAGCAGTGAGGAGAAATGATATCATGAAATTTGTAGGAAAATGGACAGACTTTGAAGATATCATGCTAAGCAAATTCACACAAGCACAGAATGACAACCACTGTATATTCTCCCTCGCCTGTTTCCTAACCTAGAACAGCTTGAATTGCAGGCATGCCTGACATGCAACTTGAGGGACAGATAAAATGGATAGAACAGTTTGGGGAAGTGGTATGGGAAGGTGTGGGGAGGCAACCCACATACAGCTGTTGATCAGAGAGACCTATGAGGTCCCCAAATCAAGACACAATTCTGTCAAAGCACTTGATTACCTATATGAAGTAAAAAATTGTTTTATTGTCCAAGCTACCACATGCTGTTGACACAGAACATTGAGAGATCTGGCTGGAATCTGGAAGGAAACCAGTTCCCAGATGGTTAATCCATACAGTGCTACATGAGTGTCTGGGTGAAAATGGCCAATAATGTAATCAAGCAGGGGACACTGCTATAGAAAAACAACCAATCAGACAAGACATATACACCTGTGCAATGATGACACCTAACCTAAATGGCTTTCTGATTGGCTAAGAGATCTGCTCAGTGGTAATTAAGAACTGAGTCAGAATCCCATGGAGACCAAGATTATGGTCACCAACAAGAAGCTCCCACTAGTTTTTGGCCAAAAGAGAGAATACACTCATGAATCTCTCTAAATTAACAATGCTGATCTCCTTCTCTGTTTGAGAATCTGATTTATTTTTTTTTTTTTTCAGATGGCAGTGAGAACTTAGGGCAACCAAAATCTACCAACAAGATAGAAAAGACAGATGATTGCTTGGAAAAAGATGAACCACACCTCATACAACATCTAGGGCCCAGGTGAAACACAGAGGAAATTGAGAGATGAGCAAGAGTGCTGCTTCCATGGTGAGCCAGACAGCCTATGCCAGGGTGATAGAGACACATACTGAAGATACTCAAACATACCAAAGCAGAAATCCGGAAGCCACTGAGAACTCAACACTAAAGTAGCCCTAAAGCACACCTATCACTGTTGAAGGAACTTTGTGGAAGAGGGGGTGGAAAGATTGTAAGAGCCACAGGATGGGAGAGAATATCCAAGGGTATTGGCCCCCACCGAATGGCTGACTGCTGCTCTCACAACACAGCCCCATGTTGAATACCAGAAATCCTACTCAGAAGAGCTGTTAGTGGAGTGGGGGAAGAGATGAGGGAAATGATGGTAACAACACATGATGTGTCCATACAATGATTCTACTTAATTAAAAAAAAAAAATAGTATTGCCGCACATCATTAGAAATGCCTCATACAGTAACTTTATGGTTTTCCTTAACTCACAGGACTTCCTTGGGCCTGTGAAAAGGAATTACAAAACAATTTAAAAATAAAAGATACTGATTTAACTAAGGCTTTAACAAGTATTCCATGGCACATGTTGCTAGCTATGCTGTAGCAAATTTTTGCATATTATTAGTCTACTAATTTTTTTTCAATTTTTTGCAGTTATATATATATATATATATATATATATATATATATATATATATATATATATATATATTAAATTTATTTATTTATTTATTTGAGAGCGACAGACACAGAGAGAAAGACAGATAGAGGGAGAGGGAGAGAATGGGCGCGCCAGGGCTTCCAGCCTCTGCAAACGAACTCCAGACGCGTGCGCCCCCCTGTGCATCTGGCTAATGTGGGACCTGGGGAACCGAGCCTCGAACCGGGGTCCTTAGGCTTCACAGGCAAGCGCTTAACCGCTAAGCCATCTCTCCAGCCCAGTTTTATATATATTATTGATAACTTCTATACTTACAGACAACAAGCCATGCTATTTCCATCCCCTTCCTCCCTGCCCCCACTTTCTCCTTCATAATTCTGCTCTATGTCATATCTCCTCCATTAGTTTCTCTTTTAATTTGATGTCATGATCTTTTTCTCCTATCATGAGGGTCTTGTGTGGGTGTTGCTAAGCACTGTAAGGTCTTGGATATCGAGGCCAAATTCTGCCCGATGGTTGTATGTAAGGAATAGTACCCTTCCTTTGGCTCTTACTTTCTTTCCACCACCTCTTTTGCATTGGACTCTGAGCCTTGGTGGGTGTGAGATGTTTCAGTGCTGGACACTCCCCTGTCCTTTCTAAGCACTATGTTGCCTTTTGGGTCATCCCAGTAGTTATCACCATCTGAAAAGAGAAGCTTCTCTAACCAGAAGTGGGAGTAGCATTAATACATGAGTATGAACATTAAGGGTAGTGCTTTCAGAGCAATTTGGTGAGAATAATATATGCATTTATCCAGGTAAAAGCAGGCTTTATACCCCCAAAGCTCATGACCTCTCCTGCCATAGACTTTTGATTAGGTTTTCAGTACCAGGCACATATTCCCTCCCATAAAGTGGGCCTTTGGTCCAATTAGAGAGCAGTTGGTTTCCCCCAGAGCAGACATGCCATTATTGCACTCCTTTACTCTTTTGGCCTGTCTAGCAAAACTTGAAGTTTCCATTGTGTCCAATGTTTGCACTGCTGATGACTTCTGTGTCCTATAAGATGGCACACAGTGCACATTTTCCAATTTTCACTTGGCTGGTCTACAGGGAGAAGGTTTTCAGCTCAGTACCAACTTGATTTCTCAGTGACTTTGCCTCTCAGGCATGTGAAGTCTTCAGCAATATGGTCTTACCATCTCTTTCTCAGGGGTTACCAAGGACCTTGGTAATAGCCAATAATGTTTTGGAGGCAACAGGGACCCTCCTGGCCAACAACTCACTAGAAGGTATCCCATCCTAGGCACTGAAAATTTTTTAGTAACCATCTATGGCTTCTAGGTGTGCCATTATTCAAGAAAGTGGATTTTCATATGTCTTATTCAGAATATTTTGAATTTTGATTGATCCTCCCCTGCCGACCTTCTTTTATACAATCTCTTTCCCAGACCTTGCTTTGGCTTTTCCCCTCTTTGTAATCTGTTCTTCTACTTACATATATACAATGCCATCCTCTTAAGATCTTCCCTCTCCTCCTTTCCTTCTCACCTTTTTCTAGCTTATGGGCCTCTGCTACTGATTTTTGGTTCCAGGTCACACACAAGTCTATACATTTGTAGCTAGGATAGACATATAAGAGGGAACATGTGACATTTGGCTTTCTGGGCCTGGGTTACCTCTTATTATTACTTATTATAATTCTTTCCAGATACATCCATTTCCCTGCAAATTTCTTTTTTTTTTTCTTTAACACTGAATAGAATTCAATTGTGTAATTGTACCACATCTTTATTATCCATTTATCTGTGGATGGATATCCAGGTTGGTTCCATTTCCTAGCTATTGTGAATAGAGCAGCAGTAAACATGGTTGTGCAAGTATCTCTAAGGTAGTAAGAAGAGTCATTAGGATATATGCCTAAGAGTGCTATAGCTGGATCATATGGCAAATCTATTTTTAGCTGTCTCAAGGACCTCCACATTGATTTCCACAGTGGCTGTACCAAATTACATTCCCACCAACATTTATTGTCATTTGTTTTTCTTGATGGTAGCCATTCTGATGGGAGAGAGATAGAATCTCAAGGCAGTTTTAATTTTCATTTCCCTGATGGCTAAGGATGTAGAACAATTTTTTACATGTTTATATGCCATCTGTATTTCTTCCAGTGAGAACTCTCTATTTAGTTCCATAGCCCATGTTTTGATTGAGTTGTTTGATTTCTTATTGTTCTCCCTTTTAAGTTCTTTGTATATTTTGGATATTAATCCTCTGTCAGATGTGTAACTGGCAAAGATTTTCTCCCATTCTGTAGGTTGTCTCTTTGCTCTTTGCTGTACAAAAGCTTTGCAGTTTCATGAGATCCTAGTGATTGATTAGCAGTTTTATTTCCTGAGCAATTGGGGTTATATTAAGAAAGTCATTACCTATGCCAATATGTTGAATGGTTTCCCCTGCCTTTTCCTCTAGCAATTTCAGAGTTTCAGGTCAGATATTAAGGTCTCTGATCCACTTGGATTTTATTCTTGTGCATGGAGAAAGACAAGGATCTATTTTCATCTTTCTACATATAGATATTAAGTTTTTCCAGTGCCAATTATTGAACAGGCTGTCTTTTCTCCAATGAATACTTTTGGCATTTTTGTCAAAAATCAGATGGCTTTAGCTTCCTGGATTAACATTTGGGTCTTATATTCTGTTCAATTGATATACATGTCTGTCTATGTACCAATACCATGATGTTTTTATTACTATGGCATTGTAATATAGCTTAAAATTGGGTATGGTGATACCACCAGCCTTATTTTTGTTGCTCAAAATTGTTTTGGCTATTTGAGGTTCTTTTTGCTTCCAAATGCAACTTAGTATTTTTTTTTCTATTCCTGTGAAGAATGCCATTTGAATTTTAATGGGGATTGCATTAAATGTGCTGATTGTTTTTGGTAAAATTGACATTTTCACAATATTGATTCTTCCAACCCAAGAATATGGGATATCTTTCCATTTCCTGTGTCTTCTGAAATTTCTCACTTGAGTGTTTTAAAGTTCTCATTGTAGAGATCCTTTACGTCCTTAGTTAAGTTCTTTCTGAGGCACTTTATTTTATTTTATTTTATTTGCAGCAATGGTGAATTGGAGAGATTCCCTGATTTCATTCTCTGCATGTTTGTTGTTAGTGTATAGGAAAACTACTGATTTCTGTGTATTTATTTTGTATGTTGCTACATTGCTAAAAGGGTTTAGCAGCTCTAACAGTTTGCTGGTAGAATTTTTAGGGTCTTTTATATATAGAATCATATCATATGCAGGTAGCGATAATTTGATTTTTTCCTTTCCAATTTATATCCCTTTTATGAGTGTCACTTGCCTAATTGCTATAGCTAAGATTTTCAGTACTATATGAAATAAAAGTGGGGACAGTTGACACCCTTGTTTTGTTCCTTAATTTAGTGGAAAAGCTTCAAGGTTTTCACCATTAAGTATTATGGTGGCTGTAGGTTTGTCATAAATAGCTTTTATTATGTTGAGTTATGTTCCTTCTAGCCCCAGTTTCTGTAATACTTTTACCATGAAAGGATGTTGGATTTTTTCAAATGCCTTTTCTGCATCTATTGATATGATCATGTTATTTTTTTTTCCTTCAGACCATTTATATGTTGTATTACATTTATTGATTTGCATATGCTGAACCATCCCTGCATTCCTGGGATAAAGCCAATTTGGTCAGGGTGAGTAATATTTTTGATATAGTCTTGTATTCTGTTTGCCAATATTTTGTTCAAAATTTTTGCATCTATTTTAATGAGGGAGATTGTTCTGTAATTTCCCTTTTTTTGTTCTGTCTTTGCCTGGTTTTGATAGGAGGGTGATGCTGGCTTCATAGAAGGAGTTCTGTAGAATTCCCTCCTTTTCTATTTCATGGATAAATTTGTGAAGCATTGGTGTTAGTTTTTCCATAAATAGCTGGTAAAATTTGCCAGTGAGTCCATCTGGGCCTGGGCTTTTTTTAGTTGGGAGACTTTTTATAACTGCTTGGATCTCTATACTTGTTAGAGGCCTATATAAATGGTTTATCTCATTTAATTTTAGTTGGTCTAATGGATCAAAGAAATCATCCGATTCTTTCAGATAGTTAAACTTAGATGAATATATATTCTTAAAGTATGTCCTTATAATTGTCTGAATTTCTTTGGTATCTGTTGTAATGGTGACTTTTTCAATTCTAGTTTTATTAATTTTTGTCTCTTCTCTTTCTTCTGGTCAAATTTGTTAAGGGTTTATCTTTTATTTATTTATTATTTATTTATTTATTATTTATTATTTATCTTTTCAAAGAACCAGCTCCGTGTTTCAATGATTCTTTGGGTTGTTTTTTGGTTCATATTTTATTTTATTAATTTCTGCCCTAATCTTTATGATTTCTTCTTGTCTACTGTTTTTTGGTTTGTCTTGTTCTTCTTTTTTTTTTTTTTTTTTTTTTTTTTTTAAATTTAATTTATTAGTTTTCTTTTCAGTAAATACAGGCAGTTTGGTACCATTATTTAGGCTCATCTGTGATCTACCCCCTCCCATTAGACCCTCCTTATTATTGAAAATGGGTCGTGCATTGTGGAGTTAGCCCCCAGTTATTAGTATGATAAATGTCTCTGAAAATCATGACCCAACATGTAACTCTGACATTCTTTCCGCCCCCTCTTCCGCAAGATTTCCCTGAGCCATGTTGGGTTCATTTTTGGTCTGCTTCAGTGCTGAGGTGTTGGGGGCCTCTGAGGCTCTGGCTCTCTGATTTGGTAGGAGTTGATTTTTCTCTGCATTGATCTCCTTCCCCTTTGTGCTGGTATCCGGTTCACAGGAAAACATCACCCTTGCTTATTTCGCCAGTTGTCCTTAGTTTCAGTTGGGCCCCTTCTGAGGTATGTTGGGGCAGCTCTCTTCTTAGGATCTGCATCTATCTGGAAAAGAGAAGCAGATTCTCCAACGGAGAGTAAGTTAGCACCCAGAAAATTGAGATAACACTTTTTTGATAGACAGTTTGATAGGTGTAGGCCCTCTTATACCCTGTGATTGATGGTAGCTTGATATTGTAGAGTGGGCTTGTGTTTAGGTATGGTTCTGACTTGTTTCCCAGCTCCAGCTAAGGGTCTAGTACCACTGAGTGGATCAGTTAGCCAAATCAAGAGCAATTGATTCCTCACCATGGCTGTGTACCACTATTGCACTTGTGTGGGTATCACATCCAGTTAATTGTTGCTACTTAGGTTAAACAATGTGTTGCTTGGACAGATCTTGGTCACTTCCCCCAGTGGCCTATGTAGCGCCTTCTGGCACTAGACACGCTGACTGTCTGGGGACTGACTCTCTCCTGGCTTCCAGCCATGTCATTCCATTTTACGTGTCAGCTGCGTATGGAGTCTTCAGCAATAGGGTCTTACCACTGGCCTTTGGTGGGTCATCAATTACTCTGACAGAAGTCTGTCATTGTTTTGGGAAACCTTGTAGGTTTCTCTGATCAAAAGCTCATTGTGGATTGTAGGCCCAAGCTGGAAGTGGGGGTTACAGGTCAGTGTCCACTAAGAAATTGAGGAAAAAGATAACTAATATACAAGAGTTTGAGAGGAGAGAGATAGAGGGGAGAGGGGGAGAGGGAGGGAAGGAAGATGTAGGAGATTTAGGTCAGTCTTGATCCTACCCTCTCCAGTGTCTTGTGGTTCAGGTGTTTCCTGTAAGGGACTAGTGAAGGTTCAGTCATTTGGTCTGTCTTTTAGGAAGTAGAATTTTATGGTACCATTGCCATTTGGGTCCGGATTACTGTTTTCCACCCTTTGATTCCCTCCCCGCCCTCCCATCCATCTTATTGTCTAGTCCATGAGGTACTTGCTGGGTATGTAAGGCATCTTGGGCAAATTCAGGTTAGGTGTTGCAGATGAGTGAGACTATGTGTCGATTTTTTTTCTGTGATTGGGTAAGTTCGCTGAGAATGATCTGTTCCAGGTTCAACCATTTTTCCTCAAATTTCTTTATGTCATTTTTTCTTACTGCTGTATAGAATTCCATTGTGTAGATATACCACATCTTTGTTATCCATTCTTCTAATGATGGACATCTGGGTTGATTCCAGCTTTTAGCTATTACGAAATGAGCTGCTACAAACATGGTTGAGCAAATCTCTCTGGCTTTTGGTTTGAAGGTTTTAGGGTACATGCCCAGTAATGGTATAACTGGGTCTGTTGGTATTTCTATAGTCAGCTTTTTCAGGAGTCTCCATATTGCTTTCCAAAGTGGTTGTACCATCCTGCATTCCCACCAACAGTGAATGAGTGTCCCTGCTTCTCCACATCCTCGCCAGCATTTATTTTCATTTGACCTTTTGATGTTGGCTATCCTTATTGGGGTAAGGTGGAATCTCATAGTTGTTTTAATTTGCATTTCCCTGATGATTAGGGATGATGAACATTTTCTTAGGTGTGTGTTTGCCATTTGTATCTCTTCCTCTGTGAATTGCCTGTTTAACTCTGTGCCCCATTTTGTGAGTGGGGTATTTGTCTTCTTATTGTTTAGACTTTTGAGTTCTTTGTAAATTCTAGAGATAAGGCCTCTATCAGTTGGAT
The DNA here is from genome assembly GCF_020740685.1 of Jaculus jaculus. NCBI lineage: Eukaryota > Metazoa > Chordata > Mammalia > Rodentia > Dipodidae > Jaculus > Jaculus jaculus. Next base: position 78,208,947 of record NC_059104.1, on the reverse strand, counting down.
AACCTGCAAATATTTTCTCCCACTCTGTGGGTATTCTATTGGCTTTGTTTATTATATGCTTATCTGTAAAGAAACTCTTCAGCTTCATATGATCCCAATGGTTGAGTGACTGTTTAAGAACTTGAGCCACTGGGGTTTTATTCAGGAAGTCTTTTTCCATTCCTATATCATGGAAAGTACTTCCTAAATTTTCTTCCAGTAGTTTTCGAGTTTCTGGTCTTATGTTGAGGTCTTTGATCCATTTGGATTTGAGTGTTGTGCATGGTGAAATGTGTGGATCAAGTTTTAGTTTCCTGCATGTGGTTATCCAGTTTGTCCAGCACCATTTGTTGAAGATGCTATCTTTTTTCCAGTCTATATTGTTTGGGCCTTTGCCGAATATCAAGTAGCTATAGTTGCTTGGCCCAAAATCCGGGTCCTCAAGTCTATTCCATTGGTCTATACTCCTGTTTTTATGCCAGTACCATGCTGTTTTTATTACTATGGCTTTGTAGTATAACTTTATATCGGGTATGGTGATGCCACCAGAGGTATTTCTTTTGCTGAGGATATGTTTGGATATGCGAGGCCTTCTGCCTTTCCATATGAAATTTGAGATCATTTTTTCTATGTCTGTGAAGAACATTGTAGGGATTTTAATTGGAATTGCGTTAAATCTATATATTGCCTTTGGTAGGATTGTCATCTTCACAATGTTAATTCTGCCTATCCAGGAGCATGGGAGGTCTTTCCATCGTTTCAAGTCCTCCTCAATTTCTTTTTTGAGAGTTTTTATATTTTCGTTGTATAGATGTTTTACTTCCTTGGTTAACGTTATTCCAAGGTATTTTATTTTATTTTTTGCTATTGAAAATGGGACTATGTCCTTTATTTCTTTTTCTGTGTCTTTGTCATTTGCATACAGAAATGCTTCCGATTTTTGTGCATTGATTTTGTATCCTGCTACTTTGCTATAGGAGTTAATCACCTTCAGGAGTTTTGGGATGGAGTCTCTCGGGTCTCTTACATATACAATCATGTCATCAGCGAATAGAGCTAACTTAACTTCTTCCTTTCCAAATTGTATCCCTTTTATTTCCTTCTCCTGCCTTATTGCTTGGGCTAGGACTTCCAGAACTATATTGAAAAGCAGAGGTGAGAGAGGACATCCCTGTCTTGTTCCTGATCTCAATGGGAATTCCTCCAGTCTCTCTCCATTAAGAATTATTTGGGCCTTTGGAGCTTTGTATATTGCCTTTATTATATTAAGATGTGAACCGGCCATGCCGATTCTCTCCAATGGATATTACAATCATAAATCTGTATGCACCAAACACAGGTGCACCGCAGTTCATAAAACAAAACCTACGTGACAATAAAACAGAAATAACCACCAACACCATCATAGCTGGGGACTTTAACACACCATTATCAGTAATAGACAGATCATCCAAACAGAAGCTCACAGGGAAGTAAGAGAGCTCAACAAAACCATAGAGCACTTAGACCTAACAGACATCTACAGAACTTTCCACCCCAAATCCACAGACTACACATTCTTCTCAGCAGCCCATGGAACATTCTCTAAAATAGACCATATACTGGGTCACAAAGATAGCCTCCACATATTTAGGAAAATCGACATAATTCCCTGCATGATATCAGATCATAATGCTATAGTCCTAGAAATCAACAACAAAAAAACCAACAAGAGCCCCAATGGCAACTGGAAACTGAATAGCACACTCTTAAACAATAAATGGATAGTGGATGAAATAAAAAATGAAATTGCAAAATTCCTGGAATTGAATGACAATGAGAACACATCATACCAAAACTTGTGGGACACAATGAAGGCAGTCCTCAGGGGAAAATTCATAGCACTCAATGCCTTCATAAAAAAGACAGAAAAATCCCAAATCAATAGCTTAACCATCCACCTAAAGGCATTGGAAAAACAAGAAAAATCCAACCCAAAGAGCTCCAGAAGGAAGGAAATAATTAAAATCAGAGCAGAAATTAATGAATTGGAAACCAAGGAAACAATTAAGGCAATTGACAAAACAAAGAGCTGGTTCTTTGAAAAAATAAACAAGATTGACAAACCTCTGGCCAATTTGATCAAGCAAAAAAAGGAGAGACTCCAAATTAACAAAATTCAAAATGAAAAAGGAGAGATTACAACAGACATCAGTGAAATCGGCAGAATCATCAGGACTTATTTCAAAAACCTCTACTCCACAAAACTGGAAAATGTGGAGGAGATGGATAAATTCCTGGATGCATATCATCTACCAAAGCTAAACTCAGAGCAGATCAACCACCTCAATGAACCCATCACGCTCATGGAGATTGAAAAAGTAATAAAAAACCTCCCAAAAAAGAAGAGTCCTGGACCAGATGGATTCCCAGCCGAATTTTATCAAACCTTCATGGAAGAACTCAAACCAATCTTCCTAAAACTGTGCCACACAATTGAAGAACAGGGAAAACTACCCAACTCCTTCTATGAAGCTAGTATCACCCTAATCCCAAAACCAGGCAGAGACGCCACAAGAAAAGAAAACTATCGGCCTATTTCCCTAATGAACATAGACGCAAAGATCCTCAACAAAATTCTCGCAAACCGAATCCAACAACACATCAAAAGCATTATCCACCTTGACCAAGTGGGATTTATCCCAGGAACACAAGGGTGGTTCAACATACGAAAATCTGTCAATGTAATACACCACATAAACAAGCTTAAACATAAAAATCACATGATCATTTCAATAGATGCAGAAAAGGCCTTTGACAAGATACAACATCACTTCATGTCTTGTTCTTCTTTTCCAAGGCCTTAAGGTGGAACATTAAATTGTTTATTTGTGAACTCTCTAATTTCTTTTTTTTTTAAGTACTCAAAACTTTACACATTACTTAATAAAAGCAAATATATCTGAACCTCTTCATCACTCTGATTTATTCCATTTCCTAGTTCTCAGTGCTAGAAGGTACATTAGCTTTAGATTTGTCAGCCTTACTCCTGCAGGTATAAAATTCCTAATAAGTAGATCATTTATTCTCAGCAGAAATTTGCTGACAGAGAAACATGGACTTCTGTCCATATTATAAAGGAGGGGCTCTTAGGTTGCCCATTTGCTTTGGGATTCATTCCGTTCTGGGTTCTGTACCTCAGGAGCTAACTTTGGGGCTGCGTTTTCTAGGTTTCTCCTTGCAACTGGCTCTGGTCTCGGCATGCTAAGTAGGACATACAAGCAAGAGACTGAACAGTTGGGAACATGAGAAGGGCTCGTAATTGGTAATAATGTACCCTTGCTTTGGCTGTGTTTTTCCCCAGTAACCCTGGAGTCTGTGATTGGTTGTGAACCCTTGTCCTGATAGGACCAAAATGGTCATGTCTGCTATGATTCCTGGGCTAATATAGGCACTTAGAGCTATAAATGTTCCTCTTAGAACTGCCTTCATTGTGTCCCAAAGGTTTTGGTATGCTATATTATCATCATCATTTGATTCTATGAATTTATTGATTTCCTTTTTGATTTCTTCAATGACCCACTGATCATTCAATAGTGTACTATTAATTCTCTATGAATTTCTATATGTTCTGTATCTTTTCTTATTGCTGGTTTGCCATTTCATACCATTAGTGTCAGAGTACAAGGAGTTATTTCAATTTTCCTATATTTGTGGAGATTTGCTTTGTGTCCTAGTAAGTGGTCGATTTTAGAGAATGTTCCTTTTGCTGCTGAGAAAAATGTATATTCTATATCATTTGGATGGAATGTTCTATAGATATCTGTTAGGTCCATTTCTTCCATGACATCATTTAATTCAGATGTCTCTCTGTTCATTTTTTGCTGGGATGACCTGTGGATTGATGAGAGTGGGATATTGAAGTCTCCCACTACAATTGCGTTTGATGTTATTTGTGACCTTACATCTAATAATGTTTGATAAAACTGGGAACCTCCATGTTAGGTGCATATATGTTTAGGATTGTAATGTCCTCCTGCTGGAGAGTTCCTTTAATCAGTATAAAATGACCCAATATTTTTAATCTTTCCTCCCTAATGTTGGTTTGAAGTCTACCCTGTCAGATATTAGGATAGCAACCCCTGCTTGTTTCCTAGGCTGATTTGCTTGAAACACCATTTTTCATCCTTTCACCCTAAGGCGGTGTCTATCTTTTATTGAGAGTTGAGTTTCTTGGAGGTAACAAATGGCAAGATCTTGACTTTTAATCCAGTTTGCAAGCCTGTGTCTTTTGGATGGTGCATTGAGGCCATTGATATTAGGAGTTGTTATTGAGAAGTGTGCATTTATTCTTGCCATTCTTTTTTTGTACTGTTTTTTTAAAGCCCTTTTGACTTTTAAAGTTTGAATTGAATAATCTGAAGTTATTCTGATGGCTTTGTAGGTGACTTGCTTCTTCTCTCTAACTGCTTTCAGTATATTTTTTTTGGTCTGTGTGTTTAGTAGCTTAATTTTAACTTGGTGAGTAGAGGTTCTTTCCAGATCTTGTATGTTTTGGTGTTCTGAAGGCTTCTTGTATTTGCATTGGCATTTCTTTCCCAATTTGAGAAAAAATTTCTTCTATAATTTTGTTGAAAATACCTACTAATCCTCTGGATTAAAATTCTTCTTCTGTTATACCATGAATTCTTATGTTTAATCTTTTCATAGTGTCCTTGACATCTTGAAATTCCCATTCATACCATGCTATTAGCTTGTCTTTCTCTTTGTTGTACTGTAATAGATCTGCCATTTGGTATTCTAATTTAGATATTTTGTTCTCTCCTTCATCTATTATACTGGTGAGACTTTCCACAGAGTTTTTTTTTTTTAAATTTAAATTTATTTTTTTATTTCATTGACTGTATTCTTCGGAGCCAGGATTTTGGCCTGGTTTTTCTTCAGCATTTCTATTCCCTTACTCATGTCTTGTAATGACCTCTTTATTTCATTAAGCTGGTTTCCTGTGTTCTCTTTCAGAAGTTTGTTTTCTTTTTTTAATTCCTTTGTTTTTTTCTTTGATTCCCTTCATTTATTCTCTGATTTCTTTGAGCATAGATAGTCAGGCATTTCATCTCAAATAGTCTCATTGGTGATCATTTCTTATTTATTTAGTTTTTAGTGGGACTGTACTGTCTTGATTCTTTGAGTTTCTTGTATTATATTATAGTGACTTTTGCATACTGAATTGATTTGATGCTTGGGTTTTCTGTTTATCTTCAGAGTTCCCAGACATGGCAATCTACCTCTATATACCCTCAGGATATGAGTTCAAAGTGCCAGGTGTAGCTCTTGTACCCCAATCAAGAAACAGAGGTAATCCTAGGTGTTGAGTTTGTTTACTAAGCAAGTATTCTAGTGGACTGGGTGGAAAAATTTACTGCCAAATTCCAAACATCAACCAAGTAACATACACAATCAATAAAAACCAGCACAGAGTATGCAATTGTGGGGATTAAAACTGTTATATAAAGCCAAAATCCCTAAGGGTGTGTGTTGTTCTACAACCTTAATCTTGTCAGCTGGGAGGTAGAGATTTCTATTCTGAATTGGGTTCCAGATCAACCAGGACCTAGATCAGACCCTGCCCCCAATAATGACAGAAGCAAAAAACAAAGGCCACATATATATATACACACATATACATACATATACATACATATACATACATATATATATATATATATATATATATATATATATATATATATATATATATATATATGAAAACATCAAAGGCAATATAATTCAACTCTCAAATACAGGTTATTTGAAAATGGTAAAGCCAATGAAGAATATGTACCCTATAACCTGCCATGACAAGGAAAGAGAGATTAGCTTTTGCAGTGCAGGCCTATCTACCTGTTTTTTTGTTTGTATGTTTGTTTTTTCTATGTGTTTTTTTTTTTTTTTTTTTTTTTTTTGTCAGTCAGTCTCGTTAATTTTTGGGGTGGCTTCCAATCTGACCAATGCTGAGTGCCAACCTCGATCCCTCCGTGTTGTGCTGTGCAGCTGTACCTCTGATCCATTCTGCTGTCTGTGCTGCCACTGGGGGCTGAGTGCTAAAGGTTGTGGTTCTGTGGGGGATGGGAGAGTTCAGACTTCTGGAGTTGCTCATACTTTCAGTAGCTCTTTCGTTGATCTCAGCTGTCTTTCCTTCAGATTTCTTAACATTGCAAGAAGGCTGAGGGAGTTTAAAATCTGTTTCTTGGTCTCTGTTGCTGCTGCCACCTGATGCATCTGGAGAGAGAGACTGCATTGTGGGCAGGCCGCAATCTCCTCAGTGAGACTCTGACCATTTTCCTCCTTTCTGGTGGGTCTTACTCTCCCCGGCTTCTCCATTGTGTCTAAGAATAACCTATGCTCCTTCACTTTTCAGAAGAAGAGTGTATTTTGCTGGGATTTTTGCTTAAATCCCTCCCTAGGCTGGTTTGGCATGGCTCCTAAGCCGCCATCTTATCTGGAAGTTTCCAAAAGTTTTATTTTTTTATTAGACAGTCAAATATAAACATATATTTGTATTAATTAGTGCTTAATATTCATATTTTGGCTTAAAATGTTTCTAGTCTACGGCTATATGTTTCTATCTATGATTATATCCATTCTAAAATCTTTGTGTATATATCCACCTGGGTTGTATGTTTCCTGTGATCTATGGCTATATACCTTCTAAAATTTTTGCACATATATAAACCTAGGTTGCATGTGGGTCATTTTTTTCTTTGAACATTTGAGCATTTAATACATTTCTTAATTTATCTGGATTTTTTCAGGAAATAAAATTTATATGCCACAGATGTGAAGTAATTTCATGAGTTTTAAGAAAGTTTATGTAATCCATAGATAATGCACACAGCAGGTAATGGAGGTTTTTTCCAGTGTTAGCGACATGTGGATTCCTATCACGATTTTGTCTAATTTTGAACTTAATCTATATAGCATTATATGATATATACCTATTGTGCTTGGCTTCATTCAGACAACATCATCTTACTGATTTTTTTTTTTTTTACATTTTGTATTAGCAGACTTTTTGTTTTGTTTTCTCTTTATTATATGACCAGGTGATAATTTATAAGCTTCTAATTGATAGATATCTGAGTTGTTTCTTGTTTCTTTCTGTTGCTGTAATGAATGACTTATTCTTTGGCAATTCAACTTACAGACATCTCTTTTCATTTATTTGTCTTTTGTGAATATCAAGACTTATATTTGCTGACTCATGATGCACATTTTTTAAAAAAATCATTATTTTTTTGAACAATCACACCTGTAACATATGAACTACCATTACCCTAGCTCCTCACCAATATTTGATGTTGCCAACCTTTTCAGCTTTAGCAATTTTAGAAGGTATGGTATATGTTTTCTGTTCTTACCCACAGGTGCCTCACATTATGTTGAATTTCTAATGTTATTTCCAACTACAAAGATAAATACTGTTTTAATCTATAATTTATTTACTAATCATAAACAACAATGAGATAGGAAAAAAAAAAACAGGATGTAATCACTGACTTAAAGGTTAAGAATATTTGACAGACCAAATGTATGGCAGTAGGCTTTCTAACCACAGCTTTCCTAACTAACAAATGTTCAACTTCTTAAAACACCATTATAATAATTTAAAGTGACATTTAATGTATAATTTCCTCATAGTAAGTGACATTTTTGGCTTTGTGAGCATACTTAGGTTGATAGTTTTTGCACAGACCTCACCTTTGAGATATATATTCTTGTTTCTTATTTTGTTAATCTATTAGTACTTTTCACTTTCCTTAAATCAATTGTTTTAGCCTACTTATAGAGTAACATTAACCCTTACCTCAACATTTGCAGTCCTTTTTTTTTTCATTTTTCTTAACTGTTTGATTTTGTATCAAGTAGATCCACTTCCCACCAACCAAAGCTGATGAACTGTTATAAACTGAAGGGTATCATAAACTCTGTGTTGCACCTGGGGCAAGTAGGGAGAAAACGAAATAAAGCAAAAGACATTTTCAATTGTTCTGATATTTTAAAAGAGTATTTTAGAGTTGAGTGTGGTGGCTCATTTCTTTAATCCCAGCACTCAGGAGGCAGAGGTAGGAGGATTGCCATGAGTTCAAGGCTACCCTGAGAGACTACATAGTGAATTGCAGGTCAGCCTGAGCTAGAGTGTGACCCACCTCAAAAAAATAAACTGAAAAGAAAGAGGATTTTATTGTTATACTAAAAGAGAGTGATTATATAGCAGTATTTTATTGCTAATTTCTAGTAGTATCTTTAGTTTCCCTCTAATTTTACACATAGCAAGGGCATGATTCATATGAATGAAATCAAGTTGAAGTTTGCCAATCATATCTAAAGTCCTATATATTTAGCCAAAGGGGAAGACACAAACAATAATTTAATGTGCAGGTATTTGATTTATAACAAGTTACGGTAAATAAGATCATCAGTTAGCTGTAAACTGTAAAAATATGTTGCTTTAATCATATATATGAAATTTTTCTTAGATAAAGCAAGGCATATAGACACATAAATGCTTGTCATAGAATTTATTATGCTCACAGAGTTCCAGGAGCAGGGAAAGGGCCTGCTGTGTTGTATGGAGGGGTAATCTTTGGGAGTTGTCTGGAGGCAGTAGGAGTGACAAGACAGTATTGGCAAAAACCTTTACTGTGGTTTCCGTGGGGGAAAGGAGAAAGGTTGGTGAATCAGGCTTGGTCAGATTTGCTTTGAATATTTAACTGAGTCCCGGGGCTTCTGGATTGTATTCAGCTGCCTGGTCTCTGTCCTGTGGGGTGATTATGGCCCAGTGGCCCCAAGTATGAGAATTCTACCTTGGGACCTGGGGAACCGAGCCTCAAACCGGGGTCCTTAGGCTTCACAGGCAAGTGCTTAACCGCTAAGCCATCTCTCCAGCCCTCAAGTAAAATTTTTTAAAGATGTTCTCTTTTCATACACTTTACAAACATGACAATCATAATTTTTCTTACTCCTTTATTCATTTTTCAGTTCTAACCTCTATTTCATTTGAAGTATTCCCCATCTTGCTCTTGTCTTCTTCTCTGCTCACCTCATCCTCATCCCTTTATCATTTATATCATAGTCACTGGCACACCTCCCCATGGTGCCTTCTTGTCCCATCTCTTCCTTTCTCAGCTCTCCTGCCTTCCTGGTGCAATCCTATCTCTAAGCACTCCTTTTCTCAGGCTGCCGGCCTACATGCTAATCTGTAAATATTCCTGTACTTCTTTCATGCCAAATCAAAACTTTACAATATCAATTAAAGTGTTCTTTCTTTTTTATATTTTTTAATATTTATTTATTTGCATGGAGAGAGAGAGAGAGAATATGAGAGAATAGGCATACCAGGGCCTCTAGTTGCTGCAAGCGAACTCCAGATGCATGTGCCACGTTGTGCATCTAGCTTTATATGGGTACTGGGGAACCAAACCTGGGTCATTAGGCTTTGTAGGCAAGTGCCATAATGGCTGAGCTGTCTGTCTAGCCCTAAAGCCTTCTCTCTTGACTACACCCCTTTCTGAATTAGTTTTACTTTCCAAACACTGCCCTTTATACAAGGCATAATATGAGCTCCACTTCCATTTCAAAACACTGTTTTACTGTTAACCAAATCCTCTTTCTAAGGGTTTATAAATATCCATTCTGGTTGGACGTGCTTTATCATTATTTATTATAAATATGCTAGCCTTCTCTTAACTTGTATGTTCACTGAGGGAAAGGCCTCGTTTTTTGTTCTCTACTATACCAGTGCAGCAAGTCACTACTGTTACTTTGCATGTTGTTATCTATGTAGAGAATGTTGTCCTAAGAAGTCATCTATCACCAGAAACTCAGCTCACTGAAGACCTGCTTGACCATGCAGGATAGTCACTTCTTCCTCCACAAGGCCACAACATTTTGTCAAAACAACACTGTATTTTATCATTTTATCTCACTCATCTACTTCCTCTGTCTGTTTTCACCATGGTGAAGATAAATACCACCCCTTACATACATACCTGTGTCCCATGTCTGTCCCTACCACCACAAGGGAGATGCAGAGATCACACTTTACACACTTGGGTTCCATGTCTGTCTCCACAACCATGAGGAAGCTGCAGAGATCACACCTTAGATACCTGTGTCTGTTTCTGTCTCCATCACTCTGGGAGAGATATGTGAAGACCACACCTTGTATGTGGCCACATCTCCACAGTCTGAGAGATTGTGCCACATAACAAACATGCTCAAAGCATTGAAGCATACATATTCAAAACCAGTAGCCATAAATTCAACACACACCCTACTATTCCATCTGGAAAAACTATTTGGATTATTTCCCTACCTCCTTCCTGAGAGGACAGTTTATAGGGACCTACAGGTTAGTTAATCCAATCAATTCATTTGGAAGGTTGGAGCTCTTAGATAATTCCTATTATCTTCATAATTATTCTTTCAATATACATATAGATGTGTGAGTATCATCTATATTTTATCTCCTATTCCTAAGCTTGTGAAGCAATTTCATAACCATTTACCACTAGTCTACAATGAAAATAATTTCCTAATTGTAGTAGACAGATAATGGATTACTTATTTTTCTCTCTTGATTTATATTTCATTCTCTATTTATAGCCTTTCAGCTTTGGTACTGGCAGGTGTGAGGTTTAGTCATTTGAATACTTCATAAAAAAGTCATTTTTAAAAGTTACACACACACACACATAAACACACACACACATAAACACACACACACAAATATATATATATATATATATATATATATATATATATATATATATATATATATATATATATATATATATGTTTAGTAGTCTCTCTTTAAAATATTCTGTGTACAAGGATATCTTCAGCTAAAGCAGAAAATAAAACAGTCTATATCCAAATCTAGCCAGCTTGATTAAGTGATCAAATTTTTATTTTTCTACCTTGTATCAAAGAGCAAAGGAGCCTTTTTTTTTTTTTTTTTTGAATCCTAGGCCCAATCCTACTTCCTATGGTTGACTCATTTATTTGGGCTACATCAACATGTGCCTATTGGATTACCATGTCCAAGAGAAAAACTTATTCATATAAGCTGATTTTTCATTTTGTGCAATCCTGTTCCATATCTTCTGTATACCTTATCTGTATTCATGATAAGACAGCCATATTTTTAAATCAAAATCTAGTCATATTAATCATATTTCTCTCCTAAAATCTGTCCAGTTTTCCAATGTCTTATCTTTGTATTTAGCTTCTTATGGTATCTTCTTTCCTTTGTGTCTTTCCTTATCTCCTCTGCTGTGCTCCATCCCTGACATTTCTCAGAGGATGGAAACCTGGCCATGTGTGCTGTTGTGAAGGCTTGTGCTGCTATGCCTGGACTCCCTTGCCACTTGGGCTTAGTCCTAATCATAGTTCCACAATCTGTTCAATGTCAACCATTTTATAAAATGCCTCCAACTGTCCCTAAGAAGGAGTGACAATGTTGTCGTTTAAGCTCCACTGTGCCCAGTCCATGTACCTAAGGTGTCTTATGGACTGATGGCTGTTTTTATTCACACTGATTGTGATACCTTTCTTGTAAAAAGAATATATCTATGACTCAGAGCTTTACCCCTAGAAGAGCTTCAATGATTGATTTTTCCTGAAAATTAAAGACTTTATGCTATAAACAAAATGAAAACCAACAAGCCCTACAAGGAGAAGTAGGGATTGGCATGGCAGAGGTGACAGACAGCATTAGTAGCTCTATCACAACATTAATTGGCTAGGTCTGTAATAGCTCCCAAGACCCATAGCAGTCAGGAATGGTGAGGGAGATTTGTAGCCATAGCTTGTGCCAGTGTTCCTTCTCTGGTCACTGTGCATATTTCCTGACCTGACATGCAAAATTCAATGTGAACTCCTTTTAGGGCATAAGCAGAAGGTATGCCAGGCAGGACTGGGTTGGAAATGGAGAGTAAAGCAAAGAAATAAACGTTAAAACTGGGCTGGAGAGATGGCTTAGTCATGAAGGCATTTATTTAAGGACTCAGTTTCATTCCCCAGTTGCACAAGCCGGCGCAGGCATCTAGAGTTCATTTGCAGTGGTCCTGGCACACCCATTCTCTCTCTCCCTCCCTCCTGCTCCGTCCCTTTCCCTCCCTATTTGTCCCTCTCAAATACATAAATAAATAAAATATTTTTTTAAATAACCAACTTAACTTTCATTAAAATCAAAAATAAACACATACACAAACTCAAACAAGATACAGGAGTGGGCAAACCAGGGAAGATAAGACAGGACTTGTATTAAATGTTTGTTTTTTATTTTTATTTTTGGTTTTTCAAGGCAGGGTCTCACTCTAACTCAGGCTTCCCTGGAATTCATTATGTAGTCTCATGGTGGCCTTGAACTCAGTCCTCCTACCTCTGCCTCCCAGGTGCTGGGATTAAAAGTGTGTGCCACCACACCTGGATCTAATGTTTATTTTTGAATGTAAAGAAAAGTATTCAGATAATTTAAACATACTTGGCTTAAATATGGTGTATTTAAAGGGGACTTTTAAAGTTGGGTCCTTTGTTTTAGGCTGCGGCGAATGGCTACGAGGTAAAACTACCAGATAAAAGATAAGTCATCTAATTAAATTTGGATGCCAATGTTAAGTGGGACATATTTGTGTTAATAAATGTTGATGCATATCTGAAATTCAAAGTAACTACTTTCCTGTTTTTCACTGCGAAAGAGCCTTTACTGTGCATGTCTGGTAATGGAGAACAGAAAGGAGTCAGGGGAGAACGGAGAGACTCATTTGGGACATATTCACACACGAGTACCTGGGTGGATCCTGGAGTAACCTGGTACGGAGTTGAGCAGAGGATGCAGCATTGCTGAAAGAGAATGAGGAGTGGAAGGGGCAGTACATGGACTGTCCAGAAACAAACCAACAAACAAAAGCCAGGTGTAATGCTGTTAACTGATTAGTCATGCTCCTGATCCTAGCACTCAGGAGGCTAGGACCAGCTCAGTTAAACAGTAAGTTCAAGACCAGTCTTTACAATGCAGTGAAAGTCTATCTCATAGAAACAAAACCAGGGCTAGAGAGATGGTTCATTGGTTAAAGGCTTTTGTTTGTAACACCTGATGGCCCAGGTTTGATTCTCCAGGCACTGTGTCTATCCCCAGACACAAGCACACAAAGTGGCAAATGTGTCTGGAGTTCATTTGTAGTGTCAGGGGAACCTGGTGCACTTATTCTCCTCCCCCTCTCCTGGAAAAGACACACACACACACACACACACACACACACATACCATTATATGACACCTGTAAGCACATGACACATTACAGTACTGTTAATTGGCAATAATTTTATTTTTAATTTTAGTTATTAGAGAAAAATAGAGAGAATGAGTGTGGCAGGGCTTCTAGCCACTGGGAAAGAATTCCAGATGCATGTGCTTCCTTGTGGATCTGGAGGATGGAACCTGGGTCTTTAGGCTTTGCAGACAAGCACTTTAACACTAAGCAATCTTTCCAGCCCAACTGACAATATTTTTAAATGTTGGCTATCATCTTGCAAAATGCCAGGTGGTACAGATATGCCAACAAGTGCTGAAACAATTCCTGACTTAGGAGTTCGTATTCCATAGCTAAAAGTCTGAATGTTAAATTGTAAAGATCAACCTTATTATTGGTCATTAAGTGACCGCACGTGGTCATCAAATAGCAAGCGAGTAATGTAAAATGTATGTAAGCCTAAAAATTGTTTCCTTCCTAATACTGAAAATTTTGGAAAGTGAAAGCTTTTCTTGAGTCTTATTTTTTAAGCAAAAGAATAACCACAGATATGCATTTTCTGTCACCATCTTAACACATGCCAGCCAGGCACTGCTGTCCAGACTGACCCTGTGCAAGGGAGCTCTTGTCATGCTTGGTAAAGTGGAAGCCTTGGACTGCACTTGCCTATTCACATATTTTCAGAGTATATCAAATGATGTATGATACTCAGCCTTTCCAGATTTTCTCGTTAAAACAGTGTATATAATAAAATGAAAATAACAATGTTACACCTACTGTGTAACCACCTGTCAGTAAATTTATGAACAATTAGAAAATGAAAGTGGTTTCCTGGGAACAATTTGCAGAAGCAATAAAATTTTCATTTTTTTTTCAAGAATATAATAAGGCAACAACTTTTCAAACTTCCCCCGCCAAAAAACGAGCTTTCATAGCAATTAATCAGCTCTATTTACTTGTTGTTTTTCTTAACATTTCTGTTCATCTCAATGTACTAGGTGGGCCAACTGCTGGCAATGATGGTGCTATATATATAGTATGTTCAGGAGTAGTGATGTTAGAGCCCAGACGACTTCATGCTTCCTAAGTAGCAATCCTTCTCAACCAACCCAGGTTACGCACCCTGTCTCTGTGGCATTACCACTCAGAAACAGGTGCTAACCTTTTCCTTAGTGAAATGGATGTTGAGCCCAAGACATCCATTCCAAAGAAATACTTTCTCCTTTGACTTTATTGGCACATGACCCAAGGTCTCTAAGATCATATAGTAGCAAAAAGTAAAAAAAAAAATGCTCAAATTTGTATGGTACCTTATTTTGGATGTGATGTCTTCTCCATTATCTCATTGGAATGATTAGAGGTGAGTAGCAAGGTGAGTCAATGAGATAAAACAAGTGTCTAAGGTTATATACTGTAAGCAGAAAGATAAGATATCAAGCCCAGTCTTGCAACCCCAATCTGCTACTCATTCCACAGGAAGATGTCCTTCCTTGGCCTGGATAAAGTCAGATGGATGTGTACAGCCATGATTCTCAACAGATAAAGGCACTGCAGCCTCTAGAATATTGCATGCCACTCTAGTGAGAGGAACTTCCTTGCTGGCACACAATATCACATCCCAGGACACTGTCATCCAAAAGGCACATCTTTTTTGCCTCCTGTCTGTGTGTTTCTTTTCCACTAAGCCTGGCTCACCAGGGTTGACTCACCAGGGCTGGCCAGCCAAAACCAAAAGAATGGGCAGCACTGTGTTGCTGCTGTGAAAACATCAATTTTCTAACAGAGCCATGTTTCCCTCAGCACAGTTGGCTAGCTCCTCTCATTTGCTGTTTCACCCCTTCCTTTTAACCTTTTTTATTTTTATTTTTCATCTCAAGTCCTTTTTTTTGTGCATTTTGCTTCTTCAGTGTCCTCTTTATAGATTCCCATGCTTTTCTCTTCTTTTTCCTGTCAGCTCTTTTGTAAGAGGCTTCTTTCTTCAGCAGGCTTTGTTGTTTGACTCCTCTTTTTAGGATGCCATCCCTTCTATTCATTGTGATTCTTCCTGAGATTTTTTTCTGTCACTTGATGGACTTGAATTTTGATCTTTTCTGCTAAAGTTTTGTCAGTTCTCCGTGTTTTCTAAGTGCGTCAATTTTTCTCCCTCATCATTCTTGGAGTAAAAGGCTTTTTTTTTTTTTTTTTGAAATTTATAGGATCCATTTGGCAGCTTGTGGTTGGCCCGAATGTTTGTTCTCCCTTTGATCATCAGTTATTTTAATTGTAGCTGTCAAGGATCAGAGATGGAAGGAGACAATAGAAGGTCACTTTCCAGTTACTTAGAAATAGTACTTTTCTTTATGTGTATACAGATTACTCAGAGGGAAAATATACTCCTTGACAAAAGGGTCTAATGTACAATTCTCAACTCTGGGAGTTCGGTTCTCTTGTGTATGTGTTTGCATGTCAAACTTGACATTTATTTCACATAATCTCAACAAGAGACTAGTATGTGAGTGTGTTTGTAACTGAAGTCTAACTTGCATGTTGAAAGGACATAGATTTTAATTATTTATTTATTTGAAAGCAGGGAGAGCTAGAAAAAGAGAGACAGAGTGGGCACACCAGGGCCTCCAGCCCCTGCAAACAAATTCCAGATACATGTGCCACTTTCAGCATCTGGCTTTAAGTGTATACTGGCAAAGTAAACATGAGTTATGCTTTACAGGCAATTGCCTCAAGTGCTGAGCCATCTTTCCAGCCCCAGGACATAGCTTTTAAATGAAAGATAATACATATATTCACGTAGGCATTCATGAATGTAACCACCACATAGATCAAGATATAAAAACTCCACCATCCTAGGTTTCTTTATTCCAAATACTGGCCCCCAAAGATCACCACTATTGTACATAAATTTACTGAACTTCATATGAATGGAATGATTAGGACTTGTGTGTACCTGCTGCTTACTTTCAATGTCTGTGATATTCTTCCATACTTTTATCTGCTGTCTTAATTATATGCAGTTTTTTTATACAAATCCTAGAATCAATTCATTGTGTTATGGATGGACCTTTGGTGGTTTTCAATATTTACCTATCTTAAAGAAAGCAACCCTGAACATTTTTCTCTGTCATGGGATATATATCTACATTAATTTTTCTTGGGAAATCACCAAAAATTGAATTTGAAAATCTCAAAATAGCATATATTTAGGTTTAATCATAATGACTATGCAGCCTTATAACATAGCTGTGCCAACTCCCAGCACAAATGTCTGAGTATTTCAGTTGACCCACATTCTCACCAACATGGTATTATCAGTGTTCTTTTTCTTAATTAACCATCTAGTATGATTGTATGTTAGAATTTAAACACTAACTACATCAAATATGTCTATCTTCCTAAAGGGTTTTGTTTCACAAGTATCTTAAATTGATTTTCAAATACTTTGAATCCTTTGTCCTCAATAGCTGTCACTACTCATTCATCCCCATCTGCCACTGAGCTTGACCAACTCCATGCATGACATAGAGCTCTACTGTCTGTGACCAGTTTAGCCACCGTAGCCTCTGGACCCTCTGTCCTGTCTGACTCCAGATGCAAGCTATACATCAGAGCATGAGCTCTGACTTCCCCAGTGGACTTTTCAGAGCTTCCCATGAAGTGTTGACTTCTAAAGAGATCTCAGTACTCTTTCACCAAAGGAAAATAGGGAACATGACAAAGAGGGATCTAGCCTGGTGACATTTCTTTACATACTTTTTGACAATAGGTAATGCTAAGGCATATCTTCCTGCAGCTCCTGTGTAGATATCTTGTAGAGCTGACAGAAATTCCTCCTATTCTGCACACTCCCTCATGTGACCATCCATCCCCCTGTCCACTGATGTTGCTCTGTAGCTCTTAAGGAGAAAGGCATCACCTTACACTGTTTTCTGTCATTCTGCTCTTTTTCATTTCCTGTGATGGTTAATGTTCTTTGTTGACTGGCTGAACTTAGAGTCACAATGGAAACATACTTCTGGGTATGTCTATCAAGGTATTTCCAGAAAGGATTAACTGAAGAGGGAAGACCCTTTGAAAATGACATAATCTCAAGGACTGTGGTCCTGGATTGCATAAAAAGGACAAAGCAAGCTAAGCATCCCCTCTCATTTATGTTTCTTGATTACTGATGTGTCCAAATACCTCAAGATTCTGTCATAACAGCTGAGAGCCACTTTCTCTATTTCCTTCCCCATTGTACTGAAGTGTATCCTCAAACTACAAAAAAAAAAAAAAAAAAAAAAAAAAATCCCTTTCCTTCCTTAAGTGCTTCTTGTGAAGTGTTTTGCCACAGCAATAAGAAAAGTAAACTTTATACATCATTCAACCTTCAATCCCTCTACCTTGGAATTTATACTCAAAAGTAGCCATATCTGTTTTCTAAGAATATGGAAATAAAATACTGTGGTTAAAATATTTCTGAAGTGGCTGCAAAGATGGCCAAGAAGTTAAAGCACTTGCCTGCAAAACCTAATGATCCAGGTTTGATTTCCCAGTACCCACATAATGCAAGATGAACAAATTAGTACATGTATTTAGACTTTGTTTGCAGTGGCTGGAGTCCCTGACACACCCATTCTCTCTGTTTCCATCTGACTTCTTTCTGTTTTTCTCGCTACATACAAATAAATAAATAAATAACATATTTTTCAAAACTATAAAAATACATTTCTTAAGATTTTTATCACAGAAAAATAATCACAGCACAGTCCCACTCATCTACAGCACCTAACCTGAATCTACCCAGAAAGCACTTTGAGGACTAGACAATAGGGTGGGTGGGGAGTAAGTAAGAGTAAAGGAAGGGTTGGGGGTCACAAATTGAGACCCAAATGGCAATGGTACCATAAAATTCTATATCCTAAAAGGCAGACCATATGGTTGAACCTTTACCAGACCCTTAGAGGGAACACCTGAACCACAAGACACTGGAGAGGGTGTGGTAAAGACTGACCTTAATCTTCTACTGCTCCTCTCTCCCTCTCCCTCTCCCTCTCCCTCTCCCTCTCCCTCTCCCTCTCCCTCTCCCTCTCCCTCTCCCTCTCCCTCTCCCTCCCCCTCTCCCTCTCCCTCTCCCTCTCCCTCCCTCTCTCTCTCTCTCTCTTCTTTCTAACTCTTTTATATTAGTTATCTTTTTCTTCCTTCTCTTAGTGGACACTGACACTGTAACGCCCAGTACCAGAATGTGGCTATCATCCACAATGAGCTTTTGATCAGAGAGACCTACAAGGTTTCCTAAAAGAAAGACAGATTTCTATCAGAGTACTTGAGACCCAACAAAGGTTAGTGGTTAGACCCTACTGCTGAAGACACCATATGCAGGTGACATGCAAAATGGAATGACATGGCTGGAAGAGAGTCAGTCCCCAGACAGTCAGAGCGTCTAGTGCCAGAAGGTGCTACATGGGCAACTGGGGGAAATGACCAATATCTGTCCAAGCAACTCATGGTCTAACCTACCTAGCAGCAAATAGCCTGTCATGATGCCCACATAAGTGCAATAGTAACGCACAGCCATGGTGAGAAACCAACTGCTCTTGATTTGGCTAACTGATCCCCTCAGTGGTACAGGACCCATAGCTGGAGCTGGAAAACATGTCAAAACCATATCCAAACATGAATGCGCTCTCCAATATCAATATATTACCAATCGTGGGCTACAAGAGGGTCTACACCTATTAAATTATAAATAAAAATAAGGGTTATCCCATTTGTCTGGTGCTGACTTTACTCCCCATTGGAGAATCTGCTTCTCTTTTTCAGTTAGATGCAGATCCTAATGACAGAACCACCCCATCATACCTCAAAAGGGTCCTGGCTGAAACTAAGAATAATTGGCGAAACAAGAAAGTGTGCTATTTTCTTGGTGAACCTGGTATCAGCACAAGAGATCAACACACAGAACAACCAACTCCTACCAAATCAGATATCCAGAGACATAGAGGCTCCCAACACATCATCACTGAAGCAGACCAAAAGTGAACCCAACATGGATCAAGGAAATTTTGTGGAAGAGGGGGTGGAAAGACCGTCAGAGCCACAGGTTGTGTCATGATATGCAGAGACATTTCTCCTACCCATAACTGAGGGGTTACTCCACAATGCATGACCCATACATCTCAACAAGGAGGGGCCAGGGGGAAGTGGTAGGATATAGATGAGCCTAACAATGGTACCAACTTGACTGTATTCACTGAGTACAAAACTAACTAACAAAACAATAAATAAATTATAAAAATTAGTTTACTTATTTTGTGGTACTGGCGATTGAACATAGCAACTTTGCCATAGTCCTGTTTTTACTTTTAGGTTGTTCTTTTTTTTTTTTTTTGGCCTCGGTTTTTTAAGGCTGGGTATCACTCTGGTCCAGGCTGACCTGGAATGAACTTGGAATTAATTATGTACTCTCAGGGTGGCCTCAAACTCATGGTGATCCTCCTACCTCTGCCTCCTGTGTGCTGGGATTAAAAGCATGCAACACCATGCCCGGCTCTACTTTTAGTAGATAGGATCCTACTAAGTTGCCAAGGCTGCCTTTGAACCCATTGTGTATTCCAAATAGACCCTGGATTTTCTATCCTCTTGCCTATTCCTAGAACTATAGGTCTATAATACAACTTGTCTATATAAGTTAATGAGAAATGGATGCATGGTAGTCATGGTGCCAGGGCCAAAAGGAGTAAGGAAAACAACTTTCTTAAGAATTTGGGACACCATATTATAGTCTGGGCTTCTCCATCTATGAGTTTTGATGCTATTGTATAGCTCAGATTCAGGCTAATCTCTTGTTAGTTTTCAATATGGAAAAGAAATGATACACATGAGAACTCTGCTATCAAATACTCTATCAGGTAAAATTGTTTGCCTAAGGTTTACAAAATTAAATTTTCCTACTTCCCTTCAAAAGTTATAAACTATAATTAAGACATTATCTCTTCTTTTCAATACCAATGCGATCATACCATTATCATAAATACATTTTACCATTAATAAATACTAAAATAACTACTGTTTCCCTAAAGGGGGAGTATTGTCCTATCTTAAGCCATTTTTACCAATATGTTCATGTTCCTTTCTTCCAGACTTTCTTCTGTGTAACTAAATTCCACCCTTCCCAGCACTGCTTGCTTAACTGTTCATTCAGCATTTTAAAAATATTTTATTTATATTTATTTGTTGGGGGAGGGAGAGTAGGGATATCAGGGCCTCTAGTCACTGCAAACAAACTCCAAACACATATACCACAATGTGTATCTGGCTTATGTGGCTGCTGGGGAATCAAACCTGGGTCCCTAGGTTTCACAGGAAAGAGTCTTAACCACTAAGTCCTCTCTAGTCCTCGTTTATTTTAAAGTGTATGTGGGGGGGGGGAGAAAGAGAGGTAGAGAGAACATGGGCATTCCAGGACATTCAGTCACTGCAAATGAACTCTAGATGCATGTACCTCGTTGTGCATTGGGTTTTATGTGAGTACTGGGTAATCAAACCTGGGACATTAGGCTTTGAAGGCAAGTGCCTTAACTGCTGTGCTATCTTTCCACTCCCATAATGTTCTATGTTTTTAATATTTATTTAGTTGCAAGCAGAGAGAGAGAGATTCATAATTTATTCATCAACATGAAGCACTGTATTTGGTAGTAGGAAAATGAGAACGTTTTATATATATATATATATATATATATATATATATATATATATGCGTGTGTATGTGTGTGCATGTGTACATGTGTGTGCAAGTAGAGGTAACTGTAGAACTAGTGCTGTGAAAAGACATGGAAAATGCTATAAGCATCCCTAATGGGAAGATCTGGCTTTGTGACAGAGATGTGATCTGCAAGGTTCCAAGGTCAACTGGCCAATGTAAAGGAAAGGGTATTTGGGAGGAAGTTGAAAATGTATAGACCTTGAGGCAAGGAAAAGTTTGAAATATGAAATATGAAGCACTGAAAAAGAACAAGTTGACAGATGAGGGCACAGGCATTGTAAGAGCTCCAAAGTGTGGAGATTGTCTTGTGGGCTACAATTATTTTATAGAAAGCATAAGATTTTAATCATTGTATGTGTGTGTGCACACGTGTGCTGATGCATATACATTTTGGAAAACAATTCTGGCTGCAGAGACAATTGGAGGTAGTCAAGAGCACATGTGAACTGCAAAGCGGGGGTAAGGAAGGAAAAGGTATGATGTCATTTTTGCTTGTTTGTTTTTATTTGAGAGCAACAGAGAGAGTGAGAGACAGAAAGAGGCAGAGAGTGAGAGAGAGAATGGGAGTGCCAGGGCTTCCAGCCACTGCAAATGAACTCTAGACGCATGTGCCCCCTTGTGCATCTGGCTAATGTGGGTCCTGGGGAATCGAGCTTCCAACCAGGGTCCTTAGGCTTCACAGGAAAGTGCTTAACCGCTAAGCCATCTCTCCAGCCCAAGGATTTCATTTTTAATAAGTACAGATATTGGAGTGATTGGGTGGATCTGGATATGAATAGTGAAGATAGTTGAAGAATATTTTGAATATATTTAATATCATGGAATTATGCACTTCAAATTGGATGAATAGTAACTTTTATGTATATTTCTCTAATATAAAAGCAAAAAAAAGGGTAAATTTGAATAAGCAGGTTACTAGGTTTTTGCAAGAATTCACATGACTGAAAATGATCTTTTGGACCAGACTGTTTGTCCTTAAGGGAAAACAAGGCAGAGATAGAAACTACTTACAAAGAATTATTTATTTTTTTTTAAATAAAGAATTATTTTGGTATAGAGGCAAGCTAATTATTCACTCAAGCCCCCATACTTTCGTTATGTGTACACAGATAGACTTTATTTTCCAGTATGCCTGGAAATTACAACCAAAGAAATGGGGGTGGCTTATGAATATTCTTCTTGTTAGAATCCTGACCTGCAAAAAAATGAATAAATTAAAATAAAAATAACCCCCACAAAGAAACATAGCTATGATATTCTGTTTTTAGTTTTGTATTCAACCTGTCTGCTACTTGTCTTTGACAAAAGTTGCTGCTATAACAATGTTTGGAAAGTAGCAGAGCCCACATCAACTTCTATTCCTGAATGACAGCCTGGAGCCTAAATCCTTATACTCCCTCATCTGACAATGGAATGCATAAGCAAGCAGCTAGTTTTATTACATTAAGCTCAAAGGTCTTGAGCTGTGAGAAGGTGGAATTTCCTGATTTGTTGCCTTTATGCATTGAGTTGTGTCCTCAAAAATTTGCATATGGATTTGGAAAAGTGGCTCAGTGGTTAAGGCACTTGCCTGAAAAGTCTAAGGTTTCAGGTTTAATTTACATGCATACAAAGTTAGTTTGCTGTGGCTAGAGGCTCTGGAATGCACATTCCCTCTTTCCTTATTTCTCTCTCTCTAGTAAATGAATAAAATATGTATATATATATATACGTGTATACATATATATATATGCATATATATACATGTATATATATGTGTGTGTATCTATATATATACATGTATAAATATATGTATATACATATATATTTAAACCATGTATGTAGAGGTCCAACCCCAGTGAGGTAGTCTAAAGAGTCTAAAGAGACAGACTTTATAGGAGCCAATTAAGGTCAAATGAGGTCATAGTACAAAGCCCTAACCTGACCCTGATGGGATATTTCCAAGAAGAGGAAGAGGTCCTGTGGAGAGCTGCGACGTGCCGTGCCCTAGGGAGCGCTCTCTGGGATAAACAAGTCCTTATTTGGCTGAGGCTGCTTAACTAATTCTGTTTCCTTAATCGTGGACCTATCTGCATGGGCCACGTGGCTCACTAGGGTTGGCTAGCGCAGGAATACTTAGCTTGTGGGTCGGCTCTCCCCGGGGTCAGAAGATTGTTCAAGGTTCCTGAATAAACTGCTTAAAGAAGAGCTCTGGGGTCGCGTCATTCTTGCTGGTCAAGGTGGTCGCGACAAGGTCCCAGACAATAAGTTCCTTTGCTCCTCTCCATGCACAGAAAGAATGTCATATAAAGATACAGTGAGAAAGTGCTGTTGACAAGCCAAGAAGAAATGCATTATTGGAACCTACCCTGCTGGCACCTTGACCTTGAATGGACTCCTAGCCTCTTGAACTGTGAAAAAAAATACTTTTTTAAAAAATTTAGAACTTGTGCTATTTTTTTATATGGAAGCGCAAGCAGGTGGAGGTAGTAACACTGGCTGCAAGGACTGAGGGCATGCAACTGGCCCCAGATGCATGGTGAGACTAACTCCTAAGGAAAGAACACTGGTAGAAGCCAGGGATGAATGTAACATTTTCAATTACCTTTTCCTACCACCCCTTTCTTTTCTAATATATCATGCAGATAATTGACTTCTAACATATAAATTGATTTAATTAATTTCATCTAAGAGTTAAAGATCTGCTAGAACTTCTTATACCTAGGATTAACCAAAGCTAACAGTTAACATTTATTTCTAAAAGCAAAAATTGTGTCAATTTTAATAAAAACCACAGAGCATGTCATTTTGACTGTCCTCTCCTTTGTTCATATCTTACTTCCTGTTAAAATATAAAGATAACAGCAAACATTAGAATTGGGGAATGAGATTTTATTTAATTGTATTGAACAAGTATCACTGTAGGCTATCATTTACTGTTCATTTTAGGTGCTCAGTTGGAAGCACTGGTCAGTTTTTCCTTCAGAGTGTAACATACATGAGGAGATGCTGAATAATTCCATAATAGATTGGTCTTAACTACATATCAAAAAGCCTAGTAGGATGATGATTAGTAAATTACAGAATATAATTTCACACAGTATATGCTCATGAATATTTGATGAATAAGCACATGTACTATGATATAAATATGTATATTACATATAATGGGAAGTCATAACTGATTAACTATATATAATTTTCTATTTATACAGATAGTATTAAATGATATTTTGAAGTAAAAGTCTAGAAGTTTACAGTAGGAATGTTTAGGCACAATCTACATCTATGTTTTTATACTGCATGAAATAAGTACAGGAAAGTTAATGTTTAAGAAATATATATTGGAATCATTTTCTACATGTTTTGACTTGTTGAACGATGTTTTTGTACCTGTGTTATTATGTCCTATAAAAGGAGTTCTAGAAAATCCTTGTATCTTAATTATATTGAGCCACCTGATGTCCTTAATTTGCTCAGAAGAACAGAAAATGTTCTGGGCACATGCGGTTTTCAACAGAGAGGGAAATAGTTGGAGGTGAAGTTGGAGGCAAGAGATCTGTGGGACTCACTGAGACTGAGAAATGGGAAGACAATGTTCCAGCAGCTTGCCAGAGGGCTATCAACATCAAAAGGCAGCACACTAACTTTCCACCTAACTTTATGCAAAGTGACACTTTGGAGAAGTGTCTGCCAGCAAGGCAGGAGCCCAACTGGATAACTTTGGTACTTGGAACCAGTCTTCTGACACCTGGGCCATCATCCTTACCATAAATCACAAGTTTACACTATTTTCTGGAACGCTTCATTACCTGGCTGTGTTCTGTTTAACTTAAAGTTGCTCCTGAATCCAAAGGGAAACTTTCCACTGGGAAGAGTAGCGCCACATCCCATCCAGTGTGCAAGGCAACTACATGTAAATGCATACAAATGACCTGACACTGTTGAAATGGCCCAGGCATTTCAAAGAGGCCTTCCTTGCTGCACAATTTACTAGTTCCTTTTAGAGGAACAAAGATGAAGAAACTGGAGAAAAGGTGAACAAAAGATAGTAGTGAAGAAGTGACTCAAGTATGACCCACATTGGTATATTATCCGGGTATAATATGGCCAAATGCTAAGGCTGTTTGCCATCATTTTTCTCCACGAGAGCTACAACATAGAGACTATTCACTCACCACAGACAATAAATTACTGCCAGGCAACAGTTTCTGAAGAAAATGGGAGTAAGTTCCAAGTAGTATTACACCAAGAAATCATTTTCCCCTTCCTCAAAAGTTGATGAAGTCTACATAACCACTCTTCCTACAGCCACAGTAGGTACTTTGAAGCCGATGTATCTGCTAAACCTTAGAAGAATCTGGTTACTGTGGTACAGTCACCCTCATATATCATAGGCTTCTGCAGCAGAAAACAGGACTTAAAAGGATCAGGACAGATGCACTCCTAGAGCCCAAGCATTAAAGGCAGGCAATAAGTCAATAAGTGTGCAGTCTCTAAAAATCAGTCACAGAGTCATGTGAGGAACAATGCAACCACTTTGTGGGCAGCATGGTAAGACAGAAGAAAGAACACACAGTTCTGTACTTCATAAGAGTGTTTCTACTTCTGTGTCAGGAATCACTTCATGTGAAATAAGCCAGAAACAGAAAGACAAAGACTGCACTATCTCACTGATATGTGAAGTTCAAAGAAGTTGATACCATGTAAGTTCAGAGTAGAACAGTGTTTGAAAAAGTTGAGAAGGGAGGGCAGGGTAAGGTGAGGAGAAGATTGCCAAAGGGTGAGGGTAACAATTAGAATGGAACAATAAATTCTTCTGTTCTGCTTCATGGCAGGGGGCTATGGTTAATGATGTGTTGTATACTTAACAAACTGATAAGTTTGTGGGGTGATATATATGCTAATTGCTTTGATTTGATCATACATGCACTGAAATACACTGTACTCCATATATATATATATATATATATATATATATATATATATATACACAATTACTATGTCAATTTAAAAATTCACTCATATCAGTCATTTCCTATATAATTTAGCCTTATATGTTAATTGCAAATTCTTGTTTCATGTATTCATATACATAAGTCATTTGTTTCTGTTAATTTCAACCAAACATTATTATCATTAAATATGAAGTGATTATGCAGAACACACCAGATACATTCAATAAGTCTTTTTGAGCATCTAATCAATGCTTGTCCTAAAACATACACAATAGGAAAATGTTTCTGTCTATGAAAAAATAACAATGTTCCTAACTTCATATTCTTATATTTTGATGTGGAAGTCAAACATGTATGGCAGTGGCCAGAGAATTGTATGGCAGTACTCTCCATAGCGAGTGTGGAAAGGGGAAAGTCTGACCTTAGTGGTGTCTCTAGGTGCTGCTAATGAGAGGAGGGGCATTGAAGGGTTTCATGAAGGGCAGGAGGGAGTAGTGACTAGGCAGGCAGTAGGAACACTTTGGAGTTCTCGGAAGGTTAGAGAGAATATTAGGCAGTTTTCTGCGAGTAAAACAAATAGGGGAAGCAATCATCTGGGGTTCTTTTGCCTCACAGGGTTAGAGCTTCCAGTCTGAAAGGTCCGTTGCTTGGTGGCTTGCTACACAGTGTTGGGGAAGCACAAACAAAATCTCTTCACCTGTGGCAAGGAAGTGAAAGAGAAAAAGCAAACAAGGGCTGGAGTTGTCAGTTGTTAATGTACTGGCCTGCAAAACAAATATAACTGGAGTCCCCTTTGAGGACATAGTACCACTGACCTCAAACCTCACATTAGAACCTATCTCCTAATGCCCACCATCTCCAAAGAGCACCAGTCCAGGCACTGAGCCCAATACATGGTTCTATGGGGAATAATTTAGGGTACAACATACCCTACTGAAGGCTCGGAGCAGAGCTATGTCTGCCTTACACTCTCACTGACTCTTATAGATCATCTAGTGAGAAGGCCAGCTGTTCACTAAAGTATGGCTCCCTAACAGTCTGGACTATTCTATGGGAAAGAAGGCTGGTCCACTCCTATGGGAAACCAAGCTACAGCTCATGCCAGTTGACAAGACTCAAATAGCATATACTGTAGAGACAAAGAAAGGCCTTTATCTCAGAGGCAACTGGTCAATATTACTCAGAAAAATGCTGGAAGTGATTCTCAAGCAACTTTAATGTTGACATATCATTTCCTCCTGGATGTGTTTGTTCCTTAGGGGCATGTTAGATAAAGTTAGGTCACCAAGGACACTACAACTGAAACAAGGAAAGAAACAGATTTCTCACCATAGTCAGAACCTGCTTATGTCTAATTTGGACTTCCTGCCTCAGCTTTCTGTACCACCTACAGTCACCATCTTTACCTCCTATGATGGCAATAAGGCTGAAAACTCACTTCAGGTCTGCTGGGTATGAGCTGCTCCCACATCCTTCTGGTACTTTTTCAAAGTGAATTCACTTTGAAAGATGCCTGGATGCCTGCTGCTTGCCCCCTGGTCTTTCTTAGAGCTTTCCTTGGGCATCTTTTTAATGGTATGACCTTAATTGCATTTTGCTGTATGCGACATGGCAGTTGGCATGCAGTTTAATAAAACATTTTCCAGCTGTTGTGCCATTCTCTGCCCCCCCCATCTAATGCAATATAAGATTTTTAAGTCTTATTTCTAAGGAGATTGATTTAGCGTGTTTTCCACTTTCTCTCCTGCTGTGAGGACATTTTGCCTCTATGTGTGATAATTTTTTTTAAAGAAACTGTGATTTTCCTGTCCCTTCACTTTCCACCCTGCTGTTGTAAAGCCAAGGAGTGGGAAGCTTTCGTTCTCAAGTAGCTATTTTGCCTTCTCTGGTTCTGTAACAGCTGTTGGTACTTTGGCTCAGCTGTGGCCAGGGCTTTCACTTAATACTCATGGGGTGTTGAAAATGGGTACTTGGGGATGTGTGCTCTGTGGCCAGTGCTTTTTCTTTGTTTTCCTTTTAAAATATAAAGATGAGACTTTTATTTTTTCATCTCATGTCCTTTTATTTTGGGTTATAGAAATAAGAAAAGTTGAGTACAAAATAAGATTCCATTTAGTATGTTGGAATGTACCCATAAAGATGTGTTCTTAGGAAGCTCTCTAAGTCTTATTTCTCAGCATGTCATCCAGTTGCTGTGATAGAAGAAGGATTCAGGAAAACACAGGCTCTGATGAAGACTCAAGGATATCTTTCCTTTGGCCCCAACTCAGCTGCTTCATCTGCAGATGGATAGAGTACACTTCCACTCCAATCCAGAGGGTTGGACCTCAGAGTACCACACCATTGTCTGAATTCCTGTCTGTTTCCCTTTTTCCTGAGCACTCACTACATCCTCTTCTTCCTTTGTTTTCAATCTCATCATCACTCAGTAGCACTGGTCCTTCTGCACACACTTCAATTTCTTCTTCCATCTCTTGTCTTTTACAGGGTCTTTGCTATATTTTGCAGCCTAAGTCCATTTCCTCCTTCAACCATAATCACAGGCTCCTCAGACTCTTTCCAAAACACACATACATCAAGTCCTTCTGGTTGCTTCTGTCCTGATTACCCATTTAGACATGTGTTAGAGATCCATGTGTCAAGAAAAAACCATGAAGATTTTGTTGATAATAAATTAGTAAATCCATTTCCTGGATCATGAAACTAACAGTTAATTTTGCATTCACAGAGGAAAAAAAAATGTTCTGTCCTCCTGAAACTTTTGCTTTAGAGACTGCATAGATGGCCCTGTGGTCATATCACAGGCTACATTTGGTTTTGGACAAGATATTGGTTCCATTCGGATTAAATATTTGGCATTCCTGGGCCATGAAGCATCTGTTATACTGAGCTTTAAATTCATCTTGTATCTGTATATTCCCCTAAAATTTCTAAT
This sequence comes from Jaculus jaculus, assembly GCF_020740685.1. Taxonomy (NCBI): domain Eukaryota; kingdom Metazoa; phylum Chordata; class Mammalia; order Rodentia; family Dipodidae; genus Jaculus; species Jaculus jaculus. The sequence continues at coordinate 78,180,067 of NC_059104.1, read as the reverse complement.
AATTAGAATAGCCAATGGCAATTCTTAAACTAATGAGTATCTCACAAGAAGATTGAACTTCTTTTCCAGGATTGACCTCAATTTAGCTGGCATTCTAAATATATTTCTGCAGCTTTGTTAACTACCATTCACACACCACATGCAGGGAACTCCCCTCTACTTTGAACTAGCAAAAATCCCATAATAAAATGCTTGGTCTCATGGGATACATAGCTCACTAACCAGGGTTCTGTAGATCATCCAGGTAGCTGCCATGTTATTTTTCACGATGTGAGTTTTATCAGAACAGAAATTAAGGGGGAATTAAGAAGATAGAGAGGAAGATTTAAGAATGAAGAAAAGAACTGGGAGAAAGGGTAATGTTTAGATTTTAACAATATCTTTTTCTAAAGCTATTTATGATAAAAAAGAGGATTCAGAAGCTTGAATTCCAACTATATTAAATTAAATCCCAGACCCCTTTTCTCAGACACATGCAGGCCTGAGAATATCAATCCTATTGTGACAAAATAGCCCCTGGGAAAAAGAATCCTCCTGGCAGTGTGCCACTTGGCTCTTATAAACTGTTAACTGTGGTAATGAACCAATCCAACAGACATATTAATAATGACATGAAGAGACACATTTATTGTTGATTGTTGAGATGGTAGCAGATTCATTGCCAGCTTGCCAGGAGGGAGGGCTTGGCCCAGCAATGGTGCAATTAAAAACAAATTGAATTCAGGGACAAAGAATCAATAATCTAACAGGGCAACTTTTAATTTGCAAAATACAAATATAAATTAATTGACCTGAACACAGTTTCTAACTGGTCATTAATGTCTGCTTGCTCGCCAATCAGAGCACATAACCTACCCATGAAGTTGATGGTTAATAGGCTGGGTTTGTGCACTTCCAGTTCTGTCAGGGTAGGCAATGGGGACACCTTGTTCAAGGGTGATTTCCAATGGCAGTAAAGGAAATGACTGTGTGAGAATTGTTTCCCACAAACTTTAAATTATGGGCTCTTTTCACATGTTTCATTGAGGAATTATTTATTCCAGAAATACAGTGTTGATGCCTGTAGTGTAGAGTGGTCTGTGGTAAGCCCAGGGGAGCAAAGGGAAGAGTTGTGAGGTAAGTGCCGTTTGTATGGTGCGGTCTCCAAGCTCTCCAGTCTTTCTCCAGCAAAGCCACTCTTAGATATGCTTAATCCCTCCTAAGAACAGTTGACAATTTTCCTGATTCTTGTATAGCATGTTAGTTAAGACATATTTAACATATTTTGCTGATATTCTTTTGAATTTGTAAAATATAACATAAACTTAAGGAGCATTTTACATGACCACGCTAATTCAGACTGACATCCCCAAGCTATACCTACATAGAAAATTGTGTGGTGACGTCTGGCTCTTGCCTTAAGAAAATTATAAGACATGGGGAAAGGGAGTTAGATCAATCAATAACTGAAATTAAAGGAAAAATAATATTGGCATCATAAGCCAGAATCATCAATTGTTTAGCAATTGGAGTTTCAAAAGCTGCCCTTTGCTTTGGGATGTAGTAACTGTAGAATGCTTCTATGCATTGGAACAGACACCAGTCATGTGTGGCCGTTTCACATACAACTACTTAAAGCTAAGTAAGAGTAGGAAATCAGCCCTTAGTTGCGTGGTTACTTCTCAGCGTCACCTGAGCTATGTGTGATTGCCTGCAAACACAGAGCAGTCCTCCATGACAAGGACTATAAGTGGGAAGAACTGCTTTTTCTGAGACTTGGAAATCCAGAAGGAAATACAATAGTCAAGAAAGATATAGTTTGGTAATGGAAGATGTTCTGGATGCCAAAGATGAGGGCTCTGCAGTTTTCATGTGTAAATTTATATGTAAATAAAAACATAGAGAAATAGAAACTGATACTTAAGTGGCACGGTTGTCTCTGGTTCCTTTGGCACATGCAATAATAATGTGTTAAGTGCTTGCCTGTGAAGCCCAAGAACCCCGGTTCGAGGCTTGGTTCCCCAGGTCCCACGTTAGCCAGATGCACAAGGGGGCGCACGCGTCTGGAGTTCATTTGCAGATGCTGGAAGCCCTGGCGCGCCCATTCTCTTTCTCTCTCTCTCTCTCTCTATATATATATATATATATATATCTGTCTTTCTCTCTGTGTCTGTTGCTCTCAAATAAATAAATAGATAAATAAATAAATAATAATGTAAGAGGCTTTGACAATTTTAATAACAATTAATCATATATTTCACAATAACCAGTTGAACTGCTTAAATGTTTGATCACAGAACAAAGAAATGAATGTCTGAAGTGATGGATCCATGATAATTACATAGTGATTACATATACTGAAATGTCACAGTGTTCCCCATAAGAATGCACAATTACTGTGTGCCAATTAAAAATAAAAATATAAACTGGGCCTGGTGGTCCATGCCTTTAACCCCAGCACTTGGGAGGCAGAGGTAGGAGGATCATCTTGAGTTCAAGGCCACCCTGAAAGGACATAGTGGATTCCAGGTAAGCCTGAGCTAGCCTGAGACACTACCTCAAAAAAAAAAAAAAAAAAACTATATATATTTCATGAGTCAAGTGGTATGATCCAATGTACACATCAGTAATATTTAGGCAATACTGTTGAAATGATTTAAAGAGCCAAAGAGATGAAGACCGTATGCCAGACACAATGTGACAGTAAAATTCAATGGAGATGACAGTCCACACTATGGTAGTGGCTAGGGGAATAGAAAGGAAGAGAACAACTTCAAAAGTCATGACTTTAACAGCAAAGGCACCAAGAAATAAGAATTACAGCTTAAGCCAATATTTTGCATGAGGATGGTGTTTCCAGGAAGATGAATGTAAATTGCAAGAAGTGGTAGGCTTTTTAATAAAAAATATAAATTCTGTGTAGAGAATGTTAAGATGACTATACCCAACTTGACAAAGCCTGGGGAACAAGAATGAAGAGCTGAGATAGGGGAAGCTCTCAGATTTGGGAATGTCACTGTGAAGCTAACATTAGTTTCTGGAAGGAAGTTACAGATACTAAGATAAATAAAATCCGAACAAAGAGGCTGAGGCAGATCTTGGTTATAGAAAATCAATATCTGAAAGGCTTCACAGAGAAGCAAGCTAAGAAGGGTAGTATATGCAGGCTGGTGACTGGGTGGTTCAGTAAAGCTGCTCACTGAGAGGTCTGAAATCAAGATGAGCCAGCCAAGGGGCTGAGGCCAAGCTTTACCTACAGACTGAGCTCAAGGACCAACCTTGGACTTGTTAGCTGGTGGGCTAGGACAACTTCCATGGCCTTTCTGGTCATCATTTTCTTCCTTTAAATCTTAGGAAGGTGAGGTTGAGGAGATGGTTCAGAGTTTAAAGACTCTGACTTGCAAAGCCATACAATCCAGGTTCAGTTCTCATATCCCCATGTAAAGCCAGATGCATACAGTATCACATACATCTAGGATTTGCTTGTAGTGACAGAAGGCCATGGCATGCCCATCCTCTCTCTCTGTCTCTCTCTTTCTCCTATCCTTCTGCTCGCTCTCTCTTTCTCTCTCTCTCCTCGTGCAAATAAATAAACAACAATATAAATATATATTTTTTAAAATATTAGAAAAGTGGGCTGGAGAGATGGCTTAGCGGTTAAGTGCTTGCCTGTGAAGCCTAAGTGGAGGCTCAGTTCCCCAGGTCCCATGTTAGCCAGATGCACAAGGGAGCGCACGTGTCTGGAGTTCGTTTGCAGAGGCTGGAAGCCCTGGCGCGCCCATACTCTCTCTCTCTCCCTCCATCTGTCTTTCTCTCTGTGTCTATCGCTCTCAAATAAAAAAATTAAAAATTAAAAAAAATATATATTAGAAAAGTAGGGCTGGAGAGATGGCTTAGCTGCTAAGGCACTTACCTCCAAAGCCAAAGGACTCAGGTTCAATTTCCTAGTACTTAAGTAAATCCAGATGCACAAGGTAGCACATGCATCTGGAGTTCATTTGCATTGGCTAAAGACCCTGGTGTACTCAATCTCTCCCTTCCTCCCTCCCTTTCTCCATCCTTCCCTGTTTTTTTTTTTTCTCTCTCTCTCTTAAATAAATACATAAAAATTTAAAAAAAAGAATTTTAAAGTTGGCACACACCTTTAATCCCAGCACTTGGGAGACATAAATAAGAGAATTGCCATGACATGGAGGCCACCCTGAGACTACATAGTGAATTCCAGGTCAGCCTGAGCTAGAGGGAGACTCTACCTTGAAAAACAATAGCAACATAAAACACAGGAATGTAAATCCTTCCTTCTGGGGTGAACTGGAAAATAAACTTGAATCACATCTATCTTATGATTGTCATGCTATTTACTCAGCAAATCTTACCATTATTAATATTAAAAAGGTTCTGAATGTTTTCCATGTAATATCCTGCTTCACATGTGTATCTCTTCAATTTCTCTCCCTATGAAAGTGAACTATTAATGAAGTCAAAGCCCTTTCAACTTTTTTTTTTTTTTCAAAAAGCTAATGTAGAACAAGGAACAAGCACACTGAGTAGTTGTACTTATTACTGTCATTTCATTTAACACTTGTCAACTAGAAATTCAGAACTGGGCTAGGGAATGCAAGTAAAGTGCTCCTAGTATGTGGATACTTGCTAAATGTAGGACAATGTCACTACTCCTAATTAAAATTGCCATGATGCTAAATAAGAGTTAAAAACTTTGTGGATGATGAAATTTAAAATAACGTTTCATAAGTATGTACACTGACATAGCACATATGGTATGCAATGTGATTTCAGGAGGGTCAATATAATCTTTGATATGTCATGAGTTCATGAACATTTCCTAATTTAAACTTCAAAGGCATAGCAGCTATTCTAACAACATACAACATGGAAGAAAATATCTCTGTATTACGTAGAGCTATTGGAAGACTGGCTTCTCAGAATATAAGCTGAGATTGTCATGCATATTGAGTAGAACAAACATGCATCTCGTTTCCCCCTCCATTTCTAGATGAATGATGATTCTGAGAACTGTCTTTATTATGCCTGCTTGGTTTATTTAATTCTATTGCAGACAAAGCAGATGGCATGTCCAGGCCCTTCTACTTCTCATTCTGGTTTCTGCTTCCACTTGTATCACCCAACAAGTTCCAAGACTAGCAACATACTCCTGGCTCATGTCAGATCTCACTGTCCTGTTGCAAAATAAGCCTGCACACTGCCCATGAGAGGATTCCAGAAAGGAAGGACTGTCCTCCTGACAAATATGGTCTGTCACTTTGGGCCCTGGCAGGGAAGTATCCAATGTCAAAATCTGTTGGAGTCTCTTTCCCCTTTGAAAATCCAAGTTCTTCCTACCCCTCCCATGGATAACAAAAGGATGTAGTTGTCCCCCACTTCCCTTCCAGTGGAAAGCTGAACCTCCAGTTCCAGTAGAGGATGAGAATGGAATTCCAGAGGCCACACAAGAAACAGCCATAAAACCTGTAAAAACCTTGTGAAAGCAAGTGTTTTATTCTAAGTGTAAGTGTGAAAGTACATGTGTGTTAAGGTCTTATTTAGAAGTACAGCAGAACAAAGCCCCACATTTCTACTGCTGAATAAATAAATAAATAAACAGGAAAAGAGACTTATCAGTGTTTTTCATCTTTTTAACAAATTTGCTTTGGACTGTGTTGTCACCAACTGATCATCATATCATGAAAGACATCACGACCCAGAGATCGGGACCAGGTGAACATCAATTTGATTCTGGCTACAGAGATATCAAGTTCAGATAATAGCTGACTAACACAATTTCAAAGCAGAGACAGAAGGGTGCCCAGAAAATACAAAAGTACACCTTCTTCTGGTCCCCAAAACAGAAAATCAGCCAGGGAGTCAGGTATGGAAGAAGCAGGCATGGTTTAATGTTTCATCTGCATGGTTAACACGAGTAGATCTTAGAATTGTCAAGAGACACATCTCTGAGTCTGGCAGTGAGGCATTTTCAGAGAGGTTTAATAGAGAAAAGAAGATCTGTCTTACATATGGTCTGGGTGCTTAGAGTGAATGTAAATGGGAAAAGGGTTATTTAAATAATAGGTAGATAGAAAAGTAGATGATATATTGATAGACAGACATAGCACAAAATAGAAAACAATTTGATGTGGGTTGTCAGAGAGGAACTATGAAGGAAAGCTATTTTTCTTTTTGATTTTTTTTCAGCCAAAGAGATGAACAATGCCCAGAGACACTATAATTACACTACTGAGACATCACCAAATTCTAAGGAGTCCAGAGATTATAAATGAGAGAGAGATTGAAAACAACCTTTCTTATTGTTCACCAGTGGGTAAAGGTAGAAAAGATAGTTAGTTGATCCTGGTTATATAAAAATCCTTCTGAGAAATTATATTTTAAAATAATTATAAGATGGAATTATCAGAAAGGAATTTGCCATCAATAGTTCAGCTCTTCCATTTCAAAATCACATAAATCAAGCACAGAGAAGTTCTTATACTCATTTTCTCTTATGGGTCCTTTAGCTCACACACTTGCTGTACACACATACATAGACTTTATGGCTCATGGATCTGTGTTTAGAATCATTTCCAAATGGAAATTCAGATACAAAGATACATATACACATGTGTGTACACACGCAGAAGATTGAAGTGTTCATGCTTTACATAATAAAGCTGGCATGTTACATAATATCCTTCATGCCAGGATAAGAAGCCCAGAAAAGCATTGTCCCAAAGACACAGGTCTACAATGTTCAGAGCAGAACTCAGGATGGAGAATGAGTTTCCTCAAACTTAGACTTTTTTTTTTTTCCCCACTTTTCTACTCTCTGAAGAACAAGTGTGATTATAATTTAAAGTGGATACTGACTAAATTAAATTTATTTCAGGTTGACTGCTTGCTTTTCTTTAAACTCATAATTATACATGCTAATTCAAATGACTGTATAAAATTTGAGAGAAAAGGGGGAAATGGTAGGAAGAAGAGATTAACTACAAAGAAAGTGTCAAAAATAGTGTAGTCACTGAAACAATTGGGCATTATGGTCCTGCCTCCTTAATCCTGCTGCAAACATTCTACCTAGGTACCTGTCACCCCCACCCTAAGACTGTCTCCTTGGCATCGTCTCTATTCCCCAGCACATTATAATATGTTTTCTAATGTATGGCAACATTTCTTGACCATTTTCTTGGTTCTGAGTCAGCACTGTGGCATAGGGATAAAACTTTTAGGGATCCAAAACAAAAACACTTGTCCTTGACAGGTGCTTGGTCAGTCCACAGAGAGCCTAACTCATTCAAATCAATTTCATCTCTCTGAATCCAAAACTTAAGTTCTTGCTTTATAAGGTAGCAACTTTCTGCTCTGTCTCCCAGGGCTTTGTAAAGAATAACCAAAACAGATAATGCATGCAAAGTGCCTTGTTGACTATTTGTGTTTTGATAGCTTTTGCTCTAGTGGCAAAGCTTAACCCAGATGAATAAGTGCAGTGAGGAGAATTAAAGTACTTACTAGCTCCTTCATCTTTATTGCATTTTCAATCTTTCTAAGCCCCAGTTTCTTTACTTGTAAGCGATGAGAATAAAATACATTTTGTGAGGCGGATGGAAGGATCACATTGCATCAGCTTCTCATTGCTGGACAAACACTGACCAAAAGCAGCTTATAGGAGAAAAGAGTTTATTAAGGGCTTAAAAATTCCAGGGGAACACCATTAATGGCAAAATAAGCTGGTTCATTTCCATATACCCATCCAGAAAGACACCATCAAATGGCCAACAAACACCAAAAATCTCAAACAGCTGGAGCTCCAAAATGCTCTCTACACACCTCCACCCCCAAACACCCTTTAGGATGAGACTCCAATATTCATCCCACAAATGACACACCCACTGTAGCAGAGCCTGGTAGGGGCCAGGGTTGCAAATACAATTTTAATAAAACACCTGAGTCTATGGATTCATCCATTTAATCTATCACATTCAAAATAATCTTAATCATAGATTCTTAAAAGAATCTTGTATAGGATAAAATGGAAATACATAAAATGTGTACCTCCGGAGGAATAAGATACTCAATAAATGATCTCTTCTGCCTCTCTCTCAGTTTTTAGATTCTCACACTCACTGCTTATTTTCTTCCTGAGTGTTGTCCTTAATTCCTGGTACAGGGCAATAGCAACAGGAAATAAATTAAATAAAAAAATACACAAGAATAATAAACCTGATATATTTCCCATGAATTTGGAGGACAGAAATAATAGACTCTGGTTAGTAGTTGAGGGGCACTAGAGCGTGCTAGACACAAATATTACGGTCATCCGATCATAGTTAGAGCCCCAGCACCACTCCTTGGTCACTAGGGGCTCACCATGGCAGATCCACTAACCTCCATGAGCTGCAACTATATACTTTGTAAACAGAGAGAATATTCATTGCACTGCAACCTCCCAGGGCTTGTTGTGAGGGTCAGATGAGACAGAGATTGTGGTCCTCTCTGGAACATGGTAAATAAATGCAAGGAATATGTGTCATCTCTGGTATGACACATCTCTTGGCATGTTACATTCAATTTTGCCTTCCCTCCAGGGAACTTTTCCTCATTTCAGACAACAGATAGTATCTGAGTCATTCCTCATCCCTGTCTGTTTTCTTTCCTTAAGATTTTTATTTATTTATTTGAGAGTGACAGAAAGAGAAAGATGCAGAGAGAGAGAGAGAGAGAGAGAGAGAGAGAGAGAGAGAGAGAGAGAATGGGCACGCCAGGGCTTCCAGCCACTGCAAATAAACTCCAGCATGGACCCCCTTGTGCATCTGGCTAACGTGGGTCCTGGGAAATCGAGCCTCGAACCAGGGTCTTTAAGCTTCACACGCAAGCGCTTAACCGCTAAGCCATCTTTCCAGCCCATTCCTGTCTGTTTATAGGGGCTCTAGGCTCAGATGATAGTTTAGTTGCTGAATCATCTCACAAACAAACATTGTTTAGTTTTTACTATATACTGTATGCTATCTACTAAGGACACAAGTAAGTATGTCATGATTCTTGTCCCCTAGGACATTAAGCCTGTAGCTCATGCGCTCTCATGATGGCAAGGCCATGGCATGACAAAATTACAAACACAGAATTTCTGGTAGTCACAAGTACTCCCTTGTTCTATAACATCTATCTACTGTTTTTATTTTGTTTCTCTAGTAGCACAGTAAGCCCAAACTGCACTTTCTCAGTGCCATGTCCACAGTTTCTACTAAAACCACCATTATTTCTTCAAATTCACTGAATTTGGTGCTATCATTTAGCTTTTCTTCAAGATGTAAGAATCAATGCCCTTCATTACCCCCAGATAATATATCTTAGGCATTCCTCCATTTCTCTAGGTAAATCTACAGTCCATGCTCATCATACTTCTTTGTCACTAAACAAGCTTGTATTCTGTGTTTGCCCCTATTGCTCCTTCTTCTATTGCCCATCCTCCACAGGGATATCACTGAGCTTGCTTCCCATGACTAGCCTAACCCACAGTCATAGTTCCCTACTGCCCTGGCTTAGTTATGCTCTGTACAATGACATTACTGCAGAGCCTCATGTGGTGACTTGAAATGAACTCCTGAGAGGCTGATAATAGGCTGATAGGTAGTAGTAGTTGGGTTTTAATGAAGGCAGCTCACAAAGTGATGAACTTGGACATCAGTCTCATCAGATTAAGGGCAGTGACTAAGAATCTTTCGGGTCCTAACATCACAGGAGGAAAAAAAAAACAAAACACAAAGAACCGCTAGAGGTCCCATGGGACTGCTTTCCCTTCTGCTAATAAACTCAGTTGGCAGAAGTAATGAGATATTAACATTGTCAAACAGACAAGATAAATAAATACTTAAAAAAACAGATATGTGGCAACTCGGAAATTTTTCAGTTTTTTCTTATTGCAAAATCAATACCCATCAGCAGTTTGAAATTAAAGGCAAGATTAGGCCTCAGTTTTATACATGCCTTATTGTATTGCAAAAGCTTTCTACTCAGTCAGATAAATCTTCTTTAAGAGGATTAGGAAACTTTCATTATCTTTATCTAACCTGAACTAACACCAAGTCTAAAAAATTAATCTATAGACTGGACAAAAGCCAGTAGCTGCTGGGAAAAGAACCTCACTCTTCTTTCTCACCACACAGTGAGAACAGTGGCGCCTCTCCATCCACCTGCTGGCCATTCCACACTGCTAACCCCAACAGGAAGGGGATATAGTTGCCACACTCCTTTTTTGAGCCTCTCTGTCAAAAGAAAGGGTCACGTGTACAGAGGGCTCCAGTAGATGGGGCTCCCTTACTCTTCCATTTGCCCGCTGGCTTAAAGTTGTATTTCTCAGGCCGTCTAGTGCACAGCCACAGAGGGCTGGGCCTGGGGCAGTATTAGCATTTGACTTCTGAGATAGGATAAGTGACCTCCCCACACATTTCCACTCTCAGATTCTTCCTGAGTGAGGCTGGTAGGTCCCCAGGGAGATACAACAGGCTTCCACAGCCCACACAACTGTGCACTGTGAGGACATTATCCCTGAAGCCTGCCTCATGATCCACTGAGGTTTGCTGCTGTCTTTCACATGCTTACATTGTTACATGGGTCTTATGCCTTCTGTCTGATCAACATTTTTATTTAGTTCTTGAGAATTAGGTTTATTTTAGTGCCACATTTATGGGATGTGGTAACTGTGTAGTCAAGTCTATGGAGGTACCTCCAAGGTACTGCTTCAACATTGAGAAATTCAGTTTCTGTAGAACCAAGCATAGGTGGCAGGTGGGTAGTGAGAGCTCATATATTTTGTTCTCTACATCCAGCCAGGTAGGTTTTAATAGACATTCAAGTCCATCTCCAGCAGGCAGTCTCACTCAGTGTTTCTATCCTCTGAGCATGCCTATGCCTTTACTTCCAGAGAGCTGCCAATCTTAAGTCCCCAAACAGTGATTCCCAGTCAATTATCCCCATTTGTACATTAAATCTGGATAATGGGAACCAAGAGTATATATAGATGTCTGTCCCATAGCAGGTTCCTGTGAATATTTGAAGGTATGAGGAAGGTAGAGAAAACCCATGAGATAGATAGAAGCTGAGATTTTACACTTTGGCTATCCCAGAATCTGATGGGACAACCTCTGATCCTGTGAAAATACCTACATAGGTAGATGTGGATACAGTGTTGCCAAGTAGCTATTCTAGCCAAAGGAAAGAATAGGTACCCAAAAAGTTACAAGGGAATTAATATGAATTAACACTCAATCCGATGAAACCAACTGAAATAATTTTGATTTTATTTTTTTGAACAAGCAGAGATGAGAAAACCCCTTAGCTAAACAAGGATGGCACATACATTTCACAATATAAAAGTATATCTGTTGACTCCATGACAAAGATGATCTGCTAGAGGAAGTTGATAAAGACTAAATCACATAACAATGCCCCTTTCTAAGACTGTAATCGGTATCTCCATGATGTCAGCCAAGGAATCCCTGAGAGAGATCACCTCTTCTCATTATGCAGGGGAGGGATACATTATTAGAAGATGAATTCATCTACTTGTAAGTTCATTCTCACCCTTAGATAATGTTTTACACAATGAGTATAGCTGGGACAGTTCAAAATAAGTTTATTTGGATTGCTGCCTTTCCTTAATGTAGTGCTTAAATTCATATACTTCTCACTATCTGTAGATATTTTAATTCCTAATATTTAATATCCAATATCTGAGATTATGACATTTCCTCAATTCCATTTGCAGCTACATAGTACAATTTTAATTAAAAACTAATAAAAAGTGCATGTGATTTTATGCTTGTGATATGCTGACCCAGATTTTACAAATGAGAATGGGAGAAGATGCCAACACATTCCTTGTCCCCTTTGAATTACATTAATTTATTTCTGACATTGACCTGGAGATATCATTCTGATAATGTTCCTCTTGGTTCTAGACTCCATTATAGCACTACAAGAAAATATAAACACATCATCAATAACAAAAAAGACCCAACAGGACTCAGAGGATTATCTGGAACACACAACCAGGAATGATACCAAAATAGCCAAGTCACATGATTTCACACCAATATTAAGCTTTCTATTATGAAACAAGCCTTAAAGAGATAGCTAAAGGCAGCACTCAATTATCTGTTTGAATCTTGCTCCAGTTCCATAATGCCAAGTTTCTTAACAGACTTTAACTAGTACATGCAAAACTTACTGATGAGAACAGAAAGAATAGAGACAAAATTGAAACACACTTAGAAGATATTTAGATATAAATCTATGGATTCAATGGAAGAAAGTAACCTTTGTGTTCATACATCAATAAAGTAAAACCACAATCACTTTCCCAGTCCATTTGAAAGAAATGGCAAGTCTGGTCCAGCCATGCCTTACCTTGCACTATGAGGTGCACCCGAGATGTCTTTGGATGGTTGTCTGTCTGCACAGAGCAGGTGTATGGACCTTCATCATACACATCCACGTTCTGGATCATGATGCTGTACTGGGTTGGCGTGTTGACCAGGATGATCACACGAGGGTCTATAGACCACTTGTCATTCCCAGCATAGAGGATGGTGCTGCGGTTCAGCCAGGCTACCCTGGTGACCCGATCATCTATGGCACATCTGTGAGAGATTTGGGAACAGGATGGGGATGATAGAGAAAAGAGGGAATAAGGGGATGAGAGAAGAGGGGAAAAAGAGAAAAGGAGAAAATATTATACATGTGTGGCATACTTCAAGAAGGAAATGAAACAATGCAATGCTAAAAGAAAAACCAATTTTTTTTTTTTTTTTTTTTTTTTTTTTTTTTTTTTGTGGTAGGGTCTCACTCTAGCTCAGGCTGACCTGGAATTCACTATGGAGTCTCAGGGTGGCCTTGAACTCACAACGATCCTCCTACCTCTGCCTCCTGAGTGCTGGGATTAAAGGTGTGTACCACCATGCCCAGCTCAGAAACACACAACTATTAATTAAACTTCCTAACCACATGTTAGGAGAGGCTAGAACCAACCTGAGGAAGTGATGATAGAAAGTCACTTCTGCTTGACTTAGGAACAGATTGTGTGAATAACTTGGTTGCACATTCACTCTTCCTCTTATTTTTACCCTAGGCTTAGATGAAAATTAGTTTATATTTCCTGAGTATATTTACACCTTACAGTAGAAATGGCCCAGAGGCACAGGGGACAAAAAGTGGATCTATATTTCAAATAGGTCACAGATAATCCACAAAGCAAATGCTTAATTTGTAGTTAATCAAAACTAGAATTTATTTACCTCCAGGCCTTCCAGGTCTTGATGATCTCCTTGTACCCCTAAGCTGCCCAAAACCACAAAATATAACTTATGACATAGATTGGCAAAATTACTCTGGAAAACCTGCACTTTTTCAGCAAGCCCCAGCTACCTCTGAAAATTTCAGGGGAGGGAAGATTACCAGCAGTGACCTTCTTCTTTTCTGGATTCCTCTCCCACCCCACCCACTGATAAAAGTATATTTATTATCAAAGTCAAGAGTGTACTGTCACCTACTCTCCCTAACAGTTTCAGGCTGATAAGTGCAGCTATAATTTACTTATTGCTATATGTACTCTTCAGGTTAGCAACCCCCAGGGAGAAATAAAAGTACCTTCATATGAGGAAGAACATTAGCAGATGTGCCCCAAGAGAACCTGAGAACACATTCAGTATGATCTGGAGTGCTTTACCAGACTGAGTGTGGATATGCTGTGAAAGTTCCAAGGTGAGCACATACACTCTCCATTGTGGCACATGGACATGGGTAATGGCAGCTCTGTTGATGTCATGTCGAAAACAGGAAGGAGGTGAGTCTGCTACCACCAGATAAGAACTCAGGGACCAAGAAAAGTTGGTCTCCCAGTCTGACTAGCCCTTCATGGAACACAGAGGTTTTCTAGCTGGGTTGAGGAGCAAGCACTCACAAGGCCAACTTCACTCAATGTCAACCTTGCAGTGTTTTGGAATACCAAACATTGAGGAACATACAGTCTAGGGAAGGCCTCCTCATGGTGAGTAGAAGGGAGGTAAATATTGTGACCACGATTTTATTTATTTATTTTTTATGTTGGTCTCCTGTCACTCAGCACAGGTGTTTGATGTAGGGGCAGGGTAGATTATGAGTTTTCACAATGTGCTGAAAGATGTTTTTCTCATTTTGTTTCACGTCCTCCTTTTTTTTTTTTTTTCAGTCTATGCAAGTAAAGTAAATTTGTTTTAACACATGGACAATTGAAAGCAAGTAACATGTGCATAATACAAAGACTACACAATGGATCCCTTTCCTACCCAGCTATGGTGCCCTGAGGTTCTTGTCTAGGTGATCACACATGTATTCTTTCATGGAGACTTAATCACAGGTTACAAAACTACTGTTGATGCACTGTTTCCTAAAACAGAATCTTACGCTAATTCTAGACTATGAAGCCTTTTCCCCCATTGTCTAAGAGTATCCCAACACCAGAATTAACAGTTCTAATCCTGTGTTGTTTCGCAATAAGACTGTTGTCAGTTATATCACTATGGTGAAGCTGAGCAACGCCTCCTCCTCTCCCATGCACACACACTCTTTCAGAACCTAACATTTTTGGCACCACTAAATGATCCCTTTGCCACTGAATGACCCACCTTCATAAGTGTGCCACTAGCATATGGAATAAATAAAATCCAATCCCTGAACTCTTGCTTCCTGATCTGTGCTGTTTCTATTTCCCTTATGGAAGTAAAGCCCTAATAGGCACTCTTCTTTGTTCCTCACTTTCAAAATCATTTCCTAGAGGAAAATATGATAAACTAATTCACTGTCATTTGTAAATAACTAGTAGAGGCTAGTGTGCAACCTTTAATGACTAAACCCCTGTTTGAACAACCTCTCCTGAATAATAAGTTCTAATAGGAGGATCTGTGAATTGGCAAGCTTGGGAAACAATAGGAAACTGGGATACAGTGAAAGGGGTCCCTGTCCTAGTCCCAGGAACCACACAAATCAAAGAGACATCCTACAAATGAGCATTTTCACTGTTATTTTAGGTTGTCGATAATCCTCTGCACACTTGTAAATTGATATATTTATTTAAATGATAATTTCAAAGGGCTATTTTTTTCATCTTTAGAAAATATTTTCACTTCAAAATTTTAAAAGTTTGGGCTGGGGAGATGGCTGAAGAAATCACTTCCCTCTCAAGCCTGAGTACCTACATTTGATCCCCAGGCCCTATATTAAGAAAAAAAGACAAAAGGCATGGTGGGCTTCTGCAAACCTCCATATTGTCTGCATGATAAGAAATAGAGTCAGAAGAATTTCTTGGAAGTTTTTAGCAAGCCCAGCAGTCAACAACAGTGGAGAGAGAGAGAGAGAGAGAGAGAGAGAGAGAGAGGGAGGGAGAAGCTTTGACTCAAAAACGAGGTGGCAGACCACTCAGAACGTTGTCCTCTGACACCCATGCATTCCATGGCCTGCCATCTGCATTCACAATCAAAATCAATGAAAAAGAAAACAATGTTCACAGCATTCTGTGACGCATGTGCTCAGTAAAATTTAAACCAGTGATGAAAGTCATGAAGACCCACCTTTGAATTTCATGACAAAGCTCTTCTGTGCAGTCATGAAATGTGCACCCTTCTTTTTGGAAACTAAACCTGTATTTCCGTTATATGCTCTTAGCAGGATGTATTTTATGCTTGAAAACACTGACCTCCTATCACATGTATTTGTAACAAAATACATAGTGATTGAAATTTAAATTTCTTTTATGTCATTTGACTATAAAACTCATTGTACTAATATTTGGTTTTAAAATGAGTTGCCATAACAAACATAAAATTGACAACACAACATAAGTATGTTGCACATTTGAAGAAATAATTAAACAATAAAAATTCACTTTGGTTCTACATATACTTTACAATCAAATGGATAAGCCGCTTTTCAACACCATGAACATCACTTACTGCCAGAATGAGATAGTTTAGGACCAATTCTATTTCTGCTTTTGCTTTCAGAGAACATAAACACAGAAATGAAAATTTAAAAAAAAATTGTATAGCAATGGCACTTAGTTCTTTGAATGTCCTCCAAAATATAGGCCAAAAGATAGCATAGTAATATCATTTCTAAAATTATTATAATAATCTCACAGCTGACAACTAAATTAGCTCCTCTCCCATTTTTTAAAGCAATAACTTAGAAAATTACTGACTTATAAAGGGGCCTGTAACTCAACTTCCCAATATCTGGAAGGTATACTGATACCATCTTACTAAGGCTTATCCAATAACCACTAATGATGTGTTGCTTTGCCACTAGAAGTATCTGGCTTAACCAGTACACTCATAAGTCCTATTTGTTTTAATATGCTAAAACATATGTTCTCTGGGAAGAAACACCTCTCCTCTCCAAGTTCTGGCTCAACAGAAAAAACTCACTGGTGTTGCATAAATTTGTACCACTTTTATAAGAATGTACCATGACTTTTAGCACTTTTTTGCTTTACTTCTTGGAGAATTTCCCTCAAAAGCAAAAGGCCCAATTTATATTAGGTGATGAGGATGACAGTGAAAATATGATCTTTTGAATAATAGTTATAGGGGCATGGTCAGAAGAGAGTCAAACTTGCTACTTTCTCAAGCAGATGATTTGGAGGGGATTAGATATCTTGACATACATTTCCTCAGAAACTAATATCTCAATATGAAACCAAGCATTGCAAAATGAGAGTACATTATATACTGTGAATTTCTTGGACCAGAATACATGGCGGTGATTTGAAACATAGTCTAATTCTACCCTTCTGTGATAGAACACAATTTAAGTGCTCTAGATGCATGACCTCTAAAAAGGTTAGGCACCCATTGAATAAATACATCTCAGCCAAATAGCCATGGCCTGGCTCACTTGCTCTTCAACTGGTCCTTAGTAATAGACTCAGACTGCAAACAGAAAATAGGTAGATAACCCAGAGAAAGTAGTTCCCAGACCTGAGGAGCCACAGAGACATTCAGTGGGCCAACACCGTTGGCTGAGGACAGTGGCTTTCTTCATGCTGTCTCCTGGCTTCTGGTTTTCTTCTGTTGCCAAGCAACTCTGCTGTAGTTGTCAAAAGGCAGGACAGAGAAATTAGGAAGGACTTGAACAGTCTGTTCCAGTGTTCTTCCAAACTTGGGCGCCTTCCCTGCTGCTGAAGGCAACATGCTAGATTCTCTTTAATAAGAAGCTCATGGGGAGGCATGTTTGATGTTAAAGAAGAGGAGCCCAGTCATCTGGCTTCTGCGTGAGAATGAAAATACTTAGTAGCAGAGGCCAGTAAGTTAAAAAGGAGACATAAAGGGTAGAGAAAGGAAGGGAGGAGGATACTTAATAGGTTGATATTGTATATATGTAATTACAATGATTGTAATGGGGAGGTAATATGATGGAGAATGGAATTTCAAATGGGAAAGTGTGGGGGTGGGGAGGGAGGGAATTACCATGGGATATATTTTATAATCATGGAAAATGTTAATAAAATTTAAAAAAAAAGGCAACAGAAAAAAAAAAAGAAAAAGAAAAAAAGAAGAGGAGTCAATAGGCAAAGTGAGGAAGGTTAATAATGAGTTTCTGATGTCTTAAAAATTCTTCCAGACATGTAAATCCTCACGTTCCAAGCCAACTCTACTGTGTGTTCCTTGGTGTAACATCTCAGTTACAAATGACCCTAGAAGCAGATTTTGCCTGCGCTGCACCCAGGCAGAGTTGTGAGAACATTAATACATTGCCACTTTCTCCACATAACACCCTTTGGGAAATGATCACATTACCCACATGGTGCAGATGAGGAAGGTGAAGCACACAGATAGTCTGTATTTTCCAATCACAGTTAGGATTAACAGCATAGAACAAAAGCTTAGGCTGCCAATGTACAGTTTCCGATGAGAGAGATCTAAGAGTCCACGAAGAAAGGCCAGGGGCTTTGGCTGAATTAAGCTTGTGTTGCACAAATGTATGACATATACTTAATTTTATGATAAATGACAAATAACCTAAGAGAAAAGATATGCTCTTTTGTGGTGCCTTTTACATGTTCTAAAACCACCTGTAGTCACATGTAAGAGAAGGTAGAAATAAGAATCAAGGAACAAAAGATGCCTAAAGGGATCTTGAAGCTTCCAAAAGGAAATGTCAGTGAATGTGAAATGAGGGACTACATTTTGCTGTTTTATTTTTCATTATTTCAAAGGTAAAACCATAGTTCAGACAAATGTCTACCTTAAAACAAGGGTTTCCAAACTTGTGTATGAAAAACCCAGGCCAACCAGACCCACTCTCAGGACTTCCAGGCAATGGGATGGAAGGACCTGAGAATTTGCCTTTCTAGCAAGTTCTCAGCTAATGTTGCCAGGTCTTTCTCAGGGGATGGTTCTTTAAAGAAACTAGACAAGACACAGTACCAAACACTTAGGGTTTTTACCAAAAACCACTGACTCCTCATTTGGGCCTACAAGATAACTAAAAGTAACATGAAAGCCTTCATCTTTGTCTTCATTTTGGGTTTGTCTCCTTCACCTGCTTACCTTTGCACATTAGCTTGTTAATCACTGAAGGCATTTCTATCCAGAAATCAAAGACACCTAATTTATCTCAATTCCTTTCAAAGCTAAAGGCATAAAGGTAGCAGTAACTGGGTTTTCTGGTGTTGATTTATTTTTTACATATGCCTGATTTAGACCCTTAGGAGGCACCTAAGATTCTCTACTCTTTGCCCTAAACCTGTGGTCACTTTGCATCCCAGGAACAGCAAAATCTTTAAAAACAGAACCCCATCTGTGACATCCAAAATGTCCATGCTACACTAGGAACAGGGGCAATCATCTCCTGAGGACAAGTTTGTTCCTTGGTTATTAAGGATGTTTTCAGACTACTTCCCAAAGCCAGAACTGAGGCATTGATCAACCAGAGCACACCTTTACCAGCACTGCTTAATTATACATACTTCCTGTCTTTTCCCTAATGATTCTTCTGTTTAAACCTTAATCTCACATCAGCACCCCCTATACAAACTTGAGTTCATTGACACTACTTTATCTGTTCCTCTTTGCAATGTGTATTGATTACATCTCACTCTGCTTTTCATCATCCCTTATGTAGTTAATTGGCTTGTTAGGACATGTGTCCAAGCCTTGCCTGCTGAAGCTGCCAGAACCTGGGCTTCTGCCCCAAATTTCCAGTTATAACTCAAGTTATAATTTTTTTTAATCAAAATAACCAGTTCTGAAAAGCAAAAATCTGTGAACATTAACTGTTTTCCTTTATGTTCTTTATTCATATTTATAGTGTTTGGCTTCTAAACATGCAAAAGTATAATGAGCACCTACTGTATACCAGATCACTTTGTAGAAACTGAGGTCACTTTCCCATCCCATGTAGCTGCATGTGAGAAACAAAGGAACAGACATGAAAATAGAGTTGTTTCTGAGAATGATACATGACTAAAGAGGGAAACAAGGCAAGAAATAAGGTGTGTTATTGTGAGTAGATCTTGGACAAAGATAGGCCCTGCTAGAGCTGTTTGGAGATGTGAAATGCTTACAAGCCTGGATCTGAGTGGCAGAAAAAGGCTTATCTGAAAACTGTGCCCACTTTAAAAACAAAAGTCACACATGTGCTCAGAAAGCTGCAAGTTCATTGGGGACCTGTATATCTGGGGAATGATTCTTCTGAACAGATGCACAAGGATGTTGTTCCAGTATTAATAACTTTGTAGATATTGATGTTGAAAGAATTGATAAATGCAACTGGGAGAACTACCTTTATACGCCCATTTTTGTAATTGGGTAATACCTAAGATGTGGTTGCTTACTAAGTAGACTGCTGCAAATCCTACTGAACCCTTAGAACTCTCTAAAACTATACTGTCTTTGCAATGTAAGGTTAATGTAGAGAATTCTTAACTTCTTTGTCAAATTTGAACTATTGAATTTAAGAAGTAAAGTTTCATCTGGGGAGCTGTATACAGAACGCAGATAGGGACACCATTGGCACTACTTATTCTGTGTCAACTCCTATCTCTATATGCACATGGTCCACCTAGAAGTCAATAGGTATCAGTGCACATGTATAATGATTAAAAAACTAAGATCAAAAGAAAGCTGGGCATGGTGGCTCATGCCTTTAATCCCAGCACTTGGGAGGCAGAGGTAGGAGAATCGCCGTGAGTTTGAGGCCACCCTGAGATTACATAGTGAATTCCAGGTCAGCCTGAGCTAGAGTGAGACCTTACCTCAAAAAGCCAAAACAACAACAACAAAAAAACAAACAAACAAAAAAAACCTGAGATCAAAAGAATATCCATATGGAATATAAGTCTGTGTCTCTCTCTCTGTGAACACACACACACACACACACACACACACACACACACACATATATATATATATATATACATATATATAATTTATATTGCATACTTACACACAGATAGAGACAGGGCCTAAGAGGTCTTCTTGTGTACTTTGCAATTTAATGTTTTATTCCTTTCATAATTGCTAAAATCCAATGCATTTACATTTGTAAGTAGCATGATAACAATAGATTTAAATATTCAAGTCTGTACCTGTGTCTATTATCACACAGGTACAGAGGGAAGTCTTTTCATTCTCTCCAGCTAATAGCAAAAATACAGACATGACTTACTGTGTCAGGATTGTGTTCCTGGCAAGGAAAGCTGAACGGAGGTGGCTGTGCTGTGTAGTAAAGATTTCCCAGGGTTGGGATGGCACATGCTGAATGTTAATGAGCAGTGGCCTAGAACTTTCAATTCCACACTCAAATAACAACTTGGGATTTGATTTTAATAAAATATCTGCTCCATTGAGTAAATGTTGAAATTTTTAAGTTTAGTGCTTATGTATATACAATTGATATTTTCAGAATATAAACTCAATATATCTTACCCATTACCTTCATATAAGCTTTAAAAAAAGTCACTACTGGGGATCTATGAAAGTCTTTTCTTTTTCCATTACTAGGCCTTGCTTTAAAATGGTCTTCTTTAGGGATGGAGGGATGGCTTAGTGGTTAAGGCATTTGCCTGAAAACCCAAAGGACCCAGGTTCTATTCCCCAGGACCCACATTAGACAGATGCAAAAATGAATTTCTGTTAAGAGCATTGTTGCAATCAGGTTCACATTGCTGGTAGAAATCATCCAAGCAAGAGCAGCTTGTGGGAAGAAAGAAGTTTATTTTGGCTTATAGGATCAAAGGGGAAGCTCCACAATGGCAGGGAAAATGATATATGAGCAGAGGGTGGACATGAAACCCTGGCCAGCATAAGGTAGACAATAGCAACAGAAGAGTGTGCCAAACACTGGCAAGGGGAAACAGGCTATAACACCCATAAGCAGGCTCTCAAAAACATGCTGCCTCCAGGGGGCATTAATTCCCAAATCTCCATCAACTGGGAACCTAGCATTCTAAACCCCTAAGTTTATGGGGGACACTTGAATCAAACCACCACAAATATTAATGTATTAAGGCTAGAGAGATGGATCCGAGGTTAAAGGTGCTTGCTTGTAGTTCAACTTCCCATTACCCGCATAGAGCTAGATAGATGTACGAATGCTCTGACATGCTCATTCTCTCCCTCATTCTCCCTTCTTCTCTTTTGCGCTAAAATAAATAAATAAATAAATATATATATATATATATATATATATATATATAATATTAATATATCATATCTTGCTATATTTCTTGGTATAATATATTAAAATATGTTAATGATGTCAGTTCAAGAAATGGGAGGCAGAAGGTTTTGCTTTAGAGAGACCATAGAGCAATAATAAATGATTTTTTGATGACATAGAGAACACGCAAGCCAAAATGAAATATTTTTAGATAAACTCTCAAGGCATTTTAAATTGCAAAAGCTGTTCTCTTGGGAGGCTTTAACTCCTCAGTTATTTCCTTAGTTACCAATAGAGCTAACTCTTGGGCGTCAACAAGACCTTAAATTTCATAAGGAAACCTTTATGACTCAGACAGTTAGAAATTCAATGACAGCAATGAATCTTCCAGAGTTAATACTTGCTAATAAGATGTAGGTTGGGAATGTTCTACGAGCTGGACCAGAAGAATGGGGAGGTTTATGAGCTGCCAGGTCACAGCCCCCAAATATCTCAGTAGTAGAAGAGACTTACTTGAAAGCATGACCTGCATGTACCATGGACAGCTTCTTCTCCATTGGAAGGTGGTGCCTTTCAAACACTCTCTGCAGTGGAGATGTCAAATTAGCACATGGAGAAGGTGCATACTCTGTGTATAGGGGTGGTGGTGGTGGTGTGTGTGTGTGTGTGTGTGTGTGTGTGTGTGTGTAAGGGGAAGTATGTATCCCGAGGGAATATTCACAAATGCATAACCAAGTAAGGTCCCACCAGAAAGAAGCAGAAACACAACCAAAGATTTGAGCACAACATGATTTTGGGGGGTAGAACCCATGGCAGGGTGGCAAAGTGTTCTGGTTCTAGCCATAACCATTGACGTTGTGGGATTCTCCTGTGTCCTGAAATGATATGAGCAAGCTGGTTAGGACTCTACCTGAACATAAGGAATGCCTGCACATCCCATGCCACCTATATGTGGTACTGGCTGGAGGCAAGTCAGTTCAGAACATGGCACAGTAAAGGGGACACTTCTATGCTCCACAGAAAGGTTGAAATTGCTTCCACCTGAAAAAGAATAATACTGCTTATCTGTGGAGAAAAAAAATATAGGGAATTTCTGCTTGGTAAGCCATAAGAGAATGAAATATAAATATGGAAAGAAAGCATAGGCAGGTAGTAAAGAGATACCTTATTTCCACTTTTAAATCAGTCTGTAAACTCAGAATGAGTGTTAGACATAACACTTTGCTGGTTTTCCAGGCCAAAACAAAAATAGCAACAGAAGCCTTCATAAGAAACAGGAGGCTTTGCCTTCAAGATTCTTACTGTCTCAAGTAAACAACAGAATATACGAACATTCAATTAGATACCTTGCCATACTCATGGATATGATTAAGAGCACACTTGTTTGATTTTAAGAAAGGTGACTTATGCCCCACTCTTCACAGCTGTGGCAAGTACCCCAATGCACCCAGATCTGTCACTTTAATCTTCACTGTTATGGAAACTGACTTAGCCCTGTGACCCCAGGATGAGAGTATCAAGACTTTGTCTTGAATCATTACCTCCCAAGTGTTGGTATAAAAAGGTATGTGTCACAATACCTGGAAAGTATCAAGGTTTTGTCAAAGGAACCTATATCCCAGTCACCACATATGTTCTACATATGGCCCTGAAATGAGACAGACATTCCAAGCCTCATTTCCTGGAAGGACTTTAGAAAGATTACAGATGAACAGATCACATAGTGTTGGGTCACAGGTACCCACTTTGACACATATCTTATGCAAGAATCCTCCCTCACAATGCAAGATTTACTCTGCCTGCTTCAAGAAGCTTCACAGACAATATTTCCTGTCCCAACATTTTTCCTCCTGAAGCTTTTTTTCTTACCCTTTGTTTTCTGCTTTTCTCTTGCCTGGCACTCAAAAAAGGTGTGATCCCCAGGAATAATTCACCTCACTGTCCTCTAGTACGTAGCCTTACAACCCCTACCCCACATTTAGTAATTAAAAAAATTATTAAGGAAGCACTTACAAAGTGCTTTGTACCCTTCTAGACTCTAAAAGGACAATGTTGATCAGTGACTCACTATGTCTACATCTGCAGAGAACTTTCAGCCTGATTAAAACCATGTGTAATAGATGAAGGAATGGAACACTTACATTCTATGACAAACTATTCTGAAATGGCTATCAGGATGGTTGCATTCAAGACGTGGCTTAAGCAATCTCAGCAGACATGTAGTCTAGAAATTGGCCTTTCTGGAGAAGTAGCCATGAATCCAGGGCTGAAACTGAGTGGGAATCCAGTTACAAACCCCAGGTTCAGAGTTGTTTAAAATTTGAGGAGGTTGGCTGCAAAAACTCTGCAACAGAAGTGACCTCCAGTGAATCACAGAAGAGAAACCAACGTGACTAAGTGTGGGAGCACAGTTGGTCCCATCAAGCTGGAGATAGGCACATCTCTACTGGAATGTTTGCATTTATAATGTCCCTGAAGAGGTTTAAGTAGAAACATGAATGACCTAATTATATTTTATACAGGAGTGTGGTGTACTTTCTTTGGAGAAGGATTACAGCAAGGTCACAAGCAGGAAGAAGTGGTGAATGAAAGAATAGGAAATATATAGCATAAGGGATGACAAAAAAATCTCAAGTAACTATTACAAAATGTGAGACCAAAATCATGAGGGAACTGTGCTAGGATTCACAAGCTGTGTTGGTGGTCATGCTCAGTTGATGTTTACGAATGTAATATGGAAATTCTCCCAGTTTTGAGAATGGTCTCTAACAGTATTGTGCTGCAAGCACACAGATTATGTATCACTGGATTGTCTAATACTGAGACAGACAGACAAATCCTAGGATGTGAAGTGAAGATAGTTGCAGCTTAGCAAGAGAGAGAGGACAAGATGGGTGGGAAGTTTAAATGAGGTCCTAGAGAAAAACGCTAGCAGCAAAATAAATAAATAAATAAATAAATAAATAAATAAATAAATAAACCTAGCACATGATTGAGTTGGAAATGTGGTGACTGGGTGATGATGGTCTTTATCAGTGAGGGGAAGGCAAGGTAGAGCATCTGGGTGGATCATGAAAGTTCTGAGAATGGCAGTAGTGGTTGAGAGTTCTTTATGAGCCTGGATGGTATACTGGGGGCCCTCAAAACTCACTGAAACAGAATTCCAGAGGTTGAGAGAGCTCAATACTAAAGTAGTCTTATAAGACACCACCAAGGCTCAGAGAACATTGTAAGAGCCAAAGGGTGGGAAGGAGTATTTTGAGGCATTGCTCAACCCCCAACTGACACATGTATTCATAACCCCATGATGAACCCAAGTAATCCCACTGAGCAAGTCCCTCAGAAGGATGAAGGCATGGGAGAAGGGATATGAGAATAATTCAAGGGGAAGATGACCACCATTTTGTTCATACAGTGAAGTTCATAATTCATAATAAAAAAAGAAATCAATTATTCTTAAGCTAGTAGGTCTAAGGAGAAGGCTTGACCAAGACAGAGCAGGGCTCTGTTACATGTCTAAGGACCTACCCTAGTACTTCAACTGTTCAGTACTTCAATTTCCTCATCTGCAAAGCAACCTGGGATTTTATATGAGCCTCATTAGTGTTATTATGGGGACTAAAGAAAGTATTGCATGTGCCAGGGTCATAGTTGTGCCTGCAAGGGGAACTCTATTCACATTCAACACTATTCTCTGGGAATGCAAGCTAGGTCAGCCAAAGGACATGAAATCCATTTGCTCTTCATTTTCTGAGAACTTCTGAAACCATCTTCTTTTACATTTTTAGATAAATAAAGAATGGCTGGGTGTGGGGTACACACTTTTAATTCCAGCACTTAGAAGGCAGAGGTAGGACTGCTATAAATTTAAGGCCAGCCTGGGACTACATAGTGAATTCCATGTCAGCTTGGGTTACAGTAAAATCCTGCCTCAAAAAAACAAGCAAACAGTAGTGTATGTGATCTGTGTATGGAGACACACACCTGTAATCCTAGCAGTCAGGAGGCTGAGGCAGGAAGATTGCATGTTCAAGGACAAACTAGGCTACATTATGAGACCCTGTCTCAAAACATCAGCAAAACACATAACAAAAATTCCAAGATACTTTAGCATTGAGAAGCCTAATTGCAGATCATTCTGAATCTTCTGACTCATACATCAACATAAGCTTTACATTTTGAAGATTAGCTAGTTAATTAATCTTTTTACAGTCTGCCTATAGATTCTCATCTAATTGCAACACGTTTCTGTCTTTTACAAAACTTCTCACTTTTTAGTGCTCTCTATTCAACATATGTGGAGCGCTGTGGTAGGATTTTGTTTCCCTCTGTGGTTCATTATTTCTTTTTCAGTTGAAACCACTGAGACAATTCTGACTTTGTGTTTTCATCAGGCCTCTTTCACAGCATGTTGACACAGTGGTTGATGGGCTGGTTTCTAGATTGATGACCTGTGGTTGGTAAAATGCTGTATTCCTAAAAATACATAATTGGGAGATCAATCAATACAATTGTGTGCACCTGTGAGAGAATTCCCTGGGCCCACAGGTTCCCACAGCTTATGCAAGGGTGTCCTTTGTGTCTGCATACAAGCAGGACAATCCACAGTCTGGAAGAGCCACTCTCAGACTGAAGGACATAGGTCCAAATTCAAATGAAAACTGTCAATACTGAGGCTTGACAGTTGCAGAGGGATGGATGGGTAGGGAGAGAGGCTTAGAGGCAAAAGAGAAAAACATTGCAAGGAGATAGAAGGCCACCATTAAAAATTATTCTATGGTCCCTTTATTCTCCTAGGAGATACCACAAAGTGGTAAGGTGATATTTCAGAAGACGAGGTAGTTTTGCATCTTAGGACAGAAGGACAAGTATGGATTTCTTCCAACACTTCACTGTAAGTACACTGGGAAACTGTAAGGCATAGTATCTTTTTCTTTCTACCATGTTATGGCTTCTGGACATTTTCTTTTGTCCACTTTGTGAATGACTGGAATTCAGGAAGCAACACTATTTCAGAAGCAATGATCTCTGAGCTAATGACCAGATGTTGCAAGATGAGAATGAGCTATTCTTTTCCCTGCTCTATCTGGGCCTTGTTCCCTGCCTATAGTGTGCACTTCCATATGGAAAGGTGAAGAGACTGTGAGGATCTTAGTCTTGCTACCCACTTGTTGTGCAGAGCTATTTTATTCCATACACTGTCCCATGGCTAGGCAGCGATGCCTCCAGAAGCCACCCACAGAAATTCATGGTATTTATTTGCCACCTGGCTCCCTTCCTTCCTTCACATCTGAGTAACTCTAAACCCCAGTCTGCCGATTTGTTCATTAAACTTGGCAAAGAAATGAGCAGCATGGAATTAAAATGTTTCCAAACACATACCATTTTAATCCCATTCAATAGATTATCCTGACATATTTACTCATGGCCATGTCTGTTTCAGTATTATCCATGGAAAAGTATAAATTAAAATTTTAAATTAAAAGTGGAGAGTCTGGGGAGCTCGCTATCTTTTTGAAGAATAGCACAAGTCAGCCACAGGCTCCCTGCATGAGTGTCATGGGAGCAAAACCTCTAGCACTACAGAAATTACAGCTCACGGGTTGCCCTGAAAACACGCCCCACGTATAATGTACGGGATCACAGAACTCCAAAGACTGCCTAAGCCCCCAAGGCCATTCTTCTTTCTCTATTATTGCACATAAACAAACCCTCTCTTGTATCTGGCTCAGGAGAAATCCAGAACTGAGAAAGGTAGGCTGAAAACTGATATCTTGTATTCTATCTGCAGGATTTCTGTGTAACATGTGCATTGACAAAATGATATTTTAATACGAACTTTCAGTCACAGGCCTGTAATTTACTACACCTGAGAAACCTGAGCCTCTTGGAGCATGTTTTTTTTTTTTTTTAACTTATAAGATGAAAAGAATGTTTTTAAAGATCATAGTCTGTGGTGAATATTTAAATAAGTAGTTATTTTAAATGCTATTAGTACTATTGCGTATTTCTGTAAATAGTCATTAAATACTTGCTATTCTATTTCTGTAATTACTAACAGTGAAAGATGATACCCCAAATGTTGTACTAATTTTGACATTCTACAATATTCATTTTCTCAGTTCACACATATGCAGTTGTGAAGATGGCAAAATTAGGTTAGGCATCTAACTCTTCAAATCCTGTCTCAAGTGAAGAAAATAAAGATTGTGTGTGTTCAAGTAATTGTGGCTTAATTGCCAATGAGGAGGGCAGTAAGTTTGCTTGACTTATCCTTCTCTACCCTGAACATCAATGTATCTAAAGAAAATCTTATTTTAGTTTTATTTTGTTTTAAATAATTCATTGTTAAACAGACAGATGGGCAGGGACATTTAGGGGAAGAGAGGTGGGTGATGAATTCTTCACCATTCATACAATCACTTCTGAAGAATGTCAACTGTGCCTGTTTAAAAATATATGGTATGAATTTTTAATAAGTCAATTGTCTCTTTCATAATAGTGGCTTACTTTATATAGATTATGCAAACTGTCTTCCCTTAAAAAATAAAACAGAAGGTGGGAAAAACTTTTTCCTTGGGCTACAAAAGGGAGAGAGAGAGAGAAAGAGAAAGCCAGAGAGAGATTCCCCAAGGGCAATAAAGTCACAGGTTAACTTTTCTAAATGTTCCTACTTCATGCCTTAGAATTGCTGTTTAAAATTTATATAACCTAGAGCCCTACATCTGTGGTTGCTACCATGGGTGGAAGTAAGTATGCTTAGCTCTGGATTATCTGGCTTGCTAAAAGGGAGACAAAAGAGCAGGAGATATGACCTTATATCTGCTGAACTTCTCCAGCCTTCCATGATGCTCACATGCTGAGTCAAGAGCATAAGTACATGTGAAATAGCCTTAAAACACACATGTGCAATATGCTAAGGAATGCTGAGCTTGCTCAGTACTGGAGGAGCCTCTGTAGATACTTCTTAGATGCTTGGAGAAGCAGAAGCAAGAATAAGAAAAAAAAAATCAATGGAGAAGTTTGAGTTTTCTTATCTGGAGGAAAGAGGAAAAAATGAAAGGGAGAGAAGAAGGAAGGGGAATGGAGGAAATAAATCTTTAGATGAGTTAAAATTACATAATGTACCTCACAGCAGTTATAGAATCTTAATTGTTTTCTTCTCAGATGAATATGTAAAAGGGAAGCCTATCCAGATACAAGAAGCTCACAGAACACCAAACAGAGAGGACCAAAGAAGAAATTCTCCAAGGCACATCAAAATTAAAACTCTTAACAATAAAAATAAAGAAAGAGTGCTAAAAGAAGCAAGAGACAAACAACTTACTATGTACAAAGGCAATTCCATCAAAATTACCTCAGATTTCTCAGTGGAAACCCTGAAAGCCAGAAGGGCCTGGAATGGAGCAATTTGTGTCTAACAAAATATGCTTTACAACCCAAACTACTGTACTCAGCAAAAATATCCCTCATAATAGATGGTAAAAGGGAAAAATGTCAGTTCTAGGATTACATGAACACAAAGCCAAACCTACAGAGAAGACTTTGGTGAATAATCCACACAGAAGTGTCCAATAACCAATTTTAAGAGCCTACAAGAATATCACAATAACCAAAACTAGAGCAGACTCAAAAAAGTACAACTCCCAATATATCACCAAACCCCATAAAGCACCCCATAATGGCACATTTATAACATTAAATATTAATTGTTTTAACTCGTCTATCAAAAGACACAAGGGAACAGTGTGGATCAGAAACATGGACTCTTTAATCTGCTATCTTCAAGAAAGCCCCCTCACTACTTAAGGCAGAAACCTCACAGGAGCAAATGATATTCCAAGAAAATGTAAATAATAAAACAAGAACATGTATTATATCAATATCTTATGAAATGGACTTCAAATGAAAATTAATCAAAAAACACAAAGAGGGCCACTTGTTCCACATTAAGGGAATTATCCAACATGAGAACATCATAACCATAAATCTATATGCACCAAACAGTTTGTAAAACAAAATCTACTTGACAACAAAGCAGAAATAAACACCAATACCATCATATTTAGGGACTTGAGTGCTACACTATCATCAATAACTATATCATCCAAGCAGAAAATCAACAGGAAATAATAGAGCTCAACAACACCACAGATCAGCTAGACCTAACAGACATATACAGAATATCCCACCCAAATCCTACTGAATACACATTATTCTCAGCAGCCCACAAAACTATCTCTAAAGTAGATCATATATTAGACCATGTAACATGCCTTCATAAATTCAGGAAAATTGATATAACATTTTTAAATAATGAATGAGCTGTGATAGAAATCAAGAAAGAAAATTTAAAATTTCTAGAATTGAGTAATATGTAAAGCATAATTTACCAAAACTTAGGGGAAAAATCATGGTGCTAAATGCTTTCATACAAAGACAGAGAGATACTAAATCAATAAACTTACCATCTACCTAAATGAATTGGAAGAAACAAGAATAATCAATTCTAAGACCTTCAGATGGAAACAAATAATCAAGTTTAGAGTAGAAATGTATTAACTGGTAAATAAGAAAACCATTAAAAAAATGACAAAATGAAGAGGTGGTTCTTTGAAAAAATAAACAAGATTGATAAATCCTTAGTCAATTTGGTGAAGTTAAAAAAAAAAAAAGCCACACAGAGAGAAGTCTCAAATTAACTAAATCAGAAATGAAAAGAGAGATGTCCCAATAGACATCAATGAAATTGGAAGAATCATCAGGACATACTTCTAAATCCTCTACTCCACAAATTTGGATAATCTGAAAAAAAAAAAATGGATGAATTAGTAAGTGACCTGAGAGTCTCAACCTCAAAAGTTTCAAAGGTGAATAATTACTTTGGCAATATAACAGAATACATATCAATACACAAAAATCAAGTTCCTTTCTATACACAAAGGACAAATATACAGAAAAATCATTATTTTCAGTAGCCACCAAAAATCAATTACCTTGCAATAATACTAATCATGGATGTGAAAGACCTATATAATGGAAACATTTTTAAAAATTCTCAAGAAAGATATTGAGAACATGCTCCTGGATAGGTCGAAATAGTATTTTGTAAATGACAACTCTACTAAGAGCAATATAATGCAATACCAATAAAAATTCAAGCATGATTCTTCACAGAGATAGAAAATGATCTCTACATTCTTATGGAATGACAGTAGACATCGAATATCCAAACATATCCTCAGCAGAAGAAACACCTCTTGAGGTATCACCATACCTGATCTAAAGCTATAGTAAAAGGCCATAGTAACAAAAAACAGTATGGTAGCAGAATAAAACAGACATATGCACCAATGGAAAAGAATTGAAGACCTGGTACTTAAGTCAAATAACTATAGCTACTTGATCCTTGACAATTGTGCCAATAACGTAGATTTGAGAAAAGATAGCCTCTTCAACAAATGGTGCTGGACAAATTGGATAACCATATGATGTAAAATGAAACTAGACCTACTCACCTCACCATCTCACTGTACACAAAAATCAACTCCAAATGGATTAAATAACTTAATATAACATATGAAACACTTTAACAACTGAAAGAAAAAATAGGAGGAACTCTCCATAGTATAAGACTGGGGAAGGACTTCCTGAACAATAACCCAGCAGCCCAGATAATTAAACAATCTCTCAACTAATGGGATCTCATAAAGCTAAAAAGTCTTTGCACAGACAAACATACCATAAGCAGAGCCAATAGATTACTGACAGAATGGGAGAAGTTTTGGCCTGCTCTACCACTAACAGAAGTCTAATAACTAGAATGTAAAAGTACTCAAAAACCTTAAAATTATTTTAAAAAATCAAAGAACCCAATCAAAAAATGGGGTAGAAGCTGGGCGTGGTGGCGCATGCCTTTAATCCCAGTACTTGGGAGGCAGAGGTAGGTGGATTGCCATGAGTTCGAGGCCACCCTGAGACTACATAGTTAATTCCAGATCAGCTTGGACCAGAGTGAGATCTGAAAAATGATAAAAACAAACAAACAAATAAATAAACAAAAAATGGGGTAGAGAACTGAATAGGAACTTCTCAGAGGAAGAATTAGAAATAGCTAATACAAACTTAAGAAACTGTTCCACATCTCTAACAATCAGGGAAAACAACTATGATATTCCACCTTACTTCAATAAGAATCATTAAAAGACAAATGAACAAATGTTTGTGAGGATATAGGGAAAGAGGAACCTTCATTCACTATTGGTGGCAATGCAAATTTGTATAACCACTATCAAAATCAATATGGAGCTTCTTAGAAAAGAATATAGAATTATTAGCAGTTCTAGTTATTCCCTTACTGAGCATTTACCAAAAATGCTCCGCACTTCACTATAGAGCTATTTGATCAACCATGTTTGTAACTGCTCAATTTATAATAGCTAAGAACTGGAATCAACCCAGGTGCCCATCATTGGATGAATGGATAATGAAGTTATAATACAAATACACAATAGAACTCTACTCAGCAGTAATAAAGAATGATACAGTATAATTTGTAGGAAAATGGATGTACTTAGAACAAAACATACTCAGCAAACCCACACAGTCACAGAAATACAAATGACACTTGTTCTCAATTAACTGCGGTTCCTAACCTGGATCAGCTTTAGTTGCTGGCATGCAGGATAGGCAACTTGAGGCCCAGACAACATGGATGAAAGGTTTTGGGGGAAGAGAAAGATGGGGGTAAGTAAATACAAAACTAAACACAAAATGAACTTGTACCATAGAAATTTTTCTCCTTGAAGGTAGACTAAAAGAACCCTCAACAGGAATATAAGGTGAATACCTGAAAAGAAGAACCTAATGAAAAATTTTTTTTGGCTCTGAACTGTAACTAGCAGTACCAGAAATAGGTGCTACCCACATTAAGATGTTGACTGGAGACTCCTACAAGTGCCTCAAAACAAGACAGGCTTCTGTGAAAGCACTTTATTGCCCACCTGAGGTAAAAGGTAAGACCCTATTGCTGAAGAAACCATATGCTTCCAACACAGAGCATGGAGAGACCTGGCATGAATCCAGAAGATAGCCAGTCCCCAGATAGTTAGCCCATCTCATGCTGGAATGTGCTACATGAGATACTGGGGGAAAGTGGCCAACAATGGTGTGAACAAGCAGGGGTCCAAGGTAATAGGAAGCAACCAAATTGATAATAAGTGCACACCAGTGTAATGTTGGCACACATCTTTTGTGGTTAACCAATGCTTTTCTGAATGGCTAAGAGATCTACTCAGTGGAAGGGAACCCATATGTGGAACTGGGAACCAGATTTGAATCCTATGGAGACTAAGATTATGTTCCCCAATGTCAAACTCCCACTAGTCCTTGTCTAAAAGAGGGGCTACATCCATCTAAATCTCCCTAAATTAATAACACATACTGAATTTAACCTATGCTTTCACTCTGTATTGGAAAATCTGCTTTTCTTTTTCAGAAGGTAGCATATACAACCCTTCGCATCTCAGTCAAGGCCCATGGAAAGCCTGACAACCAGAGCCCAGATGAAGAAGAAAGATGCTGAGGACACTCAACATACACTAAGGCAGAAATCCAGGGCCTCCTAAGAGCTCATTAGTGAAGTAGAATTAAAACACAACCACTAAGGCTCAGGGAATTTCATGGAAGAGTGGACAGAAGATTGAAAAAAAAAAAAAAACAGTTTGGGATGTCATACCCAGAGGCATTGCCTCTCCCCAATAACTGACTACTGCTCCCATTGCACATAGCCCACAACCCTATGGGGAATGCCAGAAACCCCACTGATGAGGTTCCTCTGCAGAATGGGGCAGTGAGGAGTGAAAATACTGTATCAACTTGTGTTGAATTCATACTGAGTATGTCGTTAAGGAAAAAAAAAAAAAAAGAAAACATAAAATGTTCTACAGAAGAGGTGCACAGTGGCATGGAATGAGTAGGACAGAACCTTGTTTCACTTCTCCTCCCCACTACCTGGTCCCATTTTCCTATGCAGGATGGTACACTGGCAGGGACAGAGTGAGTAGACCAGATCCCTGTTTCCAGCTCCTCCCAGCTCCTTGGCCCAGGTACCCTGTGCCCTGGCTCCTCCCAGTTCCCTGGTCCTGGTAGGTCCCATTGTGCCTTGCTTGGGCAGGCCTGGTCCCTGTGTGGGCTGAGGAATCAGGCCTTTTTCTCTGGTATCCTGACTGGCCACTGGGTACTAACATCCCTGATCACCTGAGTCAGAGGGTTCATGGGCCAAAAAACAAAAACTTCCTCCTCAATAAAATAAAATGTCTCCCTAAAACAGGTAGACAACAGTGCAAAAAAAGCAATGAATGTCAGAAAACTGAAAGATCTACACAAAGGATGCCTTGTCCTACAATGAAAGCCTCCAGTTAAATCATAGAGAAATCAATATAAATTCATTTCCAAAATAAAAACACAACAACCAATGAGGCCCTTATCAAAAGAATAGGTGAACTGGAAACAAACCATCAAAGAACCAACAATTGTATCGATGAAATTGAACAGAATTTTTTCCTAGAGCGTAAAAACTCTGTAGAACCTCTCACCAACAGAGTTACCCATAAGGAAGAAAGAACCTCTGACCTGAAAGATGATGCAGAAGAAATTGATTGGAAGGCCAAAATCTTTGCTAAGTTCAAAAAATCAAGTGAACAGAATATGAGAGAACTGTGGGATACCCTAAAATGACCAAACATCTGGATCATAGATATACCAGAATGATAGGAAATTCAGGCCAAAGGTATAGAGTACACATTCAACAAAATTATTAAAGAAAGCTTTCTGAACTTTCCAAAGGAGATGTCCATACAGATACAAAAACCCCAAAGAACAACAAACACACATGAGCAAAGAAGAAACTCTCCAAGACACATCATAGTTAAAACTCTTAACAATGAAAACAAAGAGAATATTAAAAGCAGCAAGACAGAAACCACTCAAAACATACAAAGGCAATCCCATAATAATTGCATCATATTTCTCAATGGAAATCCTGAAAGCCAGAAGGGCCTTAAATGGAACACTTCATGTCTAAAAAAAATATGGCATCCAACCCAAGCTACTCTACCCAGCAAAAGCATCCCTCATAATAGATAGTAAAAGAAAAAAAAAAAAATTCCATGAAAAATGTCATATGAACACAAAGCCAAACCTCTAGAAAATACTTGAGGGAATACTCCACAGAAAATAGTCAAACAACCACTCTCAAGAACCAAAAAGAAGAAGACCACAATAGTACAAAACACAAGAAAACACCAAACCCCGTGAAAGACCTCGTTGTAGCAGGGATTAATTCAAACTTCACAGTAATAACCTTAAATATCAATGGTCTTAATTCACCCATCCAATGACACAGGTTATCATGGTGGATCAAAAAACACTGGACCCTTCTATCTGCTGTCTCCAAAAATCCTACTTCACCACTAAAGACAGTAACCTTCTCAGGTTGAAAGAATGGAAAATGATATTCCAAGCAAAGAAAAAATTAAAACATCGAGCAGCTATTGCTATATTAATATCTGATAAAATAGGCTTCAAACCAAATGTAATCAAAAAGTACAAAGAAAGCCACTTCTTACACATCAAGTGGATGATCCAACATGAGTACCTTACAATCATAAATATATATGTGCCAAACACAGGGGCACCACAGCTTATAAAACAAAGACTACTTAACAATAAAACAGAAATAGATACCAACACCACCATAATCAGAGACTTCATTCTCCACTGTCATCAATAGACAGATCATCCAAGCAGAAAATAAACAGGGAAATAATAGAGCTCAACAACATCATAGATGTTCTGAAAAATTGACCATATGTCAGACCATAAAGCATACCTCCATAAAGTCAACAAAATAGCTTCCTGTATCATGTCAGATCACAATGCTTTCAAACTAGATATTAACTAAAAATACATCAAGAATTCTACCTGCTCCTGAAGACTAAATAACATTCTTTTAAACAATGAATAGGTAGTAGAAAAAATGAAAAAAAAAAACATAATTTGTAAAATTCCTGAAATTGAATGATAATGAAAACAGAACTTTCCCAATCTTATAGTACACAATGAAGGCAGTCCTAAGGGGAAAATTCACAGCACTAAATGCCTTTATTACAAAGACAGAGAGATCTGAAATTAACCTAAATGCCCATCTAAAGGCACTGGAAAAAAAACAAGGAGAATCTAATCCTAAAAGGTACAGATGGAAAGAAATAATCATTTGTCCTGGTGCTAACTTACTCTCTCTTGGAGAATCTGCTTCTCTTTTTCAGATAGATGTAAACCCTAAGGAGAGAGCCACCCCATCATACCTCAAATGGGCCCCGGCTAAAACTAAGAAAAATTGGTGAAACAAGAAAGGGTGCTGTTTTCCTGATGAACCAGATACCAGCACAAGGGTGAAGGAGATAAAACAGAGAAAAATCAACTCCTACCAAATGAGAGCCAGAGACCCAGAGCCCCCAACACCTCATCACAGAAGCAGACCAAAAGTGAACCCAACATGGCTTAGCAAAATTTTGTGGAAGACATGGGGGAAAAATGTCAGAGCCATATGTTGGGTCATGATATGCAGAGACATTTATCCTACCCATAACTGTGGGCTAATTCCAGAATGCATGACCCATATACCTCAACAAGGAGGGGCCAAGGGGAGGGGGTAGTTCACTGATGAGCCTAATAACGGTACCAAACTGACTGTATTTGCTGAATATAAAACTAATTAATAAAAAAAAATTTAAAAAGATTAGAGAAGAAATTAATGAACTAGAAACTAAAAAAAAATAAATAAATAAAATTATCAATGAAACTGAGAGCTGGTTCTTTGAAAAAATAAACAAGATTGACAAATCTCTGGCCAATTTGATCAAGCAAAAATAAAAGAGAAATATCAAATTAACAAACTCAGAAGTGAAAAAGGAGAGATACCAATAGACTTCAATGAAATTGGAAGAAATCATCAGGATATACTTATAAAATTTCAACTGCACAAAATTTAATAATCTGGAAGAAATGGATCAATTCCTAGACACATACTGCCTACCAAAACTAAACCCACCACAGATTAATCTGCCAAACAAACCTATCACATCCATGGAGATTGAAAATGTAAGCAAAAATTTTCCCCAAAAGAAAAGTCCAGGGCAAGATGGCTTCTCAGCTGAATTTTATCAAACTTTCATTGAAGAACTGAAACAAATTTTTCTCAAACTATTTCACATGATCAGAGACCAAGGAATCCTTCCCAACTACTTTTATGAAGCTAGCATCACCCAAAACCAGACAGAGATGCAACATGAAAAGACAATGATAGGTCTATA
Organism: Jaculus jaculus; assembly: GCF_020740685.1. NCBI lineage: Eukaryota > Metazoa > Chordata > Mammalia > Rodentia > Dipodidae > Jaculus > Jaculus jaculus. The sequence goes on along the minus strand of NC_059104.1, from coordinate 78,143,009 downwards.
TCCCTGATGAACTTAGATATAAAAATCCTCAACAAAAATCTTGCAAACTAACTTCAATAATGCATCAAAAGCATTATCCACTTTGACCAAGTAGGCTTCATGCCAGGGATGCAGAGATGTTTAAACACATGGAAACCAGTCAATGTAATATACCTCATAAAGAAACATAACCATAAGAACCACAGGATCATCTTAATTAATGCAGAGAAGGTCCAGGAAATTAAGGAACCTCTCAACCAATGAGCTCTCATGAAGCTAAAAAGCTTTTGCACAGACAAACATACCATAAGCAGAGCCAATAAATTATTCACTGAATAAGAGAAAATCTTTGCCAGCTATGCCCCTGACAAAAGAATAATATCTAGAATCTACAAAGAACTCAAAAAACTAAACAACATAAACCAAAACAACCCACTCCAAAAGTTGGGCAGAAAATGGAATAGGGAGTTCTCAGAGAAATAATTATAAATGGCTAACACAAATTTAAGAAAATGTTCAACATCCCTAACCATTAGGGGCATGCAAATTAAAACAACTATGAAAATCTACCTTACTCAATAGGATAGAAGACATTAAAAGATCAAATGAAAACAAATGTTGGTGAGGCTGGGGAAAAATATGAACACTCATTCACTGTTAGTGGGAATGTAAGCTGGTATAACCACTATGGAAATTAATGTGGCAACTCCTGAAATGGAAGAATATAGAATTACCAACAGATCATGTTATTCCCTTATGGGCATTCAACCTAAAACTTGTGCCTCAGTTCAGAGATACTTGCTCAACCATGTTTATAGCTGCTCAATTCAGAATAGCTAAAAATTGGAATCAACCCAGTTGCCCATCATTGGACAAATGGATAACCAATATGTGGTATATATACACGGTGGGATTCTACTCGGCACTAACAAACAAATGACATAATAACAATTGTAGAAAAATGGTCAAACTTTGAAGAGATTATACTAAGTGAACTCACACAATCACAGAAAGACAATTGTCACATGGTCTCACTCATCTGTGGTTCCTAACTAGGATCATCCTGAGTTGCTGAGTGATATCTTTAGGCTTGGGCAATAGAGAGGGTAGGGTTACGGGGAAGGGGAAGAGTTGGGAGGGGGGGGGAGTGGACACAAAACTGAACCCAAATTGAAGTGGTACCATTGAATCCTATATCCTGGAAGTTAAACCAAAAGTTCCAATGTCACTAGATCTTGTAGGTCTCTCCAATCAACAGCTCATTGTGGTTGTTAGCTGTGTCCTGGTACAGGAAACTACAAGCCAGTGCCAAGGGAGGAGAGAAAAAAAAAAAAGAAAAACTCAAAAAAAATATAAACAGAAGAAATTTAAGATTAAGCTTTATCTCACCCTCTCCAGGGCCCTTCAATTTAGGTACTCCCCCTAAGGTCCTGTTGAAGGTGAGATGAAGCCTAACCTCAAATTTCTCCCATTTCTTCTTCTTTTTTTATTTCTATCATTTTCTTTTTTTCACTTACCTTGGCAATGGCCTGTAATTCCCTGTACCAGGATGCAGCTAACATCCACATGAGCTGCTATTTGGAGAGACCTACAAGGTCTCCTGAAACAGATTTATGTCAGAGCACTTGATTACCCACCAGAGGCTAATGGTAAGACCCTACTACTGAAGACACCATACACTGTCAGCATAGACCAAGAAGAAACCTGATTGGAATCCAGAAGAGAGCCAGTCCCTAGACTATTAGCCCATCTAATCCTGCATGGTTCTATGTGAGCTACCATGGGAATATCTGTAGGAGCAACTCAAAGCTTAAGCTACTATGAATTAGACAACCTGCTGTGATGCTCAAAGAAGTGCAATAATCTCATAGCCATGGTGGGTAACAAACTACTCTTGGATTGGCTAACAGATCCATTCATTGGAAAGCAAACCGTATCTGAAACTGAAAAACAAGTCAGCATCAAATCCAGATAATGATTATGCTTTTGGAAAGTCAAGCTCCCACTAATCTTGGGCAATAAGAGAGTCTACACCCTTTAAATTCTCTCTAAATTAATAATGGTAATCCTATTTAACTAGTTATGACTTCACTCTCTGTTGGAGATTCTGAACCTTCTGTATTTCAGATGAAGCAGGATGTGAGGAGATCAGTGATACAGTGCACTTCACCCTGGCCCCAGCTAAAACCACACATAAATTGAGGAAATGAGCAAGAGTGCTGCTTTCCCTGTGACCCTGATATCAGCACAGAGGCAAGGGAGATAGACACTGAGGACACTCAACACTTACCATAGCAGAGATCCTGAGGCTGCTATGAGCCCATCACTGAACTAGACTTAAAATGCACCCAACATGGCTCAGGGAATTTTGTGGAATAGGGGGTAGAAAGATTGCTAGAGCCACAAGCTTGGACATTATGTACTGACACACTGCCTCTCTGCCATAACTGATTGCTGCCTCCACAATACATGACCCTCAATCCCCATGTGGTTGACCTGCACTCCCAATGAGGAGGGTCTCTTCAGAAAAGGGGCAGAGATGAGGGAAACAATGGTACCAGCAGGTATTGTTTACATACTAAGTATGTTCATACCTAATAAAGATAAATTAAAATTCATTCATACATACATACATACATACATGCATACATACATACATGGCAACAGAGGCTCTAAGAAAAAAAGTCCTACACATATGTTTGGTAAAGTTTTCATCTTGGGCATAGAAGAATAAGGATAGTAACACATAAGGGAGACAAGTGTTACTTCTGGGTTCTTAAAAAAAATACCCAACCTAATGTATTTCCAAAGACTCTACTTCTTAAGAATGGAGTCCAGACCCTTCTACATCCTTCCTGGCTCTATGTGTGTGGCTCTCTGAAAAGCTGGAGCTGCTTATTACTTTATCTGCCATCTTAGTATATGTGGTAGTTTGAATCAGATGTTCCTATAAACTCATGTCTGTTGAATGGTTGGTCCCCAAGGAGAAATGCTGAAGATGTTTTCCTGCTCTTCTAGTCAACTTGCCTCCCCTTTGGATTAACAAATTAACATACTATGGGAGTGTAAAAATGTAGGAAAGAAGGTTAATTAGAACTGCCAAATGATTTGCTTTTTGGAAATGTATACTAGGCAATGAAAGGTAGGGTTGTTGCAGTCACTAATGGTTTTACTGGAGACTTCAAGAATGCTGAGATACAAGGACTAGAGAACAGCCACCAAGGAAAGCTGCTAGCTTAGGATAGAGTTGACCCAAGGCTGTAGAGAGCCCAACATGTAGGGCAAAATTGGAACACCAGAATCTTCATCACTGGTTAGAGATGTTGGGCTTGTTGCTATAAGATTTGATGTTTGTCCTGTTTGTTTTAAATCTGGGAATGGTTCAGTATTTCATTACAATGCTATCTTTTACAGTGTGAATATTTACTCAGTGGCATTGCATATTTTGTTCTTTCATCTCACAGTTAAGAAAATTTAGACTATGGTGGTGTTTGAAAACTGTTGGGATTGATAAAATTATGAGGTCTTTCACAATTGGATTGAATGCATTGTATTCTACATCATTGGTGGTTCTGGCATTATGGGAGTCAGGCACAGAATGTGGTGCATTGAATCAGATACACTGTTTTTTTAGTGCTTAGTCTCCAATAGTTGCAATTTAGAAGGTGTAACATTGCCAGAGGAGTAGTGTTGTTGATGGCAGGCTTAAGGGTGCTTTTCCCAGATCCGACTTGTTAGAGTTAAGCTCACTCTCCTGCTGCTATTTTCCAGCTGTAATGACAGAGGTGATATCCATCTCTGTTCATGGCATGTTTTCTCTGCTAATCATAAATCTTCTCAATACTGCATGCCAAAATAAAAATCTTTTCTCTCATCAACTGCTTTTGGTTGCTTGTTTTATACCAGCAATGTAAGGGTAATTAAAACGGTATATAGCTTCAAATTCATGTGGGGCAACATAAGCATCTCAGCTGGCCCTCTGCTTAGTTTTTGGTTTTGGCCATCATCAGGAGAGTAGAGAAAGAGTTGCCTCACTGCTAATGGTAGCCACACATGTTTCCCTGGAAGACAGCATTCCGGGCTTGGTTCTTCTCTGCTGCTTCTTGTGCAATTCCCCTTCCTCTCTTGTTGTCCATGTCCAGGCTAAGACATATAAGATACTTTTACTTTAAAGCTTTACCATGCCCTCATGTTAAGGTCAATGAGCTCAGGGAATGGAGTGTTTGGGGCTTTAGATTCCGCATATCCAATAAATAAGATACTTTGCTCCTCCTAGGTCTTCATTAGTCAAGCTTGAGAAAACCACAATAATCCTTACTACTACTTCTGCTGATACTGCCCGTCATTCATACATATTAACAATAAGGTTAATATGTTAACCTTAAGTGCTATGGTTTGGACAAGATATTTGTGCTAAGTGTTGATTGTGATGTTCCCTGCTGTCTACTGCCATCTTTGCAAGATTGTAAATGGTTTATTATCCACTTGTGAGTTTTTCCTTCTCCTAGAAACACTGTCAATGTTAGAAGTGATGTTCATAAGCACAACCAAAGAGGGCATTCCCATACACAGACAAGTGTGTAGGGCACTGGACATCAGAGATTAGGTTTCTGACTGCCCTCAAAATTCAGGGAAGGAAACAAGCAAGACCTTGTTCTATTAGTACCAGAAGTTAAAATGTTGAGCAACGGTTCTAGATGCTGTCACTGATGCAGGGGGAATATTTGATCTTGATTCCATGCAAGCTTTTTAGTGCCTTTGATCTGACAGGAAGTTCCTTTTTAGGGGTGAAAGGAGATCCTGGAGTTTTAAGGAAAGAGTGCTTTCTACTTTGGCCATTGGCTATTGGAAACTGTGCTTCTGACTGGCAGAAATATGCATCAGTAAACATTTAGAATTTCACAGAAAGAATTTCCCATATTTTCTCACATTATGATAATTTATCTCAATAGCAATCTTAATTCTTTTAAAGAATTAAAACTGGACTTCCTGTTAAGATGGTGGCATAGGTACCATGCCAAAGCAGCCTGGGGGGAAAAAAGACCAGAAAAATGCAGCAAAATGCACACTTTTACTAAAAAGTGAGGTGTATAGGAAATTGAAGCGGCAGCGGAAAAGTAGAAGAGATCCAGAGCATCCAGAGCCCACACAGGCCGGCAAAAGCAGCCCCGGCAGCTCTGCCAACTGCAGCAGCTGTACACCAGAAAGCCGCCAGGCTCGGCTCCAGCCACAGGAAAAGCCAGGTGCGGGGATTTTCCACTCACACCGGCGCTCTCTGCAGCTCACGAGGTAGAAGAACACGTGGAACAGTGAGAGATCTAGAGCAGCTGCGGCTCCCTCCCCTCCCCCACCGCCTGAGCCCAGTTCCAGCGAACAGAACAGCGGTCCCAGACCTGGCCTTGCCAACTTGAGCCAACAGCGGGACCCAAGCAGGAGCAGAGAACGGTAGCAACATCAGCAGCTCCAGCACTGGTAACAGAGGCCCCAACAGCAGCAGATCCAGTAGCGGCAACAGCGGCAGACCCAGCAGCAGAAGACCCAGGAGCTGCAGCAGTGGCAGAACCAGCAGCAGCAGCTTCAGTGGCAGCAGTGGCTCCAGAAGGGGCAACTACAGCAGCAGCAGCAGCAGAGGCAACAGCAGCTGTGGGCCCAGCAGCAGCAGCTTCAGCTGCTGACAGACCCAGCAAGGCAGCTTTAGCAGCAGCAGTTCCAGCAGCAGGGGTGCTGATCTCCAGGGCCACAGTTCCCAGCCTTGGATTGCCCCACAGGAAAAGCCAGTGCCCAGCTCCAAAAATCAGAACAGCAGCCTGACGACCAGGCAGCAACTTGACTGAGACCAAAAATCATCAAAGGTAACTGGGATTGCACCAGGGAAGGGTCTCACTTGGTGGATCCCTCAACAGACCAGAAATCTTAACCTCTATGTTGATAGAGGATCTGGTTGCTATAATAACTACTCTGGCATACATACTTGAGGCTGTTTTTGATGGGATGGGTACAGTGATTAGTTAACTTTTAGAATTTACCTGTATTTTATTCCACTCAGTCTACTTGAATACTCCCATAGCAGGGAAACTCAACCCCTAGGAGTACCTTTGTGGATACTCTGTGAGTCTTAAGAGCCACACCTAACACCTTAAGCTCCTACCCTGAAAATATATAACATCAAATCAATTGATACAGCTAAGAATACCCAGCTAGCTAGAAAATCCAAGCATTAACTTAATCCAAGATGCAAAAATATATACATTATAACACAAGAAACACTAAAAAGCAAGACAATATAAATCCACCTAAAAGTATTAATGCATCAGAAATGACCTCCAGTGAGAACGAGTTAGAGGAAATGCCTGAGAAAGATTTCAAAGAAGATTGTAAATATGTTCAAAGAAGTCAGAGAACAAATCAAAGGAGTCAAAAAGGAACTTAAAGAGGAAATCAAAGGAATCAAAGAAGATGCAGGACACCAATTTCATGAAATAAAGAAGGTAATACAAGACATAAATAAGGAAATAGAAATAATAAATAAAAACCATTCAGAATTACTAGCAATGAAGAACACAGTTAATGAAATAAAAAAAACTCTAGAAAATCTCACCAGTAGAATGGATGAAGGAGAGGACAGAATATCGAAGCTAGAAGACCAAGTGGCAGATCTAATACAGTCAAACAAAGAGAAAGACAAACTTATAGAAAAGTATGAGTGGGAATTTTAAGATATTTGGGACATGATGAAAAGATCAAATATAAGAATTCAGGGCATAGTAGAAGGAGAAGAATTCCACTCCAAAGGCATAGTAGGTGGCTTCAACAAAATCATAGAAAAAAAAATTCCCATAAATTGGGAAAGAGTTGCCAATGCAGATACAGGACGCCTTTAGAACACCAGCCATACAAAACATGGACAGAACCTTTACTCACCATATTATAATCAAAGGACCCCAGTTCGAGGCTCAGTTCCCCAGGTCCCATGTTAGACAGGTGCACAAGGGGGTGCACACATCTGGAGTTCGTTTGCAGAAGCTGGAAGCCCTGGCATGCCCATACTCTCTCTCTCCCTCTATCTGTCTTTCTCTCTGTGTCTGTTGCTCTCAAATAAATAAATAAATAAATTAAAAAAAAAATCTCTGGGACACAATGAAGACAGTTCTAAGAGGTAAATTTATAGCCTTAAGTGCCTTTATTAAGAAATTAGAAAGATCGCAAGTAAACAACCTAATGCTTCATCTTAAAGCCTTGGAAAAAGAAGAACAAGGCAAAACAAAAATCAGTAGGTGGGAAGAAATAATAAAGATTAAGGCAGAAATTAATGAAATAGAAACAACAAACAATCCAAAGAATAAATGAAACAAAGACTTGGTTCTTTGAAAGGATAAACAAGATTGATAAACCCTTAGCAAATCTGACCAAAAGAAACAGAGAAGAGACACAAATTAATAAAATCAGAGATGAAAAAGGTAACATCACAACAGATTCCAGATAATTCAAAAAATCATAGGGACATACTATAAAAACATATACTCCACAAAGTATGGAAATCTGAAAGAAATGGATGATTTCCTTGATTTATATGACTTATCTAAATTAAATCAAAATGAGATTAATCACTTAAATAGACCTATAACAAATATGGAGATCCAAACTGTTAATAATCTCACAACAAAAAAAGTCCAGGCGCAGATGGATTCACTGCTGAATTTTACCAGACGTTTAAGGAAGAGCTTACAACATTGCTTCTTAAGCTTTTCTAGGAAATAGAAAAAGAAGGAATTCTCCTAAACTCCTTCTATGAGGCCAGCATCACCCTGATACCAAAACCAGGCAAAGATAGAACAAAAAAAAGAAAATTACAGACCAATCTCTCTCATGAACATAGATGAAAAAATTCTCAACAAAATATTGACAAAAAGAAAATAAGAGTATATTAAAAAGATCTTTCACCCTGACCATGTAGGCTTTATCCCAGAAATGCAGGGATGGTTCAATATATGCAAATCTATAAATGTAATACATTATAAAAATGGGTTGAAGGACAAAAATCACATGATCAACTCATGGGACGCAGAGAAAGCATTTGACAAAATCCAAAATCCCTTCATGATAAAAGTCCTACAGAGACTGGGAATAGAAGGAACATATCTCAATATAAAAAAAGCTATTTATGACAAGCCTACAGCCAATGTATTACTAAATGGGGAAAAACTGGAAGCTTTTCCACTAAAATCAGGAGCCAGACAAGTGTGTCCACTGTCCCCACTTTTATTTAATAAAGTTTTGGAAGTCTTACCCATAGCAATAAGGCAAGAGACACACATAGAAGGGATACAAATTGGAAAGGAAGAGATCAAGTTATCATTATTTGCAGATGACATGATTCTGTACATAAAGGACCCTAGAAACTCTACTAGCAAACTGTTAGAGCTGATCAAAACCTACAGCCATGTAGCAGGATACAAAATAAATACACAGAAATAAGTAGCCTTCATATATCCTAACAAGAAACACACAGAGATTGAAATCAGAGAATCACTCCCATTCACAATTGCATCAAAAAAATAAATAAATAAAGTACTTTGGAATAAACCTAATGAAAGAAATAAATAATCTCTACAATGAGAACTTTAAAACACTCATGCGAGAAATTGCAGAAGACACTAGAAAGTGGAGAAACATCCCTTGTTCCTGGATTGGAAGAATCAATATTGTGAAAATGGCAATCTTACCTAAAGCAATCTACACATTAAATGCAATCTCTATCAAAATTCCAAAGGCATTCTTCATGGAAATAGAAAAAAACATCCAAAAATTCATTTGGAATCACAAAAAACCTCGAATATCTAGAATAATACTGAGCAACAAAAATAAGGCTGGTGGTATCACCATACCTGATTTTAACCCATACTACAGAGCTATAGTAACAAAAACAGCATGGTACTGGCACAAAAACAGACATGTAGATCAGTGGAGCAGAATAGAGGACCCAGATGTAAGCCCAAGTAGCTATAGCCACCTGATATTCGATAAAAATGCCCAAAATACTCATTGACGAAAAGATAGCCTCTTCAGCAAATGGTGTTGGGAAAACTGGATATATATCTGTAGAAGGATGAAAATAGATTCTTCTCTCTCTCCATGCATAAGAATTAAGTCCAAATGGAGTAAAGACCTTAACAACAGACCTGAAACTCTGAAACTGCTAGAGGATAAAGTAGGGGAAACCCTTCAACATATTGGTCTTGGCAAAGACTTTCTGAATACAACCGCAATTGTTCAGGCAATAAAACCACAGATTAATCACTGGGACCTCATGAAATTACAAAGATTTTGCTCTGCAAAGGACACAGTGAAAAAAGCAAACAGGCAACCTACAGAATGGGAAAAAATCTTCGCCAGCTATATATTTGAGAGAGGATTAATATCTAGGATATACAAAGAACTCAAAAAGTTAAATAATAAGGAATCAAACAAGTCAATCAAAAAATGGGCTATGGTGCTAAATAGAGCATTCTCAAAGGAAGAAATACGAATGTCATATAAGCATCTAAAAAAATGTTCCAATGTCACTACTCATCAGGGAAATGCAGATTAAAACTACATTGAGATTCCATCTCACTCCTGTCAGATTGGCCACTATCATGAAAACAATGATCACAAATGTTGGTGGGAATGTGACAAAACAGGAACCCTTCTCCACTGCTGGTGGGAATGCAATCTGATCAGCCATTGTGGAAATCAATGTGGAGGTTCCTAAAACAGCTAAAGATTGATCTACCATAATACCCAGCTATAGAACTCCTAGGTATATATCCAAAGGACTCATCTCATTTCCTTAGAAGTACGTGCTCAACCATGTTTATTGCTGCTCAATTTATAATAGGTGGGAAGTGGAACAAGCCTAGTTGTCCCTCAACTGATGAGTGGATAATGAAGATGTGGCACATTTATACAATGGAGTTCTACTCAGCAGTAAAGAAAAATGAAGTTATGAAATTTGCAGAAAAATGGATGGATCTGGAAAGGATTATACTAAGTGAGGTAACCCAGGCCCAGAAAGCCAAGCACCATATCTTCTCTCTCATATGTGGATCCTAGGTACAGATGACTGGGCTTCTGCGTGAGAATGAAAATACTTAGTAGCAGAGGCCAGTAAGTTAAAAAGGAGACATAAAGGGAAGAGAAAGGAAGGGAGGATGGTACTTAATAGGTTGATATTGTATATATGTAAGTACACTGATTGTTATGGGGAGTTAATATGATGGAGAATGGAATTTCAATGGAGAAAATGTGGCCTGCGGGGGAGGAAGGAATTAACATGGGATTTTTTTTATAATCATGGAAAATGCCAATAAAAATTAAAAAAAAAAACTAATTAGATTAAAAAAAAAAGAATTAAAACTGGGGCCCAAACACAAATAGCATCTAAATAGCATGAGGTCAAATGTAGTGTTCTCTGAAATTCTATAGAGAGAGCACTACACATTTCATCTCTTCCTTCTCTCTTCCCTCCTCACTACCCCATTAACAATCTACACAAAGACCTCCTTTATTGATTTTATTCTACCCTTTTCCAATTGACCAGTATTGTGAAAATCTCTATTGTAAGCATATAGGTAATATATGGGTAAAGAGACTCATTCAAAGTTTTAGATTAAGCAGACAAGCTCAGACAAATTTAGATAAAAAGCCAGACCTGGTGGTTTTCCTTGAAGGAATATAATTAAGAACAAAGCAAATAAACATTACCATTCTTCTCTAGGCATCACATTTACCTCTGAAGATATTTTATACTTGTAAATCCAAAAGAGAAACCTTAGAGTTTGGGCAAAGACAGAAGCAAAACAAGAAAGAATTGGGGAGACTGGTGATTTTGCTCTGGTAGAAGAGGATATAGGGAATGGAAATTCAAAATCTTCTAAATAGACAGCATTTGAAGGCCCCCAAAGTCAAACATGTCTCAGCAGATGGCTAAGGAGGAAGCCTAGTCTTAACATAAAAGGCTAAACTGTCTGGCAGAGTGAATAGTTCAATGAGTAATCAATTAAGTTTTGTTTTACATTTTTAAATGAAAAATAGATCACCTGACAGACAGGGCATGTCACTTGAATTCCAAAATTTAAGGTGACCCTTGCCTTATAAAAATAAATCAACTTCAAACACACCTACTGGTGACTTTGAGGAGTGACAATACCTGATTCTTTTAATTAAAAATTTAAAAATTGTTAAAAATCATAATATATAATTGATTCAGAAAGCTTACACAAAGAAGCTTATTAAACATAAAAGGAACTCATTTTGTTGTGGTACAGTTAGGGTCTTGAAAGACCTTCTTATACAAAGTTGTAATTTCTCTCTCTGTGGTCCACCTGCTACTCCTAACTCTCCCACTAAGAAAACAAGTTGAGTTTTGTGTTTCTGAACCATGACAATCCTTCACAAAGATAAACAAGACTATTATGTTCCTAAGTGATCTTATTTTAAGATGAGCTATTCCACTTGCTGTTCTCAGTTAGCTACTGTTCATATGTTCTTTGTTCGTGTCAGTCAGTTCCCATGTCTGCTGGAAACTTAGAGCCAGCAGGAATAGAATCTGATCTCAAGGTGAGGCAACAACAGGGGAAAATGCCATGTAGTGTCTGGGTTTTGTCATGATTAGAAATTTGAAGGCATATATGTGTATATTCCAACTCTGCATGTGTATGAAAGATTTCACACTGACACTGTACACAAAAGTTGGAAGTATACACACCACACACACACACACACACACACACACACTACACACAGTTACAAAATGTGTAGCTCTAATTAGAAACTCACTTCCTCCAATAAAATGCTTGGCTGGGGGCTGGAGAGATGGCTTAGCAGTTAAGTCGCTAGTCTGCAAAGCCTAAGGACTGAGGTTTGATCCCCTAGTACCCACATAAGCCAGATGCCAAAGTGTTGCTTATCTCTGGATTCATTTGCAGTGGCTAGGGTCCCTGATGCACCCATTCTCTCTCTGCCTCTTCTCTCCCTCTCAAATAAATAAATAAAACATTTTAAAAAATGCTTGGTTGGTTACGTAAATATATTCTGGAGAAAGGGGAAACATAAATGTTGATATTCTATACTGCATAGATGGTTGTCGCCAGAACAGTAAATCCAGAGATCAGCTTTGAAAGGAAGAATTAAAACTATATGACTTTAAATGATACACCTTATGAATACAAAATCTTAAAGTATTCACAAGGTAGGGACTAGAATGAATAAATAAATTCATGAAAGTTGTAACAAACAACTGAATGTTTAGAAATAGGAATTACTACTTTCCCAAAGACATGCAAAAGGCAAATAAGAACAAAAAGAAATTAGCTGCTCTTTTTATCATAATGAAATGTTACCATATGACCACTATAGTGGTTATAATAATGATACAGACAAGTTGGGTAGGGAGAAAGGGAAGAAGGAAGAGAGGAAGAAAAGAAAACAGGAAGGAAGGGAGGGAGGGAGGGAGGGAAGAAAGGAAGGAAGAAAGAAAGGAAAGAAGGAAGGACATTTGGAATAACAGAGGGAGGAAAGAGAAAAGAAAGGTAAGGAGAACAAGGAATGAGAGAAAGAATGGAATGAGAGAAGGTGAGCACATGAGAAAAACAGTTCTCAAGAACAAGAAAAGGATGTTACTGTTCATTTTCAACTTTCTATTAGAATTTGGACTAATGCAATGAGACAAAAACAAGAAATAAAGATTGATGCGAAAGCAATTAAACCATCTAAAATAATCAAGAAAGGATTCATTAATAATAATAAGCAATTATAGTAAGCATGATGGAGAGCTAATAAACATTAGTTAGTCATCTTGCTAAATGTTCTTAGAAACAAAAAAGCTGAAATTTAAAGCATAATGCCATTTATATTAGCACCTCCAAATGCAACACCTCATCATAAATTTAACAATATATACACAAGATCCATAATGAAAAGTCTATTGACCTGATATAAGTAATCATATTAGCTAAATAAATGTGATATTTAATATCAACACCAGAAACACTTAATATTATCAAGATTCAAATTATACCCAATTCTATATTCTATCTATATTATCTATAGGTCTCAGGTAATCCCAATAAAAATCTCAGAAAGTTGTTTTATGGTTATTGAAAAACTAATTTTAAAGTAATTTGAAAAGGTGAAAGACACAAAATAGCCAAGTCAATACTGAAGGACATAAATGAAGTCAGAAGAAAGATACTGTTGCCTTAACTTACCCTAATTTTCAGAAATCAAGGGTGTCATATTGGCAAAAGATTAGACAGATCATTAAAAATGTTCCACCCAGAGCTGGAGAGATGGCTTAGTGGTTAAGCACTTGCCTGTGAAGTCTAAGGACCCCAGTTTGAGGCTCGATTCTCCAGGACCCACGTTAGCCAGATGCACAAGGGGGCACACATGTCTGGAGTTCATTTGCAGTGGCTGAAAGCCCTGGCTTGCCCATTTTCTCTCTCTTTCTCTCTATCTGCCTCTTTCTCTCTCTCTGTCACTCTCAAGTAAATAAATAAAAATGAACAAAAAAAAAAATAAAAAAAAGAATGTTCCACCCAAAGTGTGAATCATCCCTTTGTCCAGAATATCCATATTGCATACACTAAGTTTCAGTATACAGTTTCAGTAATTAAAGAGTTGTATTCAACTAACACATATGCAGTAGACCAATACTGCAGCCCAATGCCTATGTCACTCATGACACTTTATTCCAACATAGGCTTGTGTCATGTTCTGTCATCAAAAGAGGAGTGAGTACAGAACACTGAGGTGTTAGAAAACTGATCATATTTTTATATCATTATTATAGTACAATTTTATAATTATTTCTTTTTATATTAGCAACCATTGATAATATTGTGCTAGGCCAAATTTACATTAATCTTGCATGGTATGTCTAAGAAGCATAGTATCATTAGGATTCAGCATTATCTGTGATTTCTGGCTCTCATATGAGGGTTTCTTAGAACATATCCCTGAAAGTAAAGAGAGTTTACTATGCAGCCAATTTTTAAAACAGTTTGGCAACTTCTTAAAAAAAAAAACAAAACAACTAAACACATTCATACCATATAATCCTATAATTGGCCATCTTAATATTTTTCCAAGACTTACGTCATTCATGTCATGCAAAACATGAACACAAGTATTTATGACAGCTTTATTCATACCACCAAAACTTATAAGCAACCACGATATCCTTAAGTAATGAATAAATAAAGTGTGTTCTTTCTTCACAATAGAATATTGTTCAGCATTTAAAAGAAATAAGCCTTCAAATCCATTAAAAGATGTGTTGACTTAACCACACTTTAGTACGTAAAAGATACCAGTCTATTACATATTATGTGAATACACGTATAAAACATTCTGATAAAAAGCCTACAGAGACAGTACAAATATTAGTAATTGCCAGGGGTGAAGGAGGTGGGAGGGATGAGTAGGCAGAGCTCAGAGGAAGTTCAAAGCAGTGAAATTAGGCTGTATGATTTAATCATAGTGGATCCGTGTTATTATACACCTGTCTAAATCCAGGAAACATACAAGACTAAGAGTATACACTAATGCAAATGATAAGTAATGATGATGTCACTGCAGGTTCCTCAATTATAACAAATTAGTAGGGGTGTTACAGAAGGAGGAGGCTCTCTGCATGATGTCCTGCCCTGCTCTGGAACTCTGTGGGGGCTCTACCAGTAGGAATGACCTTGCCAGATGGAGTTCTTTGATGATGGGCCTCCAGAAATGTGAACCGAATAAGCTTTTATTCTTCATAAATTATTCAGTTTGTAGTATTCAGCTGCAGCAACAAAAAGCAGTTTAATATGCCAAATGATCCAGCAATTCCATTCTAAGTACATATGAAAGTGAAATTAACACATATGTTCACATGCAAACCTGAAAGTGTTCATAGCACCATTGTAAATGTAAAAATATTCTAAAAGCTAATTTTGATGATTATATAAGTGGAAGCATAAAATATGGTAAATGCATACAATGAAATATTGTTTGAGCATAAAAAGAATACAGTAATGAGGTTTTCTTCAACATGGATAGACCTAGAAAACATAATACTAAAATAACTGGTCCAAGGTGACTACATACTATTATTCCATTAGATGATTTTCACAGACAGGACAAATCTACTAAATAAATAAATATATGTAATATATATAATAAATAAATTTATCATAATAATATATGTTAAGTATAGTAAATATATAAATTAAAAAATATAGTAAATAGATATGTGATATATATTATATAAATTATATATTATATAATTATATATATTATATGTCATATATAATTATATATTACATACTACATATTATATATAATATATATTATGTAATTACATATATATATTTAATTTGCATATTTGCAATAAATATATTTAAATATATACATATACATATACATATACATATACATATACATATACATATACATATACATATACATATACATATACATATATATATACTGCCTAAAATCAAGAAAAGAAAGTTAGGGAGATATGGGAAGTGACTGATAAACTAATTTTGTAGTAACGAATATTCCAACATTGAACGTTTGCACAACCCTCTGAATATATTAAAGTGTGTGCATTAAATGAGCAATATACATACACATATTAGACACAAGAGTAGAGGTGATTATATCTCAGTTTCTTCCTCTTCCAATTTTTCTTTTTCTTTATTGATCCAAGTTCTTTATTAACCCATATGCATTTGAGATTATGCTTGCAATTGCACCTTGCAATTTCCCATGGAACTGTCGCAAGTTTAAATGCTATAGGCCACCCTTGAAACTGAATGGTCATGGCCAAGCCACTGTGCAAATGGCTGTGCCCTCAGGTCTGGACTCCACACTCCACTGCCTGGACATCTGCTTTCCCTCCTTCATGTTGGACCCTTCTCACCAGCCCATGTCCTTTTATAACAGTTTTTTTTTTTTTTTTTTTTTTTTTTTCTGGGCATTTACCAGAAAGTCCTTCATACATTTCTGGACAGAGTCTTTCCCCAAATTGGCGGATCTTGGTGAGATACTAAAAGATATGTCCTATAAGCAGTTGCTACTTCCCTCACATCCATTTCATCCTGACCCAGCTCACCTATGGTTCTGGAATAATGATTGCAGGCCCAGAACCTGAGAAAGGAAAGTGCCCTGCCACTAGTTGCCTTCAAGTGAGAAACTCACCCCTGGATGCAGCAGGAGCCTTCACTGTTAAGATCAAACAAGCTTTGCTCTAATTGTGATCATTCTTTCTTTTTTAATGACAGTAAGAGAGAGAGTTGGCACACTTGCAAGCAGACTCCAGATATGTGAGCCACTTGGTACACATCAGACCTTGCACTTGTGTCACCGTGTGCATCTGGCTTATAGTAGGATCTGTTGAGCTGAACATGGGTGCTTAGGCTTTGCAGGTAAGTGCCTTAACCACTATACAATCACTCCAGCCCTTATTGTGATCATTCTTCACAGGTAAATGTTAATATTGAAGTTTTCCAAGGAATTATTTTGCTTAGTGTCAACTATATCCACAACATTGTTGATAACCTCTTTATGCTCCAGTAGAAAAAGTGACCAGTGTCCACTCTAGGGACTATTGGGCACATCCCTGATTGAATTATGGTGACAAGTACATGGCCAGGATCATTAGTGATGTTGTCACCTGCCCTATGGGTATTAGTCAACAGAGACTGCCTACTTGTCCATGCACTTGAATCTGTGTTCCCAGCTTTAGAATATGGATCCCCTTCAAACTGTGCATTAAGGAGAAGCAAAGCAGAGTTCACACCATGATCACCAATAACTTCTACTTTTCACAACTCTCACATAGATTTCCATCATTCAGGCTAGTCAGTACATGCAAATAATGTGTTTGGGTCTTTATGAGTACAGCATAGCCTCAAACTCATGCATTCTGGCTCTAGACATGATGTTTCCACAGGCTAAGTCAACATTCAGATTGCAGTATATGGAGTTCTTATTATGTTCTAGCAGACCATTTGGCTACTTAGAAAGACAAAAAAAAGTACAGGTTGATACTTCTTTCTTGGATAAACAAATAAATGTCAGGAAATGTAATCCAATAATTTATACAAATTCTTTCAATATCTATCAGATAACTGACTTCATTCCAATAGTCTACAGTAATGAATTGAGTCTCAAACATACCAAGTTTGTTGTTCCAGATCATGTATTTAGTAAGGGACAGGTTAGCGTGACTCTAAAATGCATGTTTTGTTTTGTTTTCTCCTAGTTCATATTCTGTTCAATGGCTCTAATATAAATAGACTATATTAACTGGTACAGAGCGTATCAGATCATTTTCAAAGGGAACACATATATCAAATCTAAATTCGGTATCTTTGTTGGTTTACAAAGACTTTAATTTATATTGGAAAAATATAGTCCCCCAAACTGCTAAAAATAAAAAGTATAATGAGCTTGACTTCCACCCAAGATGGCAACCACCTAGCTGCACTCCAGATACCAGGGAAGAAAGGCAAGAAATTAAGGGATATCAGGGTCTTTTTGCCAGTGGGAGGGCACAGAGTGGGGAAAAACAGGGAAGCACACATCCCTGCGCCCTGCGCCCCGCCCCGCCCGGCCCCGCCCTGCGCCCCGCGTCCCCCCCCACACTCCCCATGGCACCCAGTGCCCCCCATGTGCCTCGGAGCACCCCACACCACCCAGAGCGCCCCACGCCCCCCGCACGCCCCGCACGCCTCGCCAGCCTGCTGCACTGAAGCTGCGACCTCCGCCTTTGTTCTCTGATCCTGTGAGTTGGCCAGCCACATGGTGCTCGGTTCGCACGCCCATGGGGGCCACCTCTGCCGTGATTAGGTGGCTGCCAGTTCCCCTGCTGCTGTGCTCCGATTGCTTGCCCACCAGCCAGCCTCCGCTGTGTCCTGATCCCGTGACTGCATCAGCTGCCTCTGCACTACAATTGCACGTGCAGCGGGCCGGGTCCCACAGCAAGGGCCACACAAGTCCACACTGAGTCACTAGCGCCAGCTCAGGTGCCATCCCCTACCTGTCCCCATCTGCCACTCCCCTGAGGCAGGAGAGCTCAGACTGTTTGCAGGTCCCAGTGTTCCCATCCAGAGTTTGGGCAGCTTCAGGGCTTGCTACCTCAGTCCCCTTTCAAGCTCGAAGACAGGAAGCTTAGGTGCATTACTGGGTGAGAATTCAGGCAACGTTGGTGCCCCTGTCAGGATATAGATAGGTGGCTTTGGCAAGAGTAAGCAAAAGCCCAGGCTACTTGCAACAGCCACAGGCTGCCTTGGATTCTCATTAAGCTAGATCCCAGGCTGCTCCAACCACCTACCTGCCCATACACTGACATGGGTAGACCACAGTGCAAAAGAAATAACATGAAAAATACAATACAAGAAAATCTAGACAGATCAGCCAGTCCAACAAGGATTACATCTAACCAAAACATAGAAGAGTGTTTAGGATCAGAACATCAAGTGGAAGCTAAAACAATGCAACTCTGACCAACCTACTGCTAGAACTGGCAGGAAAGCTACAAAGGACAGATAATTGTGTGGATGCTACCATCACTAAGCTAGAGCAATATGATAAGAAACTGGAAGGAATTCAAAGAGAGCTAAGAGAGTTGAGGGAGAGTGAAAAAAAGAGGACCTTAAAAATCAGCTGGCCACACTAAATGAAAACATAAAGAAATGCAAGGAAGATTTCCAAGAATCATCAAGAAAATCAGAAAATGAGGCGAAAAGGGAGCTGGACAGAGCGATGGAAGTGATACATAGGAAAGTAGTAGGAAATGCAAACTTAATTGAACAAGTCCAAAACTCGCTAGAGGCTCTCAAGAATAGAGTCAGAGAAGTGGGAGATAGAAACTCTGATCTGGAAGACAGGATGGAATAAACAGTACGAGAGTCCAAAAAATTTCAGTAAGTTCAAAAGTTCCTGTGAACAGAACATGAGAGAATTGTGGGATACACTTAAACTTCCTAATATCAGAATCATTGGTATACCAGAAGGAGAAGAATTTCAGACCAAAGGCATGGAGAACTTATTTAACACAATAATTGAAGAAAACTTCCCCCATCTCTTAAAAGAAAGGGTGGATCAAAAAATTAGACCCCTCAATCTGCTGCCTTCAAGAAACCCACCTTACCACTAAAGACAGAAAACTCCTCAGGGTGAAAGGGTGGAAAACAATATTCCAAGCAAATGGAAATAAGAAACAAGCAGGTGTAGCTATATTAATATCAGATAAAATTGACTTCAAACCAAAAACAATCAAAAAAGACAAAGGCTACTTCCTACTTATAAAGGGAACAATCCATCAAGAGGATATTACAATCATAAATCTGTATGCACCAAACACAGGGGCACCACAGTTCATACAAAAAAAAAACTACTTGACAATAAAACAGAAATAACCACCAACATCATCATACCTGGGGACTTTTTTTTTTAATTAATTTATTTATTTGAGAGTGACAGACACAGAGAGAAAGACAGGTAGAGGGAGAGAGAGAGAATGGGCGCGCCAGGGCTTCCAGCCTCTGCAAACGAACTCCAGACGCGTGCGCCCCCTTGTGCATCTGGCTAACGTGGGACCTGGGGAACCGAGCCTCGAACCGGGGTCCTTAGGCTTCACAGGCAAGCGCTTAACTGCTAAGCCATCTCTCCAGCCCATACCTGGGGACTTTAACACACCATTATCAGTAATAGATAGATCATCCAAACAGAAGCTCAACAGGGAAATAAGAGAGCTCAACAAAACCATAGAGTACTTAGACCTAACAGACATCTACAGAACTTTCCATCCCAAATACACAGACTACACATTCTTCACAGCAGCCCATGGAACATTCTCTAAAATAGACCATATAGTGGGTCACAAAGACTGCCTCCACATATTTAGGAAAATTGACATAATTCCCTGCATGATATCAGATCATAATGCTATATTCCTAGAAATCAACAACAACAAAACCAACAAGAACCCCAACGACAACTGGAAACTGAACAGCACACTCTTAAACAATAAATGAATAGTAGATGAAATAAAAAATGAAATTGCAAAATTCCTGGAATTGAATGACATTGAGAACACATCATACAAAAACTTATGGGACACATGAAGGCAGTCCTCAGGGGAAAATTCATAGCACTCAATGCCTTCATAAAAAAGATAGAAAGATCCCAAAACAATAGCCTAACCAGCCACCTAAAGGTATTGGAAAAACAAGAAAAATCCTACCCTAAGAGCTCCAGAAGGAAAGAAATAATTAAAATCAGAGCAGAAACTAATGATTTTGGAAACCAAGGAAACAATTAAGGCAATTGACAAAACAAAGAGCTGGTTCATTGAAAAAATAATCAAGATTGACAGACCTCTGGCCAATTTGATCAAGCAAAAAAAGGAGACTTCAAATTAACAAAATTCAATATGAAAAAGGAGAGATCACAACAGACATAAGTGAAATTGGCAGCATCATCAGGACTTATTTCAAAAACCTCTACTCCCCAAAACTGGAAAATGTGGAGGAGATGGATAAATTCCTGGATGCATATCATCTACCAAAGCTAAACTCAGAGCAGATTAATCATCTCAATGAACCCATCACACTCACGGACATTGAAAAAGTAATAAAAAACCTCCCAAAAGAGAAGAGTCCAGGACCAGATGGATTCCCCGCCGAATTTTATCAAACCTTCATAGAAGAACTCAAACCAATCTTTCTAAAACTGTGCCACACAATTGAAGAATAGGGGAAGCTACCCAACTCCTTCTATGAAGCTAGTATCACCCTAATTCCAAAACCAGCAGAAATGCCACAGGAAAAGAAAACTACCAGCCTATTTCCCGAATGAACATAGATGCAAAGATCCTGAACAAAATACATTCAAACCGAATCCAACAACACATCAAAAGCATTATCCACCTTGACCAAGTGGGATTTATGCCAGGAACACAAGGGTGGTTCACCATACGAAAATCGGTCAATGTAATACACCACACTAACAAGCCTAAACATAAAAAAACCACATGAACATTTTGATAAATGCAGAAAAGGCTTTGACAAGATACAACATTACTTCATGATCAAAACATTGGAGAGAATCAGCATGGCTGGTTCACATATTAACATAATAAAGGCAATATACAAAGCTCCAAATGCCCAAATAATACTTAATGGAGAGAGAATGGAGGAATTCCCATTGAGATCAGGAACAAGCCAGGGATGTCCTCTCTCACCTCTGCTTTTCAATAAAGTTCTGGAAGTCCTAGCAGAAGCAATAAGACAGGAGAAGGAAATGAAAGGGATATAATTTGGAAAGGAAGAAGTTAAGTTAGCTCTATTCACTGATGACATGATTGTATATGTAAGAGACCCGAGAGACTCCATCCCAAAACTCCTGAAGGATATTAACTCCTATAGCAAAGTAGCAGGATACAAAATCAATGCACAAAAATCGGTAGCATTTCTGTATGCAAATGACAAAGACACAGAAAAAGAAATAAAGGACATAGTCCCATTTTCAATAGCAACAACAACAACAACAAAATACCTTGGAATAACGTTAACCAAGGAAGTAAAAGATCTATACAATGAAAATATAAAAACTCTCAAAAAAGAAATTGAGGAGGACTTGAAAAGATGGAAATACCTCCCATGCTCCTGGATAGGCAGAGTTAACATGGTGAAGATGACAATCCTACCAAAGGCAATATATAGATTTAATGCAATTCCAATTAAAATCCCTACAGTGTTCTTCACAGACATAGAAAAAATGATCTCAAATTTCATATGGAAAGGCAGAAGGCCTCGCATATCAAAACATATCCTCAGCAAAAGAAATACCTCTGGTGGCATCACCATACCTAATCTAAAGCTATACTACAAAGTCATAGTAATAAAAACAGCATGGTACTGGCATAAAAACAGGAGTATAGACCAATGGAATAGACTTGAGGACCCGGATTTTGGGTCAAGCAACTATAGCTACTTGATATTCGACAAAGGCCCAAATAATATAGACTGGAAAAAAGATATCATCTTTAACAAATGGTTCTGGACAAACTGTATAACCACATGCAGGAAACTAAAACTTGATCCACACATTTCACCATGAACTACACTCAAATCCAAATCGATCAAAGACCTCAACATAAGACCAGAGAAACTCCCATACTACTGGAAGAAAATTTAGGAAGTACTTTCCATGATATAGGAATGGAAAAAAACTTCCTGAACAAAAACCCATTGGCTCAAGTTCTTAAACAGTCACTCAACCAATGGGCTCATATGAAGCTGAGGAGTTTCTTTACAGGCAAGCATATAATAAGCAAAGCCAATAGAATACCCACAGAATGGGAGAAATATTTGCAGGTTATCCAACTGATAGAGGCCTTATCTTTAAAATTTACAAAGAACTAAAAAGTCTAAACAATAAGAAGACAAATCCCCCATTCACAAAATGGGGCACAGAGTTGAACAGGCAATTCACAGAGGAAGATATACAAATGGCAAACACAGACTTAAGAAACTGTTCATCATCCCTAATCATCAGGGAAATGCAAATTAAAACAAGTATGAGATTCCACCTTACCCCAATAAGGATAGCCAACATCAAAATTCAAATGAAAATAAATGCTGAAGAGGATGTGGAGAAGCAGGGACACTCATTCACTGTTGGTGGGAATGCAGGATGGTACAACCACTTTGGAAAGCAATATGGAGACTCCTGAAAAAGCTGACTATAGAAATACCAACAACCCAGTTATACCCTTACTGGGCATCTACCCTAAAACCTCAGACCAAAGGCCAGAGAAATTGGCTCAACCATGTTTGTAGCGGCTCAATTTGTAATAGCTAAAAGCTGGAATCAACCCAGATGTCCATCATTAGAAGAATGGATAACAAAGATGTGGTATATCTACACAATGGAATTCTATACAGCAGTAAGAAAAAACGACACAAAGAAATTTGAAGAAAAATGGTTGAACCTGGTTCAGATCATTCTCAGTGAACTTACCCAATCACAGAAAAAAAATCGACACATAGTCTCAGTCATCTACAACCCCTAACCTGAATCTACCCAAGATACCTTACATACCCAGCAAGCACCTCATGGACTAGACAATAGGATGGATGGGAGGGCGGGGAGGGCATTGAAGGGTGGAAAACTGTAATCTGGACCCAAACGGAAATGGTGCCATAAAATTCTACTTCCTAAAAGACAGACCAAATGGCTGAACCTTCACTAGACCCTTACAGGAAACACTTGAACCACAAGACACTGGAGAGGGTAGGATCAAGACTAACCTAAATCTTCTACATCTTCCCTACCTCCTTCTCCTCCTCTCCCCTCTATCTCTCTCCTCTCTAACTCTTGTATATTAGTTATGTTTTTCCTCAATTTATTTGTGGGCACTGGCCTGTAACCCCCACTTCCAGCCAGGGCCTACCATTCACAATGAGCTTTTGATCAGAGAAACCTACAAGGTTTCCCAAAACAATGACAGACTTCTGTCAGAGTACTTCATGACCCACAAAAGGCCAGTGGTAAGACCCTATTGCTAAAGACTCCATACGCAGATGACACATAAAATGGTATGACATGGCTAGAAGCCAGGAGAGAGTCAGTCCCCAGACAGTCAGCATGTCTAGTGCCAGAAGGTGCTACATAGGCGACTGGGGGAAATGACCAATATCTGTCCAAGCAACTCATTGTCTAACCTAATTAGCAACAAATAACCTGATGTGATGCCCACACAAGTGCAATAGTGGCACACAACCATGGTGAGGAACCAACTGCTCTTGATTTGGCTAACTGATCCACTCAGTGGTACTAGACCCATAGCTGGACCTGGGAAACAAGTCAGAACCATACCCAAACACAAGCCCACTCTACAATATCAAGCTACCATCAATCATGGAGTACAAGAGGGCCTACACCTATCAAACTGTCTATCAAAAAAGTAAGTGTCATCTCAATTTTCCAGGTGCTAACTTACTCTCTGTTGGAGTATCTGCTTCTCGTTTTCAGATAGATGCAGATCCTAAGGAGAGAGTTGCCCCAATATACCTCAAAAGGGGCCCAACTGAAACTAAGGACAATTGGCAAAACAAGCAAGGGTGATGTTTTCCTATGAACTGGTTACCAGCACAAAGGGGAAGGAGACCAATGTATAGAAAAATCAACTCCTACTAAATCAGAGAGCCAGAGCCTCAGAGGCCCCTAACACCTCAGCACTGAAGCAGACCAAAAATGAACCCAACATGGCTCAGGGAAATTTTGCAAAAGAGGGGTCAGAAAGAATGTCAGAGTCACATGCTGGGTCATGATTTGCAGAGACATTTATCGTACCAATAACTTGGGGCTAACTCCACAATGCATGACCCATTTACATCAACAAGGGGGGTCGAATGGGAGGGCGTAGTTCATAGATGAGCCTAAACAATGGTACCAAACTGCCTGTATTTGCTGAAATGAAAACTAATAAATTAAATTTAAAAAAATGCTTCTATCTAAAAACAATGTTTTGAAAAAAAAGAAAAAAAAGTATAATGAGACTTATTAACTTCAACAGGAAACCGTTCAAGTGCCTATGATATGTGGAATAACACCTGTGTACAAATAATTCCCAGTGAAAAATGGGCAAAATACTTTGTTGTTGTGGAGATTTTTTTTAGATGTATTTGTTCAAAAAACAATGAACAGGCAGACAAATAAATAACTGTGTGATCCCTCCTCCATGATGATGAATGTCTCCCCTAGGTGGATTTTCTGCACTTGAACATCTGTTTATCTAAAGCTATAGAGGAAACACAGCTCATGCTCAAGGTTGCTACAACTCTTAAATGTTTAAGTGTCATAGCCAGTTCTATATCTATTAATAGTTTTCCTATTAATTCACCTTCACCTAGATAATAAATTATGTTCAGAATAATTTTGTTTGTAAAGGGCTCATTTTAAATGTGATATCAAAGCTAATGCCAAAATCAAATTACTTAATGTCAATGGGGCTTCTTCCCAGCAACCTAAGACACTATTATCCTACATAAGAACTTAGCTTTCCCCTTTCAATTTCTGAAGTCCTTCAATTAGCTCTTTGACAGATCTTTAAATTTAGTCAAATTTAAGAGATCTGCTGAGTTTTCCTGGGCGAATCAGAAAATTTCTTGAGCAAATTTTTAAAGGCTAGACTTGAAATATCTGAAGTCTACAAACTCCTGGGTTCTGTCATCGTTCATGACATACTCAGCTGTGACATCTGGGTGTGGAGTCACAGCTTCCTGGGTGCAAGTTTCTCTTAGACAAGCTGAAAAAAAAAAAAAAAGAAAACTACAAAGAAAAAGACAGATGTTTTAAAATGAAATGTAGCAAGCATCCTCTTTAGAAAGAAAACATTAATTACATTTTTGTGGGAGTTATAATTGGATTTTACTTCTCCCTTTTTTGATAGCTATCCAAGCCATGGTGCTAACATACTCCCAACATCTTTTATTCAGTCACTTTGAGAAAAGGAAGAAAGATTTATTTGTAATTATCAGAAATAAACATGGTTGCTGTGAAGTAAACACAAAGGATTCAAACCTGGCTTGGATCCTACCTCGTTAAAGATGCAAATTAGAAACAGGCCATCAAAACAGGATTCACTAAACCTTTCCCAACAAAGTACATCCTTAAATTAGCCTCATTCAATGGCATCTGCAGTATGTAACCTCAGATTTCATCCAGGGGCCCCAAGTGGAACTGCATTTTCCTTTGGGCATCTTTTTTTGCTCAAAGTGATACTTTCAATGAGTACTGAGGGAGGAGGCAGTTCAGTCAGTACTATTCCTACCTCCTGTCATCTATCTGCCCGCCTATTGCATACAGCTTTCTATTTACTGCTTGGGGTTCGTCTACCATCTCTTCCCTTCCTTCTGGTCTGTTTCCAGCTGGTTGGCATCAGGCTATCCTTCAGGGTCCATGAAGCAAATTTGTGCCCATCACTAGTTCAAACTCTAAGTGTGGCACTTGCCTTTGTAGACCTGACTGACAATTCCAAATACAACAGGACTGGAAAGATTGCAGAGGCCAGTTTTGAACATGGACAATGGAGTTTCAACATTGTTCTTCTAGATTTTCTTAGTCAAAATTGACGATCAATAAAAGTCTGACCTATTTTCACCAGAACAAGTCCTAGAAGAGACTAAGAACAATGCATTCCACAGAATCTAACTTTAGATGGCTGACTTTACTGAACAGATGCTTTTCTATTCCCCAAACCCAAATTCTGAATGAAAATCTCCAAAATATCAAACTGGTTATAAAAACACTTTAATTTATGCAACACAAGATTTCTCTGCATTTTTAAATTTCTGTCCAATTTCTTTATTTCTCGAAACATTTTAGCAAGAGTACTTCCTCAGCCCACCCTCCAGAGCTCCCAGAGGGTCCCTTTGAAGTTCCTTTTCCTAGACTGCCAGTACTATCAAGACATTAGTTTTGTTTTACTGGGTAAACTGTTTTGCCACATGGATGTGTAAGATGTTTTAGTTGGGACATAAGCACCAGTCTACTAGTAGTGCTTTTTGTGCCATCCAAACTCCATTTAAACAGGGAAACTTCATCTCCTTGAAGGATTTCAAAGACAAACAGCTGTGGTACAGAAAATCAGATTTCAAATTTACTGACTGTTGTACCTGAAAGTGAGCAGCCATTTTGGACATCAGGGACACTATTATGTTACTGAGTTGCCCCCAGTTTTTTCTAGTTAACTGAAGCATATGTGTGACTATGAGTATGCACATGAGTTACCTTCATCATACACAATAATTGGTTCCATTCCCTCACGCATACATACCAAAACATACTTTAATCATAATAATATTCACATATATTACCCTCACATTTCTTCTGTACCCATTCCCTCTAGTCTCTTTCCACCTGAAGCCTGTTTTGTAGTGCTGTCAGTCACACAAATAGTACATGGTGATTGAGCAGAAAAAGTAACACATCCTATTTTAGCTGAGAGCAAGTCTAAATGTTGTAGGTACTTGATAAACACTGAATAACAATGATGATGATGATGATGATGATGATGATGATGATTCCCTTAGGAAGTTACTTTCTTTTCTAGTATGTATCAGTGTTAAAAAATTTTACCCCTTGCTATGATACCAAATTTTCCTTGATTTAGCTTGATCCTGCTCAGGCCAGTTTTGGCATACTAAACA